>NC_083351.1:52225961-52541153 GCF_030254825.1 Meriones unguiculatus
TGAAGGCCCTTCTGGCTTGCTGGCTGTGGGCTCCTGCCCGCTCCTGAGCACCATCACTGCAAAACTGTGTATCATCCAGACTCCTCCTTTCTGTGCCCGCTACCCGCTCACCTCACAGCTGCTATGGAACAAGCACATTTGAATGTCGTCCTGAATGGCCCTTTGCAAGCATGAGTGGCAGCTCCTGACACACCTCTCTGGCGCAGACAGGAAATCTGCTGCAAAAAAAAAAGCCAACCCAGCTTGGTTTTTACAGACCTGTTGTTACCACCCTCTATGCGAACCCACAAAGAAGGGGGAACCGAGTTTTTAGAATCACGAGAAGACAAAGGTGTCATTTTGTAGATGGGTAAGCAAGAGAAAATGTCAGCTGAATACAATCCTCATAGAATGCACTGCAACCCCTCCCCCTCGAGGCTCACTGGGACTGGGCCCCCCCCCCCCGTCAGCAGTACCAATCAAAGCACTAGCATGTCAAGAGAGCACACATGAGTGGCATTATTTAAGAATCTGTAAGCCTTTCATTATTGCATATGCACTAGTAAACATGCAAATCACCCCTTCCAGAGAATATATAGCAGTTCAACAAACTTCCTTTCACCCAGTTCTCCCCACCCCACTTCTTCCCCAGTCACAGCAAGTATAAGACTCCAGGGTATCTCCTGGGACTTGAGAGAACACCACACTTTCTACACTGTTTTTCTTATCAGAAGCCCTTGCGGGCCAGACACGGTGGGAAAACTCCCCATGTCAGCCACAGCTGATATGGTCCGTGCTGACGGTGATGATTACTTGGCCCATGAATCACGCAATCCTTGGGGCACAGGAGAAAAATGATTGCAAAGGAAATGGCTTGACAGACTACAAGGGGGAAACAGAAGGGCGAGGGCCCACTGTAGTTTCCTTCCATTGGGTGTGAATAAACACAGTCTTCAGAGCAAGCAGGGGAGATGCTCGGCACCGTGGCCTCTTCTGAAGCAATGACAGCCAAGCCAGCTCCTTCTTGCTGTTTAAATAACAAGGTACGGCCAGCTCTGGGCCGACTGGCTGCTTCTGAGGATGTTTTATTTTGAATGGCAACAATAAAACTGACACCAAGAAAAGCCCTAGATCTATTTGATGACTAAGCACATATGCTACAACCATGAATGTTACCAGCTCGTCAGTGATGCCTATATTTTGCTCTGCGGGGGCACCATGTCAGGCAGATGAAATTCACGCACCCTTATGGAGTTTACTCTCTCACTACATCTAATATACTTGGACACAAGGTACGAAAGTTCAGTACAATTTTGCTGCTCAAACCCAAATCCATTGTGGGTTAAAAAAAAACAACCACAGGTATTTAAAAAATATCCTATAAACAAAGCAACAGTAATAATTTAGCTATAAGTGAGCCACCACTCCCCACAGGCGATTTACATAGCTTTTGGATTTTAAAGGGGGGAGAAAAAGGAGTAGAGTCAAAAAGATAAAGGGGAGGGAATGGTTTCAGGAAAAGGAGGCAGACAATAGCGCAGAGATGCCTGGCTGAGCAGAAGCTTCTGCCAACCCCTGCAGCTCCCTCCATCCTTCAGCCACGTCAGAGCTGAGCATGTCTGGAGCTGGGGTGGAGGGTGGAAGCTGTTGGTGAGAGGAAGAAATCTTTGCGACCAGTCAAACTTTGCTCAGGCATCAGGAACTTCTAGAACCACCTTCCTTATAAAATAATCCAGTCTTGAAAAAGAACTTTGTTAAATATGCTTATCAAGAACCCAACTGGGTTGGAAGGCAGAAGCAGGCAGATCTCTGAGTTCAAGGCCAGCCTGGTCTACAGAGCTAGTTCCAGGACAGCCAGAGCTTCACAGAGAATCTATTTTGACCAACAAAAAGAACCCTGATTGTTCTGGTTCTGACCAGGGTCATAAACTCTACCATGGCAGGCCATGTTTGGTTGGCTGGAAATGTGGCTAATTGGTAAAGTGCTTGCCAAGCAAGCATAAGGTTCCAGGTTACTACAACAAACGGATAAACAGTGGAAGATAGATTTATCCAGAGTCTTCTTGAGCACCCCCACCCCACCCCACCCATGCACCTGCCACCGCTGTATTTCCTCTTAGTAATTCTTCGTCCAATACCCATCCTTTCAGGTTCTTGGCTACACATCCCCATTTCCTGTGTTTTATTCAGAGCCTAGTCGCTCACTCCCCATGATCCCTGGGGCTCTGGATCTTGTTTATTGGACTTGAACAAGTGCTCAGAGTTCTGACCACTAGTTATGAAAACCTTTAGCCCCGCTTCTCAACCCTATTTACTCAGCCATTAAATTCCTTCCTCATTCCTTCATTCTTCCCCCTTCCTTCCTTCCTTCCTTCCTTCCTTCCTTCCTTCCTTCCTTCCTTCCTTCCTTCCTTCCTATCTTCTCTCCTTCCGTCTCTTCTACCTCCTTCCATCCATCCCTCTCTTCCTTTCCTTCCTTCACAAGCTAAATGCCTGTTTCAAGCCAGACACCAAAAATATAAGATTAAGTGCAGACCATGTTAGGTTCCCTACTTGCTGCAGCGGTTGGCTGGCCTTCCCTGCCCTTTACTTAGGGGTGGGGCTTGCCCTCTCCCAGAGGCCTTTACTGTGTAATCCAGACATTTTGGTTCCTCCAGCTCCTTTTGTAATGCCCTTTCCTCTCTCTCCCTTTCCCTTCCTCCTGATCTCTCTCTCTTTCTGTGTCTCTCCTCCCTTTTCCCCTCCTTCTCTCTTCATGTGCTTCTCCCTTCTCTCTCCTTCCCCCTACCGTCCTGTGCTGCTCCTAATAAACCTGCATTTATATAATGAAGCTTCATCTCATTCCATTTTAATCAACCAGACACTAATAAAATAAAAAAACAGTAAGAAACAATTACTGCTCTGAAGGAGGGCTTTAAAAATAAGTAATAAAGCCAGTGGGGTCGGTGGACTGGACCTCAACTTTGATTTTACTAGAAAGCTCCTTCCAGACAGAAGGAGCAGCTATATAAAAGCCATGGTTGAGAGTACCCTGGAGGAGAGGCTCAGGGGGTACTGGAGAGGTAGGCAGGCCCCAGATTCTGAAAGCTCCGGTGGGCCCCGTTAAAAGGCCATGGGAAGTCCCTGAGAGGAGTTCAGTGTGCTGAAACCACTGGAGGCTGGTGATACAGGGGAGGCTCAGCAAAGGCCAGCTGGCTATGGGTCAGGTATTGGTGATTCATCCCTGGAAAGGATCAGACGGTAATGTTCCAGGGATTGTGTAGCAAAGGTAGTCGGTAGAAGAAGAGAAATGATTTCCACAAAATACTTACTGCACAATCTAAAAATGTAGTAATAAGAGTTAAATTAATTATTAAAACACAGGTCTACAAATGAGAAGGGAGTTCTTTTTTGGTAAAATAATATGTTTCTTGGTTGATATGTGAGCTCTACAGCAGAAACACAGCGACTGATGATGAGCAAATGAATGAGTGTTCTTGTGCTCCAATGAACTTTATTTATGGGTTAAAATTGGAGTATCTCATTTTCAAGTAACACAATTGTTTTTTTCAAATTTTCTTCAGATTTTTGTTTTGTTCTGTTTTTTTTTTTTTTTTTTTTGAGACAAGGTTTTACTGTGTAGCCCTGACTGTCCTGGAACTCACTCTGTAGACCAGGCTGGCCTCAAACTCACAGAGATCTTCCTACCTCTACCTCCCAAGTGCTGGGATTAAAGGTGTATGCCACCACCAATGGGCTCTTTTTTCAATTCTTTACTCCAGGCATTTGGCAGGAAGGCACCGTGGCAGCCAGCTGCGTGTGGGCCACAGACTCTAGCTTGCCAAGCTCTCTGTAGCACTGCCCATATTCTAGATGTGTACAAGTGAAGGCAGATTATGAGTGCGTTTCTCCCTGTGTGACAGCACTGGCTTGTGATATACTAGGTTATCCTAGTGGAGAGGACAGTACATCTAGGATCTATGAATAGTTTTCTTTATTTACAAACTGTTCATCATCTTGTGGTAATGATCCTGAATTCCAGCATATGGGGTCAAGTTCAGCAATGAAATTTCAATACTTATTCCTAGTAGGTCTAAATATTTTTCCTCCACCAGGCCGAATCTGAGGACAATTTTATTGCCACACTTGAGAGGTGTTACTGGCATTACATAGGTAGGGAACTGAGGATATTGTTAAATATCCTAAAAATGTACATCTCAGCCTCTTCCTACCCCCGTTAGTTAGTCCCAATGTTACTGGTGCTGAGGCTGAATCTCTGTTCCAGAGCAGAACGGCCACCGTCCATGGCCTTCTTCTAACACAAATCAAGTGATTAAACTAAGGGAATGTGGCCTCTACAGAAGCAGACTAGATTCATGGCTGCAGACACTGGAAACTTCTGTCTGTGAGTCCCATTACCCTGTGGCTTTTCGCCCAACATGTAACTTGCTGGACATAGAATGGGGGCAATGAAGCCAGGGAACCATCATCAACTTCTGCATGATACCCCACAGGCAACTTGACTTCTCAGTGTCTCAAGGGCCTGACTTCAGCACGAGCCTCTCACCAGAGGGTCCAGAGAGATGGAAAGTTACCGAGGCAGCCTGGAAATGCCTGTACCTTGTGGTGGGAATTTAAGGGAAAATGCGGAGAGTGAGGTATGGTGCAAATGAGATGTTCATAGGAGTAGGGGAGAGCAACGTTTAATCCAGACTGGTTAGGAATCGAACCCCAAAGCGGCCAGAGCCAACATCCTATGGTACCGCCTGTCACATGGGCGCCTGCGGCAGCTGCACCCAAACATCAAACTCCTTCTGCTCAATATCATTCAAAGGCCTGTGCACAAAGGCCTGTGCTCCACAGTAAAACAGAGATAGAAAACAAACAGGCCTTACCGGGGGCCCTGGTGGAGGTAGGGGTGGAGGGGGAGGAGCCCCCAGAGGTGGAGGAGGTGGAGGCAGAGGAGGTGGCGGTGGTGGTGGTGGTGGCACCGGCATATGTCACAGTGTTGGTGTCTCTTGTTCACGAATGATCCCAAGAGAGTAGTTTCTGGTCTGCAAGAAAGAAAAGGGATTGTTTTTTAACATGGATGTCTTTTGTACACAGCTAATGCAGATCTTACTGACATGTGTGTTTATAGATAGCTCCATTCTTTCCCTACTTCCCTAGTTCATCTGATTGTTCTGTCAGCCTGGGCACTTATTGGAGGGTGAGCCTGAGCTATGTGCAGGCATTGAGAGAAGTAGATAGATCTAATTTGGTGATAAGACTAGTGGAATTTACTCTCCACTCTCCACAGAAAGTGAATATTTAAACACACACACCTCATTCTAAAGTGATTTTCTGATAACCGACTCCATCATTACCAATGAACCTGCAATTTTATCATTTTCAATGTGTTCTGCATAGACACCATCTTCATAAACAAAATGACACTTGACCTTTCCTTAATGCTGTACATTCAGCCTCACACAGGATGCCAGCCTTAACAAGGCTCACTGCCGTGTTCACATCTTCCTGCTTCTTTCTAATATGTCAGCATCCCTTTCCTTGCTCGTTCCCTTATTGTCATGTTTGCACAGCTGCCTCAGTGCAGTCTCCTGTGTATAGACTTTCTAACAGCTGTTTGTGACACACAGAGCTCCGGGCAATGTTCTAATGGTTAATATTATAAGATGTCTGGTCTCTAGATACATTTCTCTGAAATCCCCTGCTGTGTGTGTGTGTGTGTGTGTGTGTGTGTGTGTGTGTGTGTGTATGCACGCGCATGTGCAGCTATCCTCACAAGCAGAAACAACCATGCAACACAATACTTCAACACTGCAACCTGGCATTTCTCTTTACCATTCATATGGTGGAGATAATGAGACATGCTAGTCACAATTCCCACGATAGTCTCTCACAAACAGCAGGACTGCCCTTGTTTTTATGTGTATGTGTGGCAACCCTCATGGCTTTGGACTTGGTCTGATGTGGAGATGAAAGGACAGACACCTGTACAGAAAAGCTGGCGTCGTGTGGGCCATGTGCTCCGATGGGAATGTACCATCAGCAGCTGCGGACAGAACTGAGGGCATTTATTGTAGATCACTGAAGGAGGGGGCAGTTTTGTTGTTTACAGCTGAATGAGGAGGAGGCCAGTTTAGCTAATCTTGACAGGAGGTCTCTAGAAGGGAGCAGTCTCAGGTGGCAGTCATCCAAGGAGAGAAAGCCGTGGTTGATAGTTTCTGGACACCCTGGTTTTAGCTGAACCATTCATTTGTGGTCTAGAGAAAGAGTTTGTCATTGTCATGGTGTCTGAGGCATTGGGGTCCTTGAAATGACCATGCTCATGTCAACAACACAATTCATGCAGGACTTCTCCTGCTCCTACAGGTACGCAAAAGAATATTCTGAAAAATAAAGCTTTTGCCCCATACACACACTTAGTAACAGGCAGACCCAGGCCTGGCTCAGAGGCTCAAGCCCTATGCCTTTCTAGTGTAACTTTTAGTTATTGTGGAAGATATTGTGGACTGCCATTCCAACTACTTTAAGTATTTGGTAATTCTCTGCCATTAAACAAACAGGCAATGCTGTGCAAGCATGAAGACCCTCCGTCCCCCAAACACTTCCATCATGGCAGAAAGACTGCTGTGCTCTCCGAGCAGTGTCCCCTCAACTAACAGTGTCCCCTCACATAGCCCGAGGCCCCTGGCAGCCTGTATGCTCCTGGTCTGCGTGCTTTGCTTATGTGGAACCACGCAACAGTCATCTCTCTGGGTCTCACATTTCACTTAGCACAACCTTTCCTATGTTCGCTCATGTTTCAGCATGTCTTAGAAATGGTTTTCCCAATCACTCCATTGAGTGTCTATACCTCCATCTGTTCAGCCATTCATGTCCCGAGGGACAGCTGGGCTGCTTACCTCATGCGGGTGCCTTGTGAAAAATACTGATGTGAGCACTGGTGCACAAATACCGCTAGAAGACTGCTTTCAGGGTTGGTGAGACACCTCAGTGGGTGAAAGTGCCTGCCATCACGTCCGATTTCAGTTTCTGGGATCAATTCCCGCAAGTTGTTCTCTGACCTTCACACATGTGCCACAACACACTCACCTTCCCCCACCCCCAAGACATTACTGGCAATTCTATACCTATATGTTCAGGCATGGAATGGTTTATCATGTGGCAACTGCCTCTCTTCAGCAAGGTAAAGAATCCTCCAGAATTGCAATGAAGCATAAACAACAATACAGAATGCATATCCAAGTATGCCTTTTATAGTTTTCCTGGTGCGTGAGCTGATATTTTTCCTTAAACAATGGGCTTGACAGTCAATGGTCACTGCCTTTTTTCTTAATAGCAACACAACAAGACCATAGTAAATGCAGACACATCTTGGATGGCACTGGACAGTGAGAGGAGAATCAAAGCAGCTTCTCTGTTCTAGTTACTGTCTAGCACCAGGGTCAGACACTCTGGCCACAGACTGCATGTATTCTTTATATAAATTTTCATTCGATTGCAAAGAATATTTCCAGTAAAATATTTACAGTAGGAAGAGTTGGCAGGAACATTAGCCTAACGAGAGAAGACAGCATGGCCTTGACATGTTAGGGCACATAAGAGGATAGGGCTCACCTTCCCTGGCAAAGAACTGAAAATAGTTATTCAGGAAAATAACTTAAAGCATTGAAATATTGCTCACCTAAGAGTTTTACTATTTACACATAGAAAAATGATACAGATAATAGTTTTAACAAAAACTACAGCAAGGCTGTCTATGACAACCCCAGCCCACAGCTTTCCCTGGCAGTCAGGTAGAGCCATGTGACCGAGATGTAACCAATAGAAATAAAGTAGGAGCAACCTACATGACTTCTGAGCTGGCTCACATGTTCCAATCGAGACTTCAGATCTCTTTCCATTCACTGGGTGGGAGCAAAAATCCCGTGTGTTGGCACACGAAAGAGATGGGTTCCTAACTCACCCACTGTTATGTCACCTGCAAAAGCTTCGTAAGACGTGAACGAACAAACTTCCTGGAGTTGAGGTGTGAGCTTTTAGAGTTCTTTATTATACCCACTAGACTAAATAGGACTCAATGAAACTGGCACTGTAGTTGTGTTCCAAAAAGTTGCGGTGGACAGTGCATGCGATGCTAGTTCATGTGACAGCGTGACAGGACCGAGGGATGCCTAGATTACTGTGTCTACCAGGGTACTTCTGACAGAAGTCACATTTGAATCCATGGACTTAGTACAGACCTCCTTTCCTCTGTGGGTGGGCATCATGGCTTTCACCGAGGGCAGAGTAGAACAACAGGACCCACAGCCGGCAAAGCTGTAGTTGGGGTCTGAGTGAAGCCTGCATAACCCACATATTCTCTCCAAAGGACACAATGAGAGAGCCTGGGCTAAATAAGCCTGACCAAATAAACTTCGTGACATGCTTCATTTTCCTGCTGAGATAGAACAGGTCTGAGTTTTCCGTTCCTCAGAAAAAGCAACTCCAGTTGCAGGAAAAAACCACAGAAATCCACTCAGCCAGGGCAATTGGCCTAGGGAGATAAGGTTGCTTTAGCTACTGGTCTGAGAAGCCCCTGAGCCCTGACCCTAGTGTAGCCTCCATGGGTACAAGCCAATCCCAATTGAGGTTACTCAGCCACAGTAGGAATTTCCCTTTCTGGCTTTAAAAGGGGCTTTCAACTTCCCTTGGGGCTGCTGCCATGTTTTGAAGGTGGTAATCCCAGCACGCTGGACTTCTGCAGAGCAAACGCCCTTTGTTGCTTGCATGATAATCGCGTTTGAGGTTGTTCTTTCAGTGTCTTCTGGACACAAATATCATATATATTTCTTGAGCGTAAGACCACCTCACAGCACTTAGTCACTCAGTTTAGACACTCCTATAAACCCCAAGGAGCACGAAGACTAAAAAGTGAGGCATTAAATAAACCGTGAGTAGGAGACATGTTTTGAGCGGCAGAGAGGGAGCAAGGCAGCAGAGGCCTCATTCAGCCTCAGCTGGGAACACTTGAGTTGGGTCCCTCAGTTATCAGCACTTCCATGACCGCAAAAGCATCTGGAGGACTAGTTATAGAGTTGAGTCAGTGAATATGCAAATAGGTGGGTCAGTTTGACACAGGTACTGGTTGCTCATTGATGGGGTCCTCATGCTCATTCTCTCTACCGATGTCCCTCTAACTCTACTGGAGCTTTGTAACCTAACTCCCCAGTGTGTGCTCACCACAGTTCTAGGGATTGTAAGACACTGCGTTATCAGGCCTTCCCACCGGTCACGTGGTAAGTGCAAACATTGCTGTGCACCAGACAGCCCGATTTGATTTTGTCTCATGCACTACCTACCAACTTTCAGAAGACCAAAGATGAATTTTGAGCTCTGGTCTGGGGTCCACACCCTCAGCTTGGCTGTCTGACATCTTTCATTGAACTAACCAGCCTTTGGTCTGCAAAGATTTAAAAGTGCTTTTCAGCCCAAGACAGGAACGAGGGCCCACAGGGTGAGGATTATTCTTTGCCTGTCTCTCTGTCTGTGCCTTTGTTCTTTACCTGGCTTTGCCCCGAGAAGCTGAGGAGCAATTGGGCACCACTGGGATTCAGCCTTGCTGAAATCAGAGGGCATAATTTTCCAAAGTTTGGGATTAAAGGATATTTTTATGTGCAGTGCTTCATGGCTGCGGAGGCTTTTTCTTGACAGATATAATCATTAAGCAATTTTCTAGAGAGTTGCTTTTTAGAGTCTGACAGTTAAGAACACCAAGCTCCAGGAAGTCACAGGCCGCCCCAGTGAGCTCTTTGATGCTTCCTTCATGCTTTTCCCACCCATTCAAATTTTTATTTTGTTCTGAAATTTATTCAAAATGCTTAAGAAATTAAAAAAAGCCAGTTATCCAAAGGCTTTTATACTTACTTTCTCCCAACTCATGAAATAACCATAAAGCAGCATTCACAAAGACACACACACACACACATTAGCTATTTGAACACGGGGGAGAGTGGAAGGGAACAGATTGCTATGTGCTCCACAGAGACCCAGATACAGGGCAGTGCTGAGACTCACACAGGCCTGGATTCCCAGTCTGCTTGGCTTCTTCGCCAGCAAAATTTTATTTGGAGAAAAGAGTGCTCTAAGGCATCATTCTTAGCTTAAATAGAGTCCACAGGACAGGCCCTGAATACATAGAATATCACACAGGACATAGCAGCTATGCTTACCATCACCACCATGAATAACCAGAATAACTTTCATGAAAGGAGGATAAATGGAACTTGGAATTGCAAAGAAGGCAACAGCACCTCAGTATGGAGCAGGGGCATGATAAGTAAACCTTTGGTAGAAATTACTGAGGTTTTGAAAGACAAACAGGTGTCTCTGAGATCTGCCCTTGTTAGCAGAAGTGGCATGAAAATGGGCACAGAAGAGTCTGCTTGTGTAGGAGAGAAGGGCAGAGGGATAGAGCCACACAGGAGCTTGTGTGGTGCTCATCTACTCCACAGAGGTCTCTTACCTCGGATGGCGAGGGTGTTTGTCTTGTGGTCACTCGCTGTCTTTGAACACATTCTCTATCAAATACAAGAAACTCCCTGTGGTGTGGGCCAGGCAGAAGCCAGGACCCTTTTTGCATCACCCGTTGTTACAGAGCAGGCTGTCTGCAGGCAGCTTTTATAGTTTATGACACCCAACTAGCACCTGTGGAGGGACGCAGGCGAGTGGCGAGCTCCAGCGTGGTGCGCATGGCTCTGGCAAGCCGTTCCTTTCTTCCCCACTTCCCCCACCTTGCTGAAAACCACTAGACTGCATTCCTAAAGCTAGCCACCAAGGCCTATCCTCTTATTTGTCCACTTCCTCCTCCTGAGGCTGACTACCAAGCTCCAGCTCTCAAAGTATTGAAGTGCAGCAAACAAAAGCCCCTTTTGGTTCACCTAATGAATATGCCCTATTAAAATTAAACTCCTCATCCTAACCCTTTTACCTTTATCAACCGCCATTTTTCTGTGGGCCATATCTGTCTCCTCTCTATCCAGAGGCAGTCCTTTGTCCCTTGTCCCCTCTTTGTTCCCTTCCCCTTCCCCCTCACCCTCTATCTCCTGTCTTTGCCCCTTATCCATGCCCTTTGTTCCTCTGAGAAAAATAAATCTAATTTGTGCTGAGAACTTGGTCTTGGGGGTCCTGAGCTGATACTTTTCCTTTTAACCTGAACTTATATTTTTATCATTTGATATAAATCAACTCATGTTTTTAGATAAACACATTTATTTTTTAAAGGATTAGACTGTACAATGGTAAGGTAAGAGCACTTACCATAAATTGAAGTTAATAGAAAGAATAAACACTATCATTATCAAACTGATGATGTTTATTCACCTGCCCTCGAAACTGATCTCAAATTTCTCAGGGGACCCTAAGCTACATCCTTGGGAGCAAAGACCTAGGGCAGTGGTCACTGACTGTCAGAGAGGATGAGCAAAAATCTTGTTTGTTTGTTTTTGTTTTTAAAGCTTTCCTCATCATTCCCCCAGGACAGGCCAACACTGGTTCCCTGAGGTTGACAACACTGGTGCCCTGGGGACTACAACACTGCTTCTCTGGAGACCACAACATTGCTGCTCTGGGGATGACAATACTGCTGTCCTGGGGTGACAACACTGGTGCCCCAGGAACCACACACTGAGAGCTCTTGAGAAAGGCAGTGTCTGTCAGACACAAGACCAGCATCTTTGGCAGTATCTTTCCAGTAAAGGATGCACATGGAGGCTAAGACCTGTGCCTAGGATACTGAACACTGGCTTACAGCACAAGCTGTGTCCTCTCTGAGAAAACCTAGTTCTGCACAGATTCACCGACTTCAAGCAGGTTGGGTCTGTGCAAATGGCAGGCTGTACTCCGAGAACTTGGAGCTGGAAGGGACTAAGGCAGGGTAAGGATGCCTGTCCCATTTCAGAAAGGCTCCAGGAAGGACTGCAGCACCCAGGAAACACCACTCAGCACTAGCTCTGGAGCTCTATCCTGCTCAGATGTTCTAGCCAGTTATCAGCTGAACATATGTAGGCTCATCTATTTGAATTCTAAAATGATACATTCCTTAACCACAATCAGTACAAAACTCAGTATCACACCTGCAACGACCTCACCAATCAGGGTCCTTTTATTAGACTCTTTCTGAAATGCAAATTGGTTACCAGCTCATTCACTGAATACCTTACAATGTTTGAACAGCAGTTGGTAAAGGAAAAATTGGAGATACTGGATAATATTCACCATGACTCAAACCCATAATAATCACTGTGTGTGTGGTTCCTGAGGATGAGAGGAGAAATGTTGGTTTCCTGTCTTTTCTTTTTTCTACCTCTGGGTTGACTAAAAGAAGAACTGAGCTCATTAAAAATATATTAATCACACACTCGTAAGGAAACATTACTTTATGTAATACTTATGCTTCTAAAAACTTCATCTCTGCTTTTGAAAAGGAGCCCACCTTAACCATTGACACAGTCAGATTATTATTCATTGTAATGTAACAAGTGACTTTATAAAATGATTGGTTACCTCTTTAACTTATAATGCTAGATTTTACTAGGAGGGTGTTTTTACCTTCTTAACAGCTAGGTGGTTCCTCTTCCCTGGTTGGGATCTGTGAGTTATGCAGAAATGCTGTCCTTCGAGGTAACATCAGGTGGGCACCATAGAGAACAAATCCTTTCCTATGAGTCTCACCTGTACACCTTTTCAGTATTAAGATGGTTTGCTTTTTATTTCTGTGTCCCTTTGTGTTATCAGAGTATACGCACGTGAGTGAGTGCAGGTGCCAGCAGAGACCAGAGGTGTCAGATACCCTGGAAATGGAGTTACAGTTACAGATGCCCTACGTGGGTCTTCTCCGGAGTTGTAAGTGCTCTTAACCACTGAGCCATCTTTCTTAGAGTGCCTTCTTATTACAGAGAAAAACAGTGCTTTTTTTTGTGATAACTGAGGAAGAATAATACAGCTTTAGAGACAGTATTTATGGCACAGGATTCCAGAAAGATAATGTAATACCCAAAAGTTTATACCCAGCTAAACTATCATTGCAGTAAAAAGGTACATACAAAATGTTTTTAAATATACCAAATTTGAGTTCCAAAATCTGTACTGATGTTAGTTCACAGGAAAAGCTTGGTTCTATAATTAACATAATATTACCACCATTTATTTGGGTCTGCTTTGTCTTCCCAGCTTCCACTTAACTCTCAGTTTCCCATATCTATCTATCTATCTATCTATCTATCTATCTATCTATCTATCTATCTATCTATCGTGTCTTTCTTGTATGTGTGTGTCAAAGAGAAGTAGAGAGAGGGAGAGAGAGAGAGAGGGAGGGAGAAGTGAGAGAGGTCTTAAGGGTCAGGAGAGGGGGAAACTATACTTGTGACTTGAAAAGAGCGGGGGGGGCATTTGGAGAAAGTAGGAGAAGAGCAAAGAGGGGCAGGGAGGATGGGAGAGAACAGTGTGGGGGTGAATAAGAACAAAGTGATTCTAACCTGAAAAATAATAAAAAGAAAGGAATGCAACTACTATCCAAAATAGCAACACAGAGGGATGTAACCAGCAGGAGTTATCAAGGAACACAAAGTGGAGAATACATGCATATTGATTCTTCAAATGTTCCACAGAGAGTCAAAAACACCTTGAAATGAATCAATCGTGTATATTCAAGAATAAAAGACATTCATTAAACTCCTTCAAATGCTAGCATAGAAAACGCTGGGACACTAAATAAACAATTGAACGAGCTTGAGAAGTAAGGTTGTGACAGACGGAACATCACCAAAGCAAGGTCAGGGCATATATATCACAGCTGCTAACGACAAAAATGACACTAAGACACAGAAGGACAGCTCCTGAGGACTGTCATGACAACAGCTCTGCTAAAGGGAGTAGGGAGAGAGGAACCAATGTTCATTGTGAATTTAAAACAGATATTTAGAAATTAGGAAAACAATAAATGTTACAACTTAGAAATGTACAGTTACTCTGAAAATCAGAAATCAAAAATTAAAAAAAAAAGAATCGTTCAAAAGATCAGAGGATACAAAAAACAGGAAGGAAAGAAATTAGTGACAGCCGTAAAGATGCTATAAGTTTCTGCTCTAATCTGAAAACACAGATTAAAATGGACAGCTTTCTACTAAAATATGAATTAGTAAAGTGACCGAGACAAGAGAAGATGGAACACAATGAAAATGTGAAAAGTCTGTTGTCAATAAGCAGGAAGGCCCTATCACCAGATTCCACCCAGCTGCTAGGGGAAGAAGTTAACTACAGGCAGCTGACAGACGCAAAGCTCAGACAGATAGACCCCCAAGCCACAAAGCAATGACCAATCTCACTTCTGAGTGAGATCTGAGGAACATAAATAAGCAGAATTCTGCACTATTAAAGTAACACCCATAAACCAAGTCCAGTTCAAAGGCAAGGGTATTTCACCTGGGTGTGGTGGTGCATGCCTTTAATCCCAGCACCTGGGAGGAAAAGGCAGGTTGGAGGCTGACCTGGTCTACACAGTGAGTTCCAGGACAGCCAGAGCTACATAGTGAGACTCTTTCTTGAAAAACTGAAGGCAGGGACATTTCAAGGCAAACACCACCTACTGATCTAATTTCTAATAGTAAGAACACTAAAGAAGAAAACCAGCGCCAGCAATATGGACTGTGAGGGTACCCTGACAACCCAAGTCTCATCCCTAGAACCTATGTAAAGGTAGAAGGAGAGAACCAACTCTACAACGGTGTCATCTGACCGCCACGCAAGTGCTGTGTCACAAACACCCACACACGTATCATACTCCCCCACAGTATTTCCATGACTCTCTCCTGATTATAACAGCACAAAATACATCACAGTCGATGAGGAAAGAAAGACTTCAATAGATTTCGGTTAAAGTCAAGAACAAATCTGGAATTCATACACTGTCACTACCCGATGTCATCATTCCAGAGGTGGGAGTCAATTCAATTATAAAGGAAATAAAGCATATATTTATATATTAGTTGAGGAGGTGGCTCACTTGCCACCCCCTCAGTAAAATGGCAATGTACATAGAAAACCTAAGAAATTCCATAGGAAGTTAACTTTGAATCATAAGAAAAGTTTTAAAGGTGACATCAGAACCAGTAAGCAAAATCTCACTCAGCATGACCTCTGTGTGCAAAAAATGGATGCTCAAGAATATTATAAAGGAGGCTGGAGACATGACTCAGCAGGTAAGAGCACTGGCAGCTGTTCCAGAGGACCCGAATTCAATTGCCAGCATCCACATGGCAGCTTACAACTGTCTGTAACTCCTGCTCCAGGGGATTCAACACCCTCACACAGACATATATCTGTAGCATACATTGCACAGACATATATTAAGCAAAACACCGGTGCACGTGAAATAGAAATAAATTATTATTTTTTTTTTTAAAAAAAAGAATATTGTGAAGGGATAACTGTGCTCGCAAGTCAGTCTGAAAATACTGACCAGAATATGCAGAGACAAAATGAACGGCTAGGACATGGCGGATAAACAGAGAAGACGCAGAGAAAAACACACTTACTTTACAGCCATAAAGACCAAACACCAGGCAAATGTTCGCTCGGCCTGTGCTGTAAACTTCAGTGACCATAGTGGAAGTACCAACTTGCTTGCTTTTCAGAACTGGGCAGGAGACTCTGAAATTCACATGCAAAACCCAAGTCCTTGGATAATAAAATGATAAAGCCACACCACTGAGAAGAATAGAGATACCTGGGTAATGGATGTGAAAGCCCCAGTCAGATCTATTTTTAGAAATTTTAGCCCTATTTTTTTTTTAAATATGCTGCATGTGGGAGGAGGGAAAAGAAAGATGTTATTTAATAAAAATTATCGGAAGAACTGGGATTCAAAGTAGAAACATAGACGTTAATACAAGGATCCCATGCCTTGCCTTAAAATAAAATCCAAAGTACTACAATTTTAACTTCTAAAAAGAGAAAACTATTATCATATGAGAAACATAAAATATTTTTAAAAACTTTAAAGGCAAAGTATGGGGGAGACTGCTCAGTGGGTAAGAAAGAGTGTTAGCAAGCAATGAAGCAATAAAGACCCGGATTTATTCTCAGCTCCCACATGAAAACCAGGCCAAGATTGTGAAGTCGCAGCATTGGAGGTGAGAAAGGGGGAGGAGTCTAGGATCACATTGGCCAACCTGGCCAACAAAGTGAGCACTGGGGTCACTGAACATCCCTACCTCAAGAGACTATGGCTGAGCACAATAGAGGAAGACACCTGATGATGTCACCCTCTGGTCCCTGTATCCCCACACAAAGGTGCATGTACGAGCACATTCATATGCATGCGTCATGCAGAGATACATCACACACATACACATACATGCATACATGCACATATACAAGCACACCCTGTACCTTATACACACGACACACACATACAAACTTTCAAGATCAGAAAAACCTTTTATTAAAAGCCATAAGAGAAAACGTTTCTGCAGCTAACAAGCATATGAGTACAGAAAACAAGGTATCAAAGACATCATCACTACAGACTGGAAAAATAATCATACTGAAACAAGGAAACTAGAAATTAGGGGGAAACTATCTGGAATTAAACTTACAGTAAAATGGCTTTTAAAAAAAAACTTCCATACAAAGACTCTTACAGATTCATATTAAAGCTCAATAATGTAATAAAAATACATAAGGGGCCTAAACAGTTCATACTTTTAAAAAGAGAATGACATTAAAACTCATTCAAAGATGCTCAATATTATTCATGAAAAAATGTATGTCGAATCCACACAATTTACTGGTGTGCCTATCACATCAGCCAACTTCAAAAGCTGGATTAATACACAGGAAAGAGTGTGAGGGTCACTCCCTCATGCCCTGGACAGAGAGCAGGAGTCACTCACCCTCCCGTGGGAGAGAGTGTGGGGTCACTCTCATTGGACAGAGTGTGAGGTCAAATATATCAAACTTTTACACAGGCTTTCCAATTTTAGAGCTTCATCTCGTGACACACCTATACTTAGGAGAAACAGTATTTTTTTTTTTTTTCAATAGCAACAGAACAGAAATGAAGTGCATGTCCTGCTAGCAACTAGTTAATTCATAGTCTCTAATGGTTAACTAGATAGCTGTTTAAAAAAAAAAAAAAAAAGAATAAAGTAGATTTAGGTGTGACAATTGGCATGATTCCCCAGGTTACAGTAAGTGAAGAAAGCCGGCAGCAGCAAATGCACACAGACTGAGTAGGTTTCTATTTATGTTGTGTATTTATAGCCATGTTTCTGCTCCCATAGGTGGGAAGTGTCTAGAAGAACACGGAGCAGCTAGGTGGCCTAAGTACTCTCCGTACTGTGCATTTGTTCACACTTCCAAAGCATCTGTGCAGTGTTACCTGTTCCCAAATTAAGACCACGGTTGAACGGATTAAATAAGACCCTTGCTAACTCTATGTTCCTTATTTGGAAGTATATTTCTGTTTTAAAAAGGCTTCCTGCTACTCAAATCTGTAGGCCTCTGTGCCTAAAAATAGAAAAAATAAATGAAAATAGAAAAAACCATAAATATATAATATATTATAATATAAAATATAAATATAAATATAGACGAAAATAGAAAAAAAATAAATGAAAGCAGTATTGACATTGTGACCGTCTGCTCCTCTGAGAATCCCCACATACTGCCATCCACAGGTCAGAGGCGGGGGGTTAACTGGCCAAGCATGCTAGGAAAATAGGCAAAGGTGGACTAACTCACTCTCCCAGCACTGCTCACAGCCAGCTTCTCTAAACACACGCGGCGAGGGCATTTCTCCATTGCAGCCTTCCTAAGCCTTTTCTATTTTTGACTCCTTTTCACCTGAGAAGTTTTTACATCACCTGGGCATACAGATATGTAAAATGGGTATAAAAACCAAACAGTTGAGGAGAGCAAAGCATAAAGAAATCATGATCAAACACACTGTATGTAATTCTCAAAGATAAATAGCGATAGTATATATAAGCAACAAAACCCCCTTAATTCTTCGATAGTCATGCAATTTTGCCATTTATTAAGGATGAAAGCAAATGTGCATGCTAATAACACGGATGTGCTTTTTTTAAACTCTTTCATGAAGATCTAAATCTTGACTGAATTTTGATACTGTAAGATATAGCCCATCCTTGATGTTTTTCAGAGTTGGTTGATAATTTGATCTTATAATAAACATTGATATTGCTCCTTCGTGTAAAATGGCAGTATAAAATGGCAGAAGCGTGTCAGAGCCTGTTCTAGCTTGCTTTCTGTTGCACTGACAACTCCCTGACCAAAAGCAACTTGTGAAAGAAAGGGTTTATTTCATCTTACAGCTACAGTCCTTCAGGAAGGGAAGTCAGGATAGGAACCAACAGGCAGGAGTCGAAGCAGAGGCCTTAAAGACATACGGCTTGCTGACTTGCTCCCCCGGGCTCTCCAGTTTGTTTTTATCATACAACCAATCACCTTCCTAGGATGGCACAGCCAACCTATACCAATGGTCTGGACCCACCTACATCAATCATTAATCAAGAACATGCCCCAAAGACTTTCTTACAGGTCAATCTGATGCAGGCATTTTCTGAATTCATTCTCTCTCTTCCCAGATAACCCTCGCTTGTATTAAATTAAATTGAAAAAAAAAAAAAACCCAACAAACAAACAAACTAAAAAGGCACAGGGCCATTTCAGAAATTGTTGGAAAATCTGTCTTAGTTCTAAACTAAAATTCATTAATTTATTTTTATTTATTTTAAAGACAGGGTCTCAACTGTGTAGCTTTGGGCATCGTGGAACTCAATACTTAGACCAGGCTGGCCTCAAACTAATGGATATTAGGTGACTAAAACTCAATCAGCAATTTGATTTAATCTGATACATGCTGGGGGACAAGGAAACCCCCATGTTCCCATAAGAATGGAAAACTTTGCATGCACAGAAAAACACTGCAGTTCCTGAGGTAACAGTGCTCTGAGCTGAAGTGTTTCAGGTATCTGTTTTGGTGTCGTGTGGTGGAGTGGCATGTGGAGTGACACATTTGTGACCATAGTGACAGCTTTAGGGAAATCCCTTGATGCAACACAGGTGATGTCACGACACATTTGATGTGTAATTCTGCGTTAGAGTTTGGTCACTGAGTGCTGAGGAGCCTTTTGCTGTTATTGCATTCCCGAGACTGCCACATTCAGTTGCATGACCCCACAGCTTCCAGTTGCCACTGTTCTTCCTCCTCTCCCTGTTGCTTTTCCTCCCCTCCCTGCTCCTCTTCCTAGACCTCCGATTCCTTCTTTGCAATGATGGGATCAAATGCCTCGTGCATTCTAGGCGAGCACTTTATCTACTGCTGGGCCGCATCTTGGGTAACAACAGCAGAAACAAGTCTCATGACCATCAGTTTGTGAATGCAGTATTAATCGGCAACAAAACGCCATGGAGGCTGATTTACTCTGTACTGTGGATTCACCGTAAATGTTACTGTGTGAGGAAAAGCAACCACCTTTTTCCCCCTTTTTTCGCACACACACACACACACACACACACACACACACACCTGCATCTTTATGACTCCATTTAAAAATGTCCAGAATGATAAATTCAGAGTGAAAGGTAGATTAATGTGGCCAGAGTTGAGAGGAGAGGGCACGGAAATGGATTTCTTTTGTGGATGAGTCTGCACGACTGCCTATTCTAATAATCACTTAAATACTAAAAAGGGTAATTTTAAAATGTGTAAATATCTCTGTGAAGCTGTAATTAAAAGATATAGTGGCTTTGTTCACAACAGGCAAGGCAGAATTCAGGGCACAGAGCATCAAGAGAAATACAAGGATTTTGGGAACATGAATGAGAAGCCAAGGAAGGAACCACTTCCACAGTGTAAGAAGGAAGGAGGGAAGGGCCTCCCTGACTGCAAGGATGTCGGCCGGGAGCCAGCTCTGCCCTGTGCAGGGTGTGGCATGATGCCCACGGTGGACAGGCTACCAGGGAATTTGGCTATGGGCTTTATTTTGTAAGGTTTTTAGATCCAATGCATGTGATAACACCCCAGTGACTTCCATTAATTTGTACTATTGTATGTTAATAATAAAGGAAAAAATCAGGAAGGCTGGCAGGCATTAAGACATGAGTAGGCATTTGTGGAATACAGTCTGCAGAGAGGAAACAGCAAACATCATCCAGGCATCAACACTAGCCAGGGAGACTGTTCATTTGAATTTGATTGACAGCAACGGGAAATGCTGGGTGTCTGGAACAGGGAGAAGGACAAGGCCTGATAAACTCCAGGATACCTTGCCAGATGACCTAGAGCCAAAGAGGAGAGTCAGGGAGGGGAGCACAGGCAGAAAGAAGTGAGTTTAATTTGAAATGACTTTGAAGCACCGTGGTGAGGAGAAATTTAGCTCTGAGATGCAGAAAGGGGCGGGGCTGGCTGAGAGGTCTAGGGATCTTCATGTAGACCATACTTTCTCTTCCAGCACTCTGCCACGAAGATCTGGAAAGTGTGACATTTCGAATGACTGAGTCACCTTTGTAATTTCTAATTAAGTCAGGGCCATGACTAATGATGGCAATGCTAACCTCTACACACCAACCACCCCCTCCTTAATGAGGGATGGGGGGGCTACCCAGCTGAAAAGATTTGCTTTCTCAGACTCTAAACACATACACCATCTTGTGATAATCATTCTGCCCAATGAGATGGGAGTGAAAGCCTGCAGAGGCCACTATCTTCTGAATAAAGAGGCAAAACCTCTCTAATAGAAGAAACTACCTCAGTTGATAAGATGGAAGGGCACTTTAATCCCAGCAGGCAGAGGCAGGCTGATCTTTGTGAGGTCTAGGCCAGCCTTGTCTACAGAGTGAGTTCCAGGACAGCCAGCGTTACTTAGAGAAATTCTGTCTCAAAAAACCAAAGGGGGTGGGGAGGAAGGACAGTCAAGGATGAGTCCCATTAGCCTTGGGTCTCCATACATGTGCTCACAGACATACAAACATGCTTGCACATACACCCACAGGAAAATGGAAAATAAATTTCAGGTATGACAAAGCATTGGCTGCTAGCATGAAGGAAATCCATGAACACAGTCATCTGTGAATGGGGCTGAGCTCCTGGACACTTTTGGGTCTTTTCTGGTTGACCGATGTGGTTCGGGTAAACAACTTCAGCCAAACCTGTCCACCTGACTCTCCAAAAGATTGCCATCTCTGGAAGGAGGAATTTTCCTCTCCCTCAGGCACATAGCTGAGAAAAGAACAAGTCTCTGGACCAAAGTGCCCCTGCCCTTTACACAGCTCTCCTGGGCTGCAGAGCTGCGCTCTGACAAGCTGTCTCCAGAACCACAGATAACAGCGTTCCAGGAAACACTGCTGTCCTCTGGACAAGACTCCCATTGTCTATAGGCAAGACCCTGCTGAAGACCTGGATATCCATGGCAACAGTGCTAGCTTTAAAGACCTGCCAGGGGAAAGTTAGCCCAGGTTTCAAGACAAGGAAGAGCTGGTAACTGATCTGTGTTTATCTCGATGGTTGCTGTAGATTGGATAATGATTAGTGTTTTCCTTTTTTCTTTGGCTGCTGGGAAGCTCTGATCAGCCTTTGATTCCCCTTTGTAAACTGGGTTCACTTTATAATACATCCCTGCTCTGTAGATTATCTCTGATTTGACCTCACTTTCTGGCCTGTGTGTTCCTTTTAGCTTAGTTCATTATGAATTTTCAGTTGCTTTCTACCTACTTTTGGTAAGCTCAATTGTCTTATGGAATGGGGAGCTTTGGGGAGAGCCTATAGTTTGTAAAAAGCACCAGGTCACCATTGTAATAAGAATCTCTCTAATTTGTTGAGGATCAGCATGAATACAGCACTGTCCTATTTACCCGAGCTGTGAGGCCTTTTTATTATTCCCATTTTACAGAGAAACTGAGTCGCATAGAACTGGGGAGATTTGCCTAGGATCACACAGCAAACCAGCAATAAACTCAAGCCAAGGAGTTCTAAAGCACATAGCACACAGGTAATACTCAGTTTCTATTTGCAAGAAGTGGAAGCACCCTGACATCACAAGTTGAATCTGAAAAGTCTTCAGCCCTCTGGGGGCTCTTGGGATGGTTTTGTACCTCTTAGCTTAGCCCTAGCAGGAGTCAGCTATTAGCTCCTGGGAGCAGTGCACAGTAGCCTGGGTGCCTTGCTCTGACAGCTGCAAACACTGATCTGAAGCCACCGTGCCCCCTCCCTGCTAACACTGGAGCTGACTCTAACTTCCGGTCTAAAGATAGGTCTGGTCTGTCTCTTCTGGGTGTTGCCATCTGAGACTCATCCTGTCACTGGAATCCATCACTCACAAAGGATGGGATGGGCGGTCCTTCCTGCACATTTTCCCAATGGTGTCGGGCTCACCCAGTGCCCACACAGCATTTTTACCACATTTGTTCTGTTTCAGTGTATCCCCCCCTGATGTGCAAACGCTGTCGTTGACAATGCAATGTCTGGCTGCATACCTGGTGTGGGGAAAGCCCCTTTATGTGCCCTGCCCCATAAAGGAAAGAGCCAGATCAAGTAGCCAACGGAGGTTTCAAGTGCATTAGTGGCCAGAGCCAGGGAGAAGCACAGGGCATGTCTGCCCAGCACCAGTGGGCACCGAACTGCTCTCCGGCTCCACAGCAGTGCCAAGGGAACTAACTAATCATTTTTCTCGCCAAGCTGAACTCCGACTTACTGGTTTCCCCTTCAGGTTTGTTTTGTCATAGGCTATCAGTCAACTTAGTCAAACATTACAATTCCTTTCTAAATCTTTCAGCAGCCAGATGGCAGGAGCACCACCATGAGAGGGCACACCTCGCCAGGAGATAACTTTGTGACAGGCTCACGGCAGAGGGGACCCACACATAGACAGCTTAGTAGCCCTTGCTCAGTGGTCTCTATCCCTAAACCCCACGGACCCCAAAAGACAAACGTTCATTGTGCAGTCAGAAGCTTGCGGTAAAACAAACATATTTCTATGTCTCTAGGTTTGAGATGTAGAGCAGGCATAGAAGGTCATTATCACGTATCAGGGCAAAATTCTCAGGATTTCACTCTTCTCATAATGCGACTGTGTCCTGAAAATTCATCATGTCTGCAGAAGATAAACTTTATTTCTTCCATTTTACATTTTTCTCCTTTTTTTTTTTTTGGTGTGTGTACATGGTGTGTGTAGTGTGTGTGGTGTGGTGTGTGTGTGTATGTGTAACATTGAACTTGTGGAGGTCAGAGAACAATTTGCAGGGCCAGTTCTCTCTTCCCACCGCATGGGTTCCGGGGGCTGAACTCAGATTGTCAGACTTTACCCACCAAGCCATCTCACCTGCCCTTTTGTAGCTTTTTAAACACTAGCACTAATAATGTCTATTATATCTGTCAGCCATAGAAGGCAAAAAAATGTTGAGGCTTCCTGATGAAAACCCCCTCTGTTCTCCTGTGTTCATCTCATGTGGTGTTGTAGCTCTTTGCCTGGCTCTATTATTCCTTTTTGTGTGTGTTGGAATGACTGCAAAATCTCAACCTGTGCTGTACCGTTGCTGAACAATAACCGCCTGAAAAGAGCGTTGCCAGGCTGGGCCAGCTGGCTGTCTCCCATTCCTGAAACTGAATGTTCTTAGACACACACTCTCTCCTCCGCCCCTTCTGCTGCTGGCTGACTTAGTGTAGCGCTATGTCACACTCACGAGTGCCTGAAAACCGAGGCTCCTGGAAAGACTAAAATGGGGCGCACTAGTAAGGCAGCCTGACTCCTGTCCAGATGAGGACACCAACAATTGCGGATGTTTGGTGCATTTCTAGTTTGAAGTCCACGGACCCAGGTCCTTCTCCTTGGCTTCCTTGAGCTACTCAGTTAACCCCTAGCACTTTGTATTTCTCATCTGTGAAGAGGCACGATGATTGCAGGAACCACAGGGCTCTTGAGTTAATGCTTAAGGAGGTATTTACAGTGCCTGGCCAGTTCCTCTTACTTCTCCGTTGTCTTTTCTCTCCTTCCTTCTCCCTGTTTTCCTGATTTGGTGTTTGTGGGTTTAAAATGCATCTCTGAAGTACATTAGCTGGAAGACTACAGCAGTCTGTGCACTGCCATGGCCAGTGCCCTTCAGCGTCAAATGTTCACTTAAGATGTTACTGGAGAAGAGGGGGAAAAAGATACCAGTCACATGCACAAGTCTAAAGCACATAACTCCTGAGTTTCTATATATGAGGAGCATGTCCAGACTCAACGTGCCTTGAAGGCCTGCCTAAGGCAGTAGGAAGCCCAATGGCTGTCCGCTTCTGCCCACTTCTCTACCACAACTCTTTAGCCTAGAGAAGACAGCTTTTAGAAGAAAGCTGGGGCTGGGCAAATAGTTGAGTCTGGGGAGAGTACTGGGCTTCATTCCCAGCATTCCCACCGTGACTCAGACACATTGTAGCCACAACTCCAGCTCCAGAGGATCCGACGCTCTCTGCTGACCTCTAGGGGCGCCAGGCACACATAGTGGAGCATAGACATACAGGCAGAGAAGACTCACGCAGAAAGAAAAAGGAGCGCCTCTTGAAAACAAGGCTGGTGTGTCTGGTGATTAAAATACTGACGGGTGGCAAGAAACCATCTTCTGACCATCTCTGCGGTGACAAGGATTCTAACCAGGAGGAGACTGAGGTACGCAAACTTTCAAAGTCACACGAGTCTGCCCAACAAATGCCCTCATTTACGTCCAAAGACTGCAGGCACAGAAGTGGAATACCAATGTCTGGCCCGTGACTGTCCTCAGACTGTCCTCAGAGTGTGTGTCAAACATGATTGTAGTTTGTCCTGAGGCCACTAGACAGGCTTCCTGGATTTTCCTGAAGAACATCTGTCCAGCTAGAGGCCTCCAGTACTCGGCCTCAAGCGGCTGGCATTCCATGTGTGCAGAAGGCACTGTTCCCGAGGAGGAACGAGAGTTAGTTCAGCGCGCTCCTTTCTCAAGTTTGCTCCCCTTGAGCTCCTGGCTAAGTATCCAAGGGAACGGTCCCAGTGACCCAGCCCTCCACACCTCCAAGGGACTTTAAAGGCCCTTTGTGGCCAGATATAAATGGCTAGTGATAATGGATAGACACACAAACTTCCTGGCTCCTAACCTCGGGAGTTTTCAGATAAGCCTCTAGGGAGTCAGGACACCTAAGCTCCTGGCCCAGCTCTGTCACCAGGAGCTGTGTGACCTTGGATAAGTCACTTCTCGGCTCTGGGATAGCCTTTCTCCCTGGGGCTGCTCCAGTAGCCTCAAGCCCCTTCTGACAGTGCAGGTTCCCAGGTCACTCTTAATTTCCAAGACCCCTCCTAGGGACAACCTCCACACCAGCGTGGCCCACCCTTTTGTTCTCAGGGGTGATGTAAGGAAGGGAAGCAGTGCCCCTCGGGGCACCAAGCCTCGGAGGCCTCCGTGCCAGCAGCTGCTTACAGGAGATTGCTGCCCTGGGAGGTCACCAAGCAGCCCCGAGGTGACCTCGTGTCGCCATGGTCCCTTTCCGACCCGGTGCGGGCGGAGGTAGACTGATTGGAGAGAGGGCTGTGCGGAGCAGCACCCGGGACCGGTAGTCAGGGCTGGGGAGTGCAGTCTGGAGGGGTCCCTGGACACTCTCACGCGCCCAGCGTCCCTGACGCCGCGGGAGGCCACTCCACCTCGGGACTGTCCCCATCACCCCCGGGACAGCACGCGTCGGCCACTCCACCCGGGGCCCGGACGCCAGAGGAGCCGCTACCTGCAGCTGGCCCGGGTTGGGCCGACTGGACTTTAACCGGCGCCGCCGTCCTCACCGTCCCCGCCGTCTCGTCCCCGCCGCCCCGAGGTTCCCGTTGGCTCTGAGGACCGTGCCCCGCGTAGCCTCTGCGCGCCTGGCCGAGCTGGGCTCCGCTCTCCCCGATAGCTCCCGGCCAGGCTCGGGCGCTGCCGGGACGCGGAGGCGGAGCCGCCGCCCCCACCTGCTCGTCGCGGCCGCCGGGGAGCCACGCCGCCTAGCGCAGGGGGACGCGGCCCGGAGGGCGGGGCCGCTCGGGCACCCAGGGGGCGGGTCCGGCTGCGCCGCGCACCTCCCAGGTACAGAGTCCCAAGCTGCGGGGACAATGGCGCCTCGGGCCCGAGTTCACCCCGCACGCCACCTCGTCCACGTATTACAAACATTTCCGAGCCCTCGCCGAACCCGAGACAGCGCCATAAGCCAAGAGGACAAAGGGGGAACAGGACCGCCTGCCGTCCCGATGAGGGTGAGCGGGTACAATGCAGAGCCGAGAGGATACCCAGTATGCACAAGCAGAGGGGCGCCCGATTCAGAGTGGGTCTTGGAGGGTGGGCAGAGAAGCTTGCTCCAGGAGAGTGAAAGGTGAGCCCGAAATATCCTGGTAACACAGGGAGGTTAAGTAGCTTCGGGTGGGACTGAAAGGGAAAGAAGGCAGTCTGAAAACTAGAAGCCTTCGGAGTGAAGTTGGGTGGCCCGGAATCGCTGTCCCACTTCACTGTCCCCCTGTCCGGTGCTTGGAGGAGCCCGTGTGCCCTGTGCTGTTCCAGGTGCAGCAGGCGGGCATTGCCTGTCTTAAGGCATCCCCGCCAGAGAAGGAAGTCCCACTGGACAGTGTTGGGGCTCTTCTGAGAGCTTGTTGCTCTGTCCTACCGTGTGCTCAAGAAGAAGGAGGCAGGCTCTCTGGCTTTAAAGCCCTGGCTCCAGTGGCCGCAGGAGGTGTTTGGGAACACACTTGGGAGAGTCGGTGCCAGCCGCTGGCTACCACACAGGACTGCAGCCTTCTCTCCGTTCACACAGTCAAAGTCTAGATCCCTGCAGCCCTCAGCTACTTTCCCAAATTGCTCGCATTTACAGCCTGACAGGCTTATGGTTATAGCAGAGATTAATAGTACACTCAGGCTGTCTTTCACTTTTGTGTTGACAAGTACACAGCTTTCCCTTTTGATTTAGGTCAAGAAGGGGTTATGTGCAGAACCATAATATGTGATCGTGGGCATGAGACCGGAAGGGTATACTTCAACTAAAAGTCATTAACCATTCCGTATGATTAACTGTTATAAAAAAGTCCAAGGCCTGACCCAAGGCCACTCTTCCAGGGCACACAAGGCCACTCTTCCAGGCTGTTAAACCTCACTCTTATTACTTAGCTATTTATGTTCCTATTTAAAAAGGAAGGGAAGCTCGGTTTGCAGAGAAGATATATTTCCGTGAAAATATATTTCCAGCTTGCGCTGGATGAGTGTGGCCTGGATGGTGAGCTAATACAGAAGTGAGGAACTCAGGGGAGGGAGCCTAGTGGAGGAGGGAGGCAGTGACATCAAACTGTGCCTTCATGGGTGTAGAGACATCTCTAATGCCAGGCACTGGGGAGGGAGGGGTTCAGGGAAGAGAGAGTCTGAGAGATCTTGGAACTCCACGTGTCTTAAACTGAACTCAAGAACTCTGTGAGAAAAGTTTTTTATATAAACAAAATGCACTCATTTTGGATTTAATGAATATGTATGAGATGATCATGAATATGAGACATGTATGTGCTGAGGTACCCACAATCATGGTCAACATATAAACTGTTTCTGTCACCCAAGAAGATGCTCATGTGTACCTTTGTCACCAGTCCAGGGACTCACAGGTCTGCCACTGTGAATTTTGTCTTTTCTGGGATTGTATATGTTCAAACCATGTAAAATGACTTGAGACTCTTCCATGTGTTCTGTATGGTTTGTTCCTTTTTACTGCCAATTAGTGTTTCATTGTATGAATATGCCAGTGCCTATTAGTGGACATTTGAGGTATTCCCAGTTTGGGAATATTACAAATTAAGCTGCTTTGAATATTCATGTCACAGTCTTTTTTGTGAGTAAACACTTTTAGCTTCATAAGTCATTAGCATTTAAAATGAAAATGGCCTTGGGACCATAATGAGATATTAATTCACATCCACAAAGATAGCCGTAATGAAACATTGGATAGTAGCAAGTATTGTCAAAGCTATCAGCAACTTGGAACCCTCGGCTGTTGCTAGGAAGAATGCGGAGTGGCATAGGTTCCACAATAGTTTATGTGCTGGCTAGTTGTGCCTCAACTTGACATGCGGGAAGAGGAATCTCAATGGAGAAAATGACTCCATCAGATTGGTCTGTCTGGGGAACACTTTCTTGACTGATGATTGATGTGGGAGGCCTCTGCCCACTGTAGGCAGTGCCAATCCTTGGCATGTGGCCCTGGGTTCTATAAGAAACCAAGCTATGGAGAGCAAGCCACTAAGTGACATCCCTCCATGATCTCTGCTTTCAGTTCCTGACTCCAGGTTCCTGGCTTGGCTTCCTAGATGATGGACTCTAATATGTAAACAAACAAACCCTATCCTTGCCAAATTTCTTTGGTCATGGTGCTTATCACAGCCACCGAAAGCAAACAAGACAGTTTGTCTATTCCCCTCAAATCTGAACAGGAGTAACCATATAACCCAGAAATTCTACTCCAGGTCATATAAAAGAAGCCGAATACAGGGGGGCAAACAGAAGTCTTATACAGCAGTCATTCCTGAACTGTGAGGATATATTCCAAAACTCAGGAGAGTCTGGAGCTGCAAGTAGTACTGAGTCCAGTAAACCTAACAATAAAATTTAACTTATAAATTAGATACAGTAAGATATTAGGGGCAATAAGAAAATAATTATAACAACATACTGTTCTATCTCATAGTATTGTCCCTTCACCACAGGAAAGCTCATTCCTTTTATGCTGTGGGTAGCAAGAACAGTCATGCATGGAAGACAAGGGCTTCCGTGAGAGGTCCCTCTTTGCTTTTCAGACCTGTCACCGCCTGGTAAGATTAGTTTTCTTCAAGTGCCTTTTCTCAGCTTTTCTGTGGCCCATAGTGTCCATCAATAACAAAGAAGCCCTACCCTCAGATTTGCTGTTGTTGTTGAAATGCCTGTTGGAGTTACGGAGACCCATGGTTTATAAGAACTCTTTTATGTTATAATGATCACCTGAGCAAGCTCATGGTTTAGCTTATGATGATGGAAAGAAGGCTCAGAAGCTAACAGGCTTGCAGAAGTCAGGGGCCTTCTCAGGAGCTGTACACAGAAGTGAATCCACAAGAGCTCTGTCTCACTGCCCAGCCCACAGCCTAATGCTGGGCATGACCACTGGGACAGCAGCTGGACACACCACACATGATGTTTCAGCCCAGTGGTACCCAGTGGTCTTTCATCTCAGTCGGCACCACCCTATCACAATGGAAGCCCCTTTAAGAGAACCCTATCTTCCTCACACATTCCTTGCTTCTACTAATGACACAGTGATTCTCTCAAGTCCCAACCTAAACTGGGACTGCCCTATCGTCTCCCTGATTTTACCCCCTGCCATCTGATCTGTCACATTCTGCCTCCCACAGACCTTCTGCTCCTTGCCGATTCCTGCGGCTGTTGTTGGAGTTCATATCTGGCCTCTTATCATCTTCAAGCTGGGTTCACAGGGCTCAGGGCTCCAAGGCCCACACTCCTTTCCCTGTAAGCACTCCAATCCTTTTCAAATGCTTGCAGGCCCTAGTCATTCCCTTCTGCTCTCAGGACGAAGCCCAAGGAATTCAGTATTATCCATAATGTAATCTCCAAGGCAAGCCCCCATCTCACCTTCTGCCTCTTACCCCCAAAACTACACCATATCTCAGCTAAGCCCTTGGATTCACCATCTGTTCTCTGACAACCTTCACCCAGACTATTTCTTTGTCTCAGAACATCTTTCTGCTTCTGATTTGCTTGAGAACATCTTCCTCCTTCAATATTCCTTCCTTTGAGAAAGCCTTCTGGGCCCTCATGGTGGATCAGGATCTTTAACATGTAAAACCTTCCTAGGCCTGGTAGCTATTTACTCATTTGCATCCTTGAAGGCAGAAGAAATACTGTCCTTGTTTTAGGGCCACTAGTACCTAGCACATCAGAAAACGCAGAACAAACCAACACTAAATCCTTGAATTAGTAAATTAACAAAAAAGGCTTCTTGTGCCCTTTTCACCCTTCTTGGCTGTTCAAGTAGGGTAGTCGGGAGGCAGTTAGTAACATGTCCAGGAAAAATTCTGTATGGTCTTAAAGGTGCCAAGCCAGCTAATATAGGTGCTCTCTCTCTCTCTTTTAAGTGAGGCAGAGCTCCAAATACACTGCCATAGTGTGAAACCATGGCAGGATGATAGGTCATGGACTCTTTCCTTCTCTGGCCCTGAGTCAAATCTCTACTGTGTAACAACTTTCTTTCTACTGCAGAAACCTTTCAAACAATATCAGCATAGAAACCAAATGTTAAAATGAAGCAGTAGCCCAAGGTCATACAAGCACGCTCTAGATTGTTCAGCCTTAGGACCCTCTGTTCTCACACTCCCTAAACAGACAGGCTGTTTGAGGGATCAGGAATTGACTGTCCTCAGAAGCCCTGCATGGACGATGACAATGGCAGCATGTGTTGTTGCTTAAAGTCCCATTTATGGATGTCAATGGAGAGGGATGGCTCCTTTCTGAGAAATGTTGGTCCCTGAGGTGCCACACCCAGATCTTGGATAAGGCAGGTTTTTTGTTTTTTGTTTCTTCCCCCCCGCCCAAAGAAAGGGCCTTTGTCTCCCTTTACACTTTTCTCACAGGTCGCAAGTGGGAATGCAAGATTAGCCACGTGTTTTCCTGTCATGGTGCTGGTGCATGTTGGCCAGAGACAGTGGAAGGTTGTAGGAAGAGATGATAATGACAGAGAGCACGGTATGCCTTTCCAGTTGGAGATCCTCACCAGTGTTCCACGCTGAAGCAAGAAGAAACAGTGCCGTGGGAACTCCTGATAAGAGATGAAAATAAGTCAAAGGACACTTCATGGGGGCGGGGGAGGGATTCACCCTTCTTAGCTGTTCAAGTAGGTAATCAGGAGGCAGTGAGTAAAGAAGGCAGATGGACCGACTGAAAAGGCTGGCTGGAGAATGAAGAATTCTGAGAAGAAATGGCCCAGGGTTGGGGGTTTCTCAGATATGACCTATGCTTCCTCTCCACAGAGCAGATCTGCATGGTAAATTAGACCAGGATGGGAAAGCAGAGCTGGAAGTGATGGGGGAATTGAGGCTCATCAGGAAGTTCTTACCTTCAGGTCAAGTCGTGGCTCTCCTCTTCACCATGTCCTGAGCATCTTCCAAACATGAGCATCAAAAATTACTGTGGTGTTTGGATGCTCTTTGTCTCTAAAGTTTCCTGGGCTGAATGCTTAGTCCCAGGTGTGATGAGATTTAACAGGCAGAAGGCTCTTTAAGTGGTGTGGCTTGGTGGAAAGAGATTGGTACATGAGCACCCCAGTGGAGGGGCTCAGTGGCAGTCTCACAGAAGAGTTTGGAATAAATTTAATTTCACACAGCAGGCTGTTATTAAAGAGCAAGAGACACCCTGGCTCTCAACATGTGATCTCTCCGGTATGTGTCTGTTTCATAGCATCCTCCATGTTGTGACGCAGCTCAAGGGCCTCACCATTTGTCAGCACCATGCTGTGTAGACTCTCCAGACACCAGCATCATGAGCCAAATGAACTCACTTTATTTATACATTAGCCAGTGTCAGGGGCTCCATCACAGTATCATAAAGAGGACTAACAACCTTTTGTGGCAACTCCATCAAGTCTTTTTTGCTGTTCCTCCTTCTTCTCCCCAGGAAGGTGGCCGCCATGACTCCTTTTGCTGTACATATAAAATTTGTATTTAAGGTATGTCTTGTTTTCAACGATGAAATAGTTTATGTCCCATGGCTCCTTCAGAAAAAGAAAAAAGGAAAATAAAGAAATTGCAAAGAAGGAAATAACAAATCATCTATGGTTATTTTGTAATAGAGATAGCCATGGGTAGAATTTTGGGGTGTGTTTTTTTTCTGAACCACACCTGCATCTATATAACATACATGTACCCACATGATTTGTACATGCTACATTATGAGCAGATTTCCTTGTTAGTCAGCGGTAGGAAAGTGGAACTCAAGAATCTAAAGTTTTGCACTCAACTTCGGGAAGTGACTTTACTGTTCAGGACACTATTTTTAAATGCAGAGTTACTTTTGGGTGAGGCTGGGGGCTAGCAATCATCAGTAAGTGAAAAGTCTTTAGTTGTGGAAAAATAATGGCATACATGGTAGCCCTCCTGGCAGAAATGAGGGTGCTCAAAAGGGAGGCCTGTATCCCTCCCTTTGGCTATTAGACTATTAACTCAATGGTACCCAAGGCATTGGAATTTCCACAAGGGTCTCATGCTAGGAGAAGAAAAAGGCTGAAGCCTGGTGCCAGCCAGAAGAGGAATTTGTTTTCTGTTGAGATTTCACACAGTTCTGACAACTTGTCAGACCACCTTGAAGGATAGATTAGAGCCAAGACAAGGTAAGTCAGCATGGGACAGGGCCATGTCTGGACCAGAACTGACTAGTGATAAGCGTTCCTCTTACCCTCTGTTTCCCCAATGATGTGTGTGTGTGTGTGTGTGTGTGTGTGTGTGTGTCTGCCACATCAAGCATGCACAATAGAGGTCATAGCACAACCTGAACAAGTCTGTTCTTCATGTTGGTCCTTTTGTCACCTCAGGCCAGGTGGCAAGTGTCTTTACCTGATAAGCTATCTCAGTGGTCTGCTTACATCTGTTTAAAGCCTAAATCTTGAGGCCAGAAGATGGACTTGGGGGGTGGGGTCACAGAACCTCTTTTTTTTCCTCTTCCCAATATGCTCACATTGACTAAATAGCCTTTCTCTGCATTTCACTATTATGCATCTGTTCAGTGGCTTATTTAGGAGAGGTGGGGGGGGGGGTGGGCTAGCTTGTTAGGGCTTCGAGGGCCCCAGCTTTCAACAAGGTAACAGCACTAGATGTCAAGTCATCATAAGCTGGCAAAACCAGAAAGGTCGTGGGGCTCAGTTACAGAATGAACCCTCTCTGTTCTTTCCCTTGATTGAGGCCATCACAGGACCCCAATTTAGCTGGTGAAGTAGGAGAGAAGGGCTCTCAGCTTGTTCATCTTCACACACTCACAAAGCCCAGGGTCTTTTTAATAGATGGAAAGGAGAAAAACACTTCCTGGAGTTTTTCAATTGACTGTTCTTCAGGAGACAGCTGGCACAAAAGAAAACACCTTGGTTCTTGGACGCCTGCGAAAGAATCCAGAGCCAGGTGCTCTTGTCTTTGTCAGCCAAGACACAGACTTCTTTGAAGAAGCTTGCTTCCCAGTGACAATCTTGAATGGTGAGTTTCCAAACACTGCCTGTCTCAGGCAAGTTACATCAGCTGTCTCCTCCCCTCATTCAACCTGACAGATCCTTTCTCTCTACACTTATCTCATTAGTGCAATTGGGCTTTTTTTTTTTTTTTTCTCAACACCAGTTAAACTGGGTTTCTAAGAAATTTAGCAGTCTGTGTTTAGTAAACCATTCCAGTGGATCTTAGATTCTAAAGCCTTCAAATTGAATCAGTGACACTTGACAGAAATGCCATCAGTGTGTGCCATGCATGTATGAGTGCGTGTGAGAGACAGTCAGGCAGACAGACAGACAGAGATGAAGCTAGCTAGTTCCTGTCCTGTCACAGTAGAGAAGTGAGAGGACACACAGAACCATGCTGGGTAGGTAATGCTGGGTTGTGTGAGGTGTGAGGAGAACCCTCTCAGCAGGTGAGGGGGCAGCTGCTGATCAACTGACTGAACTAAATCATCCATCCCAGTTTCTCTTTTGTAAACACAGAAGCACTCGCCGAGGGCTGGAACAGGACTTCCATCTGAATTAGATATTTATTCTTACAGGGAGGGCATGACTTACTAGCAGTAATTCGAAAGCCATGTAGGCTCCACCACTTTGGGACTATGGGAATCAGTGGCTCCAGGGACCTTCTCTGTTTAGTAGACAGACACCTCCAGTGCAGAGCTCTGCTTGGTTGAAGTGACATTGACAAGTGCTTGGCTGTTCTGAGGCTGGACAAGATGTGGCCGCAGCCTCAGCAGTGTTTTTCTCACCAGCAGTGTTTTTCTCACGGGGTCATAGGGCATCGGATAAGGAAAGATCTTCAGAGGGGCCCGGGATCTTTAGGAAGGCTGGCGGCCAGCACTCTGGTGATTCTGGCTCAAAGGAAAACGGAAACATTACTGAAATTGCCCACACAATTGGAGCAAATTTAAAGCTCAAAGTACAAAAAAAAAAAAAAAAAAAAAAAAAAAAAACACCCTTGGATAATAGCTGCTCTAATATAGCATGAGAGAAAAGATGGACCCTTGGATAACAGCAGTTTTAGTACAGCTGGAGAGAAAAAAACGAACTGCTGGATAAAGCGCTATACAGTGTGAGAGAAGACAGGGCAAAAACTGTGACATAGATTGGGTTCTGCTGGAAAAGCCAGGCTTGACTCCCTCATTGAAGTTGGGAAGGGGAAAACAAAACAAAAATAGAAAGATGCAATGGAAATCCACGTTGTGCTCCATAGGAATTGGAAAAAGTAGGTATTTCTTGGAGGCTTTCTTCTACCTCTGAAGACGTAGGCAGGGTCCTGGCTCCAGCATCCACATCTATCTATCTATCTATCTATCTATCTACATACCTACCTAAGGTTTTTGAAACAGGGTTTCTCTGTGTAGCCTTGGCTGTCCTGGACTCACTTTATAGACCAGGCTAGCCTTGAACTCAGAGATCCACCTGCCTCTGCCTCCCCGAGTGCTGGGATTACAGGTGCCACCACACCTGGCTCCATCTTCATTTTTACTGTTGCTGCTCAGCTGCCCTGGAAGGATGGAATCACGGCTCACTTTCAAAGTGTTGCTCACAGGATTCATGGCTGTCCTCCACAAAGGGTCAACCTCGCAGAGCTTTTAAGGGCACATTACAGGTTAGATAACCCCAGGCAGGAGCCTTAGAGCTCACAATAAACTGCTCCCCCTAGCTTCAGAAAGGAGCAGTGCTTCTCTCTCTGCAAAAGGGCATGTGAGAATATGTTTCTTTGTGGCCAGGTGCTGGCAACTTGTTACAGAGTTGAAGTGGGAACGAATCTTTGCTCTACAATCGAGAGCTTTTTAGATTTAATAAACTTAGAAGGTAAGACTCTTACTAGCTCATTAAAAAAAAAGAAAGAAAGAAAACCAATCTCTTCCTTTTTGCTCTCTCCTTAGGATATGGTTAGAGTTATGCAGAGAATGAGGGAGAAGCTAAGCGGCTTAGTGGCCAGGCCTGAAGAAGCCCCAACACAGAGGTACAGGCTGTGGTGGTCTGTGCGGCAGCCTCAGGAAGGGGTCTGAGAGCTCTCCCTTCAGAGCCTCTGGCTGTGTGGACCTCTGTGTGAGAGAGAAAGAAGTGCCTTGGAATTTTAAGCCCCGATTAGATAGCTTGCTGTGGGGTCTTGGGCTGATTTTCCTTTTCTGCATCTGATTACCGGGATAGAGGACAGTCATAGCACCTAGGTACTTCCTAAGGCTGACAGCGACACCAGTGGAAACCACACCTGCTGTTTTTTTTTTATTGATCTGTCCATTCCGCACTTACAGATTGGCAACAGAAACACTGTGCATCCCAAATGGGGGCTCCTAGTTCCAGGGCAAATCCTGCAGTGGTCCTTGCTACTCTGCATCCCTCTCGGTGGGATGTGCTGTCCTGAGATCCTGGAAGGTCACAAGGTCTTGGCCCTTGCCACTCAGTTTAGATAAAAGCAAATACTGAAAGCCTGGCTTTGTTCTGGCTTTGTTCTTTCTTTCTGCGCATCGCTATGCTCCTGCTCCCCTGGCCCCAGGTGGCAGGATTTATCTCTCCCTCTCTTCTTTAATCTGCACAGAGTCTAGATTGGGACCTGCCGGTTTGGCCTTCAGTTTTTACTCTGACCCTCCCATATTCCTCTTCACTGTTCATCGCCCTGTCCTGGCTTCCTGCCCAGCCTCCAGCTACTCTCCCTGCCTCCCTTCTTGGCCTTCTGTACAGTCTGTTCCCTACACAGCTGTGAAGTAACTTTTGTAGAAGGTCAGTGAGATGTAGTCGCCCTGCACAAAGCGCTCCATTACTTTCCAACTTCTTCCCCATGGCCTATGAGGCCCACTTGGCCTGCCCAATACGCCACTGGCAGGCCAAGGGTGAGTGAGAGAGAAGATATCTATGAATGCCACTTAAGATCTGGAAAGCATTAAAGGGGGAGAAAAAAAAATCACAAAATGCTTTATAAAAATTTTTAATTAAAAAAATGAACTTACTTGAAACATTCTGAAATTATTATGTGATATATTTGGAACTCAACTGCATAGTTATTGAGGGTAAACTTTGTAGCTGACACACACCTGCACTTATACAATCTCACATTCCAGCTTCCCCAATACCATCTCCTACCTCATACCCTGCTGTATCCAGCTCACAGTTCTGTTCTCATCTCTGAACTGTCCACATGCTCTCTCTGGGTGGAGCCCGGCTCTCAGATCTCCACTGCATACTTTTTCTCCCTCTCCCAATTTGTGTTGCCTGTATGTTCACTGGAGCATGGCCAAACTCCCAGTGGTCAACCCCTTAAAAACAAACAAATCTGAATCTTTCCCCACTGCCATTCCCTCCCTGGAGGCCCTCAGCTGTGGAGAGCCACACTTCAACATCCTTACCACACTTTTTAACAGTCCTGTTCGATGGTTTCTTGTCTAAGCTGTTTTGGGGGAATGTGGGGCGGGGTGAGGTAGTTACAGGGGTTGTCACCAAGCCTTCTATGTCCCTGTTTCTGAACTGTGAGTCTCCAGTCACTGATGCCCCTGCAAAAGTACCTTGCCCTCTACAGTCATGGATCATGGACTCCCACATGGTTTCTGGCGACGGCACAGAGCACGGACACTCGTATGGTCTCTAGCATCAGCACGTGCCAGGGACCTGAGTGTGGTCTCTGGTGGCAGTACAGACGGCAGCCATCAACACGACATTCTGCTGCAGCACAGGGCGCAGATATACCATCATAGCCCTCAGCTGCCCCGTTCTTACTGCTCAAGACTTGACCAGACCAGGGGGTGATTCCTGACTCAGGCAGGGTGGGGTAGATAAACTCTTTTCACACCACTTGGGTTATTCATTCCCTGGTTATTGTCTGTAATTAAAAAAAAAAAACACAGTATTTTAAATCATTGATGAAAAATAAGAAAATCCTTGCATTCCTTTTTTTCCCAAACTACTCAGAAGCTCAAATAGAGCACACTTCTACATGATCAACCTAAAAGCCTGGTGGGGTAGCTGCGTTGGATGGTAGCACCCCACAGGCCGTGGTTCCCTTCCAGGTCTTCATTTTCCTTAACCTATTTGAATCCAGCATTGTGCTCTGCAGTGTGAGATGCTAAGAACTCTCGTGAAGAGTGACCCAAGGAGCAAGTGGCTATCACAGGCCTTTTTGTGCAGAAGGTTGTGGGGATGCTGTTCTAGGAGCTGTATCTGCCAGGAGGGCCTGTGCTCAGGGACAGCTGGGGAGGCAGAGGGAATGAGACATCCAGAGCTAGATGCTTCTCAGATGGTGAGTCAGCAGCTCAGAGCACCAAGCTCAAGAGCACTCCTTTCAGGAGCAAGATCATGTAACCTACAGCTTTAGTGTCGCATGCTCGGTCCAGGCTGGAAAGAAAGAGGAAACGATGTAAGGCTTAGAGGCAGAGTGCTGTGTCAGGCTTGTCTCTTCTGTCAGAAGAGATACTGTATCTGAAGAGCAGCTGAGTAGATTTCTGTGCACATCTCAGCGGTAGACCTGAGCCGCATGGCTGACTCAGGCTACAGTGAGTTTGATTGTCGCACTAGATGTACCACATAGGAAATTGCCTCCCTTCTTCAGTGGAGGATACATGCCAATGCCACTGATGGATTCCTGCAGCGGTAGATAGTGCCAAACCCTATCTACAGACATGGAGATAAGCTATTAAATATCAGTCTGATGACCAAGGTGGTGATGGTGTGTACCGGACAGGTAAGCACAAGTAGATATGCTGGACCAAGGGGGTAATTCATGATGCCTATAGGATGGAGCAAAGAGAGAGATTTCATCACGTTCTCTAGAAAACTGCACAACTTAAAACCTGTGAATTACATCTGCAGTTTTCTCTCTGTGTGTCCTGGAAGTGGCCTCTTCTTCTTATACTGGATGGGAGCTCTGAGCAACCAACCATCAGACTCTACTCAGAAAAGAATTCATTTTCACGAACCTTGAACTAAAGCTAAGGTAATAATTTAGCTTATATTTTCAGCATTACTTAATAAAACTGTATCTGTAAGTGCAGGCATGGAACATGCCTGTATTGGTCAGTTTTATGCCAACTCGACACAAGCTAGAGTCATCAGAGGAGGGAGCCTCAGCTAGGAAATATGTGTCTATAAGATGGTGCTATAGATAACCTTATATGGCATTTTCTTAATTAGTCATTGATGGGGGAAAGCCCAGCCCATTGTGGATGGAGCCATCGTGGGTTGGTGGGCCCGAGTTTTATAAGAGAGATGAACAAACCACGGAGAGCAAGGTGGTACGCAGCACTCCTCCGTGGCCTCTGCATCAGCTCCTGCCTCCAGGTTCCTGCCCTAATTGAGTTCCTGCCCTGACTTCCTTTGATGGTGTACTGTGATGTGGAAGTGTACGCCAAACACACCCTTTCCTTTCCAAGTAGTCTCGTTCATGGTGTTTCATCACAGCAATAGTAACCCTACTAAGACAATGTCTACAAGCTGGGAAGGAGGGCTGTGGGCTAGCATCCACAAACTGTCTTCATTGAGGAGGGGTTCAGCTTGCTGTGAATATTGGTAAACATGGTAAAGTGAGAAGGAGGCGGTCAGGAGTAGGAGGAGGAACCAGCATAAGGAAGGGAATAAAATAAGCAGTGCATGTGAGGAAAGATCAATGATAATTTATTAATAAGATGATAATCATGAGCATGCCTGCTCCAGGAAGCATAATCTCACAGGGAAAGAGAGTCCCTCTTGACAAAAATCCAAATTGTCATGAGAAAGTATTGTGCAGTCACGCATTTTGCAGCAATAGGAAACAACTCCGTTATCCAGATTGTCTATTCATTTGTTTATACCCCCAATGTAATAAAACGTGCTTGGAAACCAGAGGAAGAGTTGTTGAGCCAGACAGGTGGACCTGGACCCAAACAACTAAAATTAAAGAGAAAAATGCAACAGGAGAGGGAGGTGTATGAAGCCAAGAAGGAGTGTCCAAGAACGCCATCGACCACCTAGGGGTGGCCTGAAATGGTCTTCAAGTTTAAGGGGAGACTTGAAATCCAGCCAGCAAACTAGTTCACCAAAAAATAAAAATTAAAAAAAAAGGGGAAAAAATTCTTGGGCTGGAGAGATGGCTCATTGGTTAGGAACACTTGCTGCTCTTCCAGAGGACCCAGGTTCAATTCCTAGTTCTCCAAGGAGATCTGATGCACAAAGGACCCAGGTTCAATTCCTAGTTCTCCAAGGAGATCTGATGCACAAAGGACCCAGGTTCAATTCCTAGTTCTCCAAGGAGATCTGATGCACCCTCTTCTGTCCCCCACAGGGACTGCATATACACAGTGTGCATGCGTGGAGATAGACAGACAGATAGACAGACAGATAGACAGATAGATAGATACATACATACATACATACATAGATACACAGATACATACATAGATACACAGATAGATACATAGATAGACTGACAGGTAGGTGGTAGATAGATACATAGATATAAAGTAATTAATTAATTAAAAATCCTACTGTTTTACCTTGGGCTGCTATAATAAAAATCATAGGACACATGGTTTAAACAATAAACGGCAATTTCTTGCAGTTGTGGAGGCTGGAAGTTTGAGAGCAAGGAGCTGGAAGACTCAGTGTCTGGTGATAACATTTTTCCTGATTTGGAGAGGGCCATCTCCAGGGCGTATCCCCACATGCTAAAGAGACAAGACATTTTGTTTGTCTAGTAGAGGCTCCTCTCTGGGTATCTAGTGCTGCACTTCCGGACCTAACCATCCTTCCCTCCTAGCCCAATGTCTAATAACTGTTGTCTGTTCCAGAAGCAGCAGCAGGCAACCACCTTCCCAGCCAGAGTCCTCTCTCATGAGACTCTGAGTGTGCTGGTGTCTTGATCTTAGACTTACCACCTCTAGAACTGTGTGGAAACAATTTTAGATCTTTATAACTCAGCCTGCAGTGTCTCCTTACAGAAATACACATCAACTAAGACAGACATGCGATAGTCTCTCCTAATTTTTTTTAAGCTGATGTGTTTTGTTTTCACATGTAAGTCTATGCTATGTCTCAAATAGATTAGTCCATAACTTGTTGCAACATCTCTTTCTAGTAAAATCCGTCACATGACTTAAAACGTTATGCGAGCATCTAACCCAAAGATTTTATAGTGGAGTTTTCAGGTCGAGCTTGAGGGAGGCTCTTTGATGGTTCTTTCCTTTTGACAATATCTCAGGCACTCTCGGCTGGCATCCAGGAGTGCTCTAATGCATGGCCAGCATCCTTCCTGCTTTTCCACCCACAGTCTGGGGTCAGTTCTTGTTCACAGAAGTACCAGAAGCAGAGGGAAATGGAGATAAAGAGCCAGTCATTATGCTCTGTAAAGGCTTGGCCCTGAAGAAGTTTTAAAAGCTCTTCGGGGTAGAAACACAATTGTCCTTAGGTTGTTTTCTTACTGAAGACTTTACATTCTTGTTTGTAAGAAGACCTCTCCATCTCCTTGGCCACAGCTTCTCAGGTCTCTGGAGGCCCTCCTTTCCGGGTGTTGAGAAAGGTGGATTACTCTGCATCAGGCCAACATGGTCCTTTGAGGTGGGGGGCTCAGCTAGGCAGTAGCCATTGGAAAGGCTCATACCTGGATACACTCAAAGAACTAGCTGAGGAGAAGCAGTAGCTTTCAGGAGTCTCTGCCTCATTCTGGAGCAGAGCGGCCTGCTTTGCTGCCGAGCATGCTTTGTCTACACAAAATGTCTACATGCAGCCTGGGGGGCCTGTGTATTTTTGCTACAAGCTCACAGTATCACTACCTACAAGTTAAGCAAGGCACCTAAATACACACCCACATGTCAGAGTTCGCAGGGCTGTCTTTTGCCCTAAAGCAGTGGTTCTCAACCTTCCTTTTAATACAGTTTTTAATACAGCTTTTAATACAGTTTTCATGAAAGCTTTTAATACAGTTCCTTGTGTTGTAGTGACCCCCAACCATAAAATTTTCATTGCTACTTCATAACAGTAATCTTGCTACTGTTATGAATCATAATATCTGATATGCAGGATACCTGATATGTGACCCCTGTGAAAGCATCATTTGACCCCCAAGGAGGTCATGACCCACAGGTTGGGAAACACTGCCCTAAACCATTCTGCGTCTCACTTCTTGAAAATTATTCTTTTGTGCTTTGATTAAGTTGGTACTTTTCAAACCTAGAGTCTTCTTTTCATACACGAGGATGGCCTGAGATCACTCTCAGATTTTGAGAAGACACCCACAGAAACCTTGTGTTCCTTCAAATCTAAAAAATCAAAAAATTCCATGAACAAAGAACCCGTCAAAAATACTCCAGAGTCGTTGCACCGGGTGGTGATAAAAGAGGAGCCCTGAGGTGGCCCTGCTCAGCAAAGTGTGGAGGAAACATTCAGCAGCCCTCGGCTCAGTCTCCATCAGTGTGACGGCCCCGGTCCTGCTGTTTCTGAGCCCCTGAAACCAACCTCCCTCAATGTCGACAATGTTTTCTCCTGCCTTGTGATTACAGGGGAGAATACTGAAGCTCATAATAAACAACCAAGGCCCCCTGTGAATAAGACATGCAGTACAGGACTTTCTTTGAAGTCTTTTTTTTTTTGTGATTTTTCTTCCCACGTTTCCTCTCTTTTTCTCGGTGATGCAAGTATCCCACAGCAGTGAGCAGCCTTCAGATTGGTTGGATGTGCGTAGATGTTTTTATAATCATCAGACGTTTGGGCAGCCAAAACAAACAAACAGACAAACAACAAACAAAAACATGCTGCGTTTGTGTCGCCCCACAGACACAAGCTGTGGTGAAGATTTTCAACTGCAGTCCTTACGGGTCAGAGGCAGGTGGAGCAGAGAGAATATGGAAATCACTGTTACCTGAGACAGGCGTGTTCTCAGAACCCAGTGAGTTTCCAAAGCTGCCAACTGTATACATACATACACAATTGTTATGTATACACTTACATTTACCATTAGTAAAATTCCACCTTTTCGTTTAGAAGGCTGTGCAGCTTTTTTGCATGACCGAGTTCCAGCGTCACCACTCGTACACAGTGGGGCATATTATGAAGTCAGATGACCGTTATTTGAACACAAACATGGTGGCAGCACTCCACTTGATGACTGACACGGTTGATAAGTAACCAGCAAGAGGGCTGCACGTACCGAGGATACAGTGGTCGGTGGGCAATGCTCCGGTGGGATAGCAGGGGTTTCGTCATGCTATAGGAAGGAAGCACAACTTTATCTCTTTTCAAGCCACCGCAGTTATAGGCAATGGGAACCTCGGAAAGGCAACCCTCCGTTAAATCCAGGCGTGGAGGATGGAGGATGAGCACACTGCAGAGTGAGAAAACAAGAAACAGAAGACAGGATTGTGGAGATTCTTGCAAACGAGAGGGTTTGCAAAGTGTGCCCGGGCGATCCGAGAAGGATCTTCTGGGCCAGCCCACGACTGTGTACCACCTGGCAGAGAGGAAACAGAGCTGGCATCTCCATGACAAGTCAGCATTGTGTTGCATTTGGTCTGCCGAGCAGCAGCCTTAGCATCATGAGAGCATGGTGGGAAGGCAGAACTTCGGGCCCCGTGCTCTAGATTGCCTTAAACAGAATTCCCAGACAACCTTATGGTTATTTATGGCAAAGAATCACCACATCAAACAAGTGGGAGATACAGGTACCGAGGGCCGCAGTGAGGCATAGCAGAGACCAGAAGGACCAGCCAGATGCCGTTGTCAGGCAAATAAGGTTATTTTGGTTTTGGTTTGTTTGTTTGTTTGGTTGTTGTTGTTGTTTTGATAGGGATGGGGTGGTTCAGACTAATGGAAGATTTTATTGATCTGTTTGTTCAGAGACTCTCAAAGGCATTATGCTCTAAAAGGACTCTGATGTTTTATACTAAAATAGATCTTTGTGTTTTTCCAATTGAACTCCTAGAGGAACAGATATCTAAACACAGCTGCAGTATCAACAAGGGTTTTTAAATATGGAGAGCCATGAGCAGTCAGAAAAAAAAAAATGACATGGTAGGCGAATGCATAAGAATTGAGGGTCCAGCCTTACCAGGCCACAGAGGAAGACAATGCAGACAGTCCTGATGAGACCTGATAGGTAGGATCAGATGGAAGGGGAGGAGGACCTACCCTATCAGTGGACTGGGGGAAGGGCATGGGAGGAGAAGAGGAAGGGAGGGTGGGATTGGGAAGGGATGAAGGAGGGGGCTACAGCTGGGATACAAAGTGAATAAATTGTAATAAATAAAAAATAAATTAAAAAAAGAAAAAAATCGAAGGTCTAATGCACACACGTTTTTCTTACTCAAAGCTTTGTTCCGCACACACAAGAGGTGGATGGGGAAGGTGGGTGGGTCTCCCCGAAACTGGAGAAGAGGCGACTGGGTACAAAGAGCCAAGTAAGGCTTTTTATTGATTAGGTGCACGTTCGGGGATATTGAAGTCGGTCCCTTGCTCCCGGACTGTGGGGTGTGGCCTCTGTTCTGTAAAGACTTATGCAGCAGCACTTCTTTCAACACTTGGTGAGAGCACAGTTGAATGGGTATAAGTGACCAAGGTTCGGGGCATCAAGCAGTTAGGAATGTTGCATTGGTTCAAATCCTGAGCCCGACTCTCAGCTGTCTGATCCTCTGTAAGGACAGTGGGTCCCTTGGATTTCAGGGTCCTCATCTCTAGGACAACCACTCTTCCCCCAGGTGGCTGTTTGTAAGAAAAAACTGAGTTAACTGTTCTGGAGTAACGGGCTCCCACGACTGTCACCGTATGATTATCAGTTACTTCGGTTGTGCTCTGGCTGGCTGGAGAAGAGAAGCCAAATCTGGAGACATTAGAAATAAGGTCTGCCTTTCCCAGTTTCTGAGACTCGAAAGAAAGGGGGAGAGCGGCAGCCACCCTTGGAACTTGCCCTGTTCAGGGACAGCTGACTTCATCCGCTTAAGCCGCCCTCCTGTTTCCTCAGGACTCTAACAATAACCAAGCCCTGCATCTGTTCCCCGTGAGACCACCCTCTAGCTCATCCATACAGCACTGTCTCATGCATGTCCCTGTCTTGCTCTCCTGTCCCTGCAGTGGGTGTGGGGTCAGGGACAGTGCACTCTGAACAGGAGGGTGGGAGGGGAGGGTAAGCATGAGCCAGGCTCTACGAGTCAAAGCAACTCCTGATACTGTCTCAGACCCTGGACTTGGTCAAACCAGCGCTTGCCTTGACCAGCTGTGTAATCAGAAGAGAGGGCCATGCGCCAGGAGCTGTACCCCCCTGCATAGCCTGGACTTGGATCATCAGTGAATCCTGCTCTATTGCTCTCAGTCCTGAATCTCCAAGGATCCAAAAAGGGTTGACAACCTTTCCAAAGTTATTTGCTCTGGGGACCTACTCTGGCGGCTTCGTTAAATTGGAGGTAGGAAACTAGCAATAAACAAACAACAAAAACTACCTTTTTGTCTCAACTACTTATAATAGATTCGCATTCGCCCTTTTAAAAATGTGAATAACCTTCAAAAGTAAATGTAAGATTACTTGTGTTTCTCTTTTATTATGAATTGGAGGACCATCTAACTTTCTGTCAACAGTAACGTTAAGGAAAGAACAGTTCTTGGATGGAGGTGCAAAGGAAGGAGAATGACTCTAGGAGCTCCCTAAGAGGGAGCTGACTCTAGGGAGCTAACTGAGTGGAGCCAGGAAGTCAGGAGCTTTGGGCACAGAGCAAGAATCCTAGAAGGCAGCAGGAGGCAGAGCTCAGGCTTGCCATAAAAAAGGCCAGCGCCAGAGAAGTCTTCTTGAGCTGAACTGGGCCAGTGGTTGGAAGCAATGGCTACTTACTTACACAGCTGCAACTGAGGGTATAAACAGACAGTGCTTCCTGTCTGTGCTCAAGGTACATCACTGAAGGTGCTCAATCCACTCCAGGCAGGTCGAGCTCAGTTCATGCGCATTCTCCTTTCCTACAGGGCTTCACAGGCACTCTCAGCTCCAGTTAGAAAGCTGCCAACGTTCTGTAAGCAGCCCTTTCCCGGCCTGAGATGCCCTGCCCTTTCTTTCCCCAGTTGGACCTTCTAGATCAGCAAAAAGACCCGTCTCCAGAGGCGATTGTGTAGTCTTGTTTCTCTCCAGTAAATGTGTTTGCTGTTGATATTTGTTTTCTCTTTTTAGCATTTATTTAATCAATTGCCACTTATTTAAGAAAATAGAGTGGTCTCTTCACATTACAAATTAATGTGAGTTGTTATTTATAGAAAGTATGGAAATCCAGAAGGCAGAAACTAAAGCATGAAGAGACTGTTCCAACCTGGGATGCTCCCTTCCAGTCATTGTTCTACTTATACATTTCTTCTTCATTTAGTTGTTATGGACACGTATACATTACCTGTATTGATTTTTGTTAACAGAACATTGGCTGTTTTTTTTTTTTTTTTTGTGTGTGTGTGTGTGTGTGTGTTTAGTGATTATATAAAATGCTCATTCAAAAAATATAGAAAAATGGGAAGAAAAAAATCCAATCTTCCATTATCACTGTTGTTAGACTGGGATTGATGGAACTGACATGAAAATGAGAGAAACAAATTGCATTGTTTGGTCAAATTTGGGAAAGGGGCAAGCAACCTTTCCACAGGACTGAAGACTGTTTGTGATGGGAATGGGAAAGCATTGTGCCCTTGTCTTTATCTCTTCAAACCGGGAATACATGAAGGGTGTAATAGTATGTTTTAGTCAACATGTGCCTCTCTTTAATGTAGAACTGGAAATAAGAGGCCCTAATATGTCTGTCTCATTTTTTAAATTTCATCATTATTATTTTAATGTGTGATAGTCAAAGTAGAGAATATACACAGATAATTTCTATTGGTGTTTTGAAGTATTTCTCTGTTGTGTTTTTCATCTACTTCTGTGTGTCAAAGACTGCATTATCATATTGTATGCATTTTAAAGTTCAGTTACCCTAGAGATATTAACAGATCTTGATGATATGAAAAAGCATGCAGTTAGAGAAGCTGGGGAGATGGTGCAGCTGTGCAAACGTGAGTACCTAAATCTAAGCCCAGCACTCACGTAAAAGCCAGACATAGCAATGTGTCTGTAATCTCAGCACTGGCAAGGAGAAGGATGCCTGGAGTTTGCTTACAAAAAGCCTAGTTGAGTCAATGAACTCCAAATTCAGTGAGAGATCCTGCCTCGAAAATTAAATGGAAAGCAAATGAAGACACTAGTATTGTCACTGGTCTTCACATGCACACATATCCACAAACCTAAGTGTATATATACCCACACACACACAGGGAGAGGGAGATGTAAGGAGAGGAAGAGAGAGAGAGAGAGAGAGAGAGAGAGAGAGAACATAGTTGTAGGTGATATCTACTCTATTTCAGTTTATTAAAGTTCCTCGAATAAAAGAACTTCTCAGAGTCAGTCTGAAAATATTTTAAAGAAGCAAAATATTGTTATTTAAATTGCTCAGCTAGGGGCTGGAGAGATGCTCAATAGCTAAGAGTGCTTGCTGCTCTTGCAGAGGACCCAAGTTCTGCTCACAGCACCCACATCAGGTGGTTCACAACACCTTGTTACTCCAGCCCCAGGGGAACCTGAAGCCCTCTGCTGGCCTCCATGGAAACCTGCACACACACACACACACACACACACACACACACACACATACAGCAAGTAAACATTTGTAGGTTATGATGCTCTAGTGATTAACTGAGTCACCAATAATGCATTGGTTTCGCCTGGAGAGATATAAAAGCACTTCCCCTTGGAGTCCATGAACCAAGAACACATCCAGATTTGAACTCTCTACTTAGTACTCCCTGTGTCTTCTGTCCTCTGTCTGTCTGTCTGTTGTATGAATCTGAACTGAGTGAGTTTATTTTTCTATCTCTTTGTGTCTGTCTGTTGTATGAATGTGTGTGTCTGTGTCAATCTGTGGTGTCTGTATGTGTCTATCTGTGAGGGGTGGACTAAGTGTATGTGTCTCTGTCTATGTTGTGTGTGTGTCCCTAACAAAGGGCTTCACTCTGTGTTTATTGAACAGCACAGAAAGCATCACATGGGGAAGGAATGGGATAATTTACAGGAATACTTAAAATAGTTTTACAAGGGATTAAATCACCAGTTCCTACTGATCCCAACCGACCCAGACAACAAACATCATTATTTATCAACCAATATCCATACATGGATGCTTTCAACCATTGTGGTAGATTTTAGAAAATGCTTTCAAATTCTGTGTTTGCTGCTTTTAGGAAATGAGACACATGTATGGTCTGGGCCACGGGCCTGGAAGAGTACATAATTTAAGATTACAGCTATGTGTTAGCTGTAATGTGTTAGACTGTAAACGTTGAGTACATGGGGAATCCCAAGCAAGTAAGGTTGGCTGTTAATAGTGTTCTCTTAAAGTCAGCTTAAACAAACAGTTTTAGAACACAGTAGGATAGCAGTTTTAAGTGACCTCAAGGTGTATTATTAACTTTGGCTGTGAGGTCCAGCAAAAGTTCTAGCCTCATAGATATATTTAGAATATCGTGAGAGGTATTTTTAGAATATTGCACCACCACACAAATATATACATAAATAAAAATGAATTAATTGCTCAGCTATAAAGGTTCTATGTAGTTTTCCTTTTTAAGGAAATCATGTTTGTGAGGTAATTCTGGCATAGCACTTCAACAGTGCAAAATATTAGCCATTGTTACCAAGTTTCGGGAAGACAACAGCTGCCACTGTTCTGCAGTCATCCAAGAAGGCAGGGACTTCAGCTCATTGGTTGAATGCAAATTATGGTTCAGGAAACATGAGTGAACTATAAAAACGATCCTTGAAAGTGTGGTTTCAAGCAGCACGTGTTACCTGACACAGGAAAGGTTGAGGAGTTGCATGGCTAGTTGGTTGAACTGACCCCAGGCCAGACTTTGTTCTGAAACTGCAGCTCGCATGTGGAAACGTGCAATTAAACTATGTACTTGAAGGAGGGATGCAAATGGTACTGTTCAGGCATCACTACAAGAAAATGCTCAGTGCAGGCATAGCTTTTTTTGAATATATTTGATTCACAGTTAAGTACACAGATGGAGAAGCCATCGATACAAAAGAATATGTATAGAGATTCACTGTGAGAAACTGGCTTGCCAGGCTGTGGAGGTCAGCAGCCTCTCAAATCTCCAAGGCCAGCAAAGCAGGTGGTATAGTTCTGGGCAGCGAACGCCTCACATCTTGGTCTGAAGGGCTGGTCATCCGGGAAAGGACATCAGTGGTAGGAGATGGCTATTTCTGCTTAAGTGGAGGGTGTTGTCTTTTTGTTCCTGCAGGCCGTTGATGGCCAAGCTGGTGCCAAGCTGCACAAGTGAGACCAAGCTCAGCTTCTTTACTCTGTATGCAGACTTCAAGGGCTCATTTCTCCAGAAGCTGTACACACAGACACCAACGTATGTTCTACTGGCCACCTGGGTATCTTGAGTCCTGTCAAACTGACACATAAAGCGAATTATCACAGGATGGTTTGCCCAGCCTTTGTTGGGAAAAAACAAAACAAAACAAAACAAAACAAAACAAAAAACAAAACTCACGAAATGAGTCCATACAAATTTGCCTCATCCAAACTTAAAGAAGAATCGGGCTAGATTCTGAGCCCCAGCCTCCTTAGAAAGGTTTAAAGGTGTAAGACATGGCAAATGAACCTCTCTGGCTGCAGGGTTCAGGCCCTTCTTTTGTTGGTAGCCTCTGGCCACCGTTTCTGAGTGCCTAACCATTGCAGCAGATTTCATCTGAGACTTGTCAGACCGAAGTACAACTGGGATGGACATTCTTGCAAAGTCCCACCATGAGGGACTCCATGCCCCAAGGGCAGTCTCTGCTTATAGGCCTCTGTCCTTTTAGACTTTTGGAAGTTACTAAAATTCACCACTGATCACCTCAGCCACCCTCCTGCACCCTCACTTCCTACTATAACGAATACCTGTGACTGGGTATTTATGAACAACATATGTGTCAGATCCAAAGAAAACTTCCTTTCCCCAAACTCAAGTAGTTAGACATTCCTCCAGAACTTATGAAGCCTGGTCCCCTCAACCAAAAGGAGCTATTTCCGCTATCATTGGCAGAAGAGACAAATGGCTCTCTTTGGTACCTATCAGCATACCAAAGTGCATGCTGGCCTCCAGGCTCCCTCAGTGTCACAAGTACCTGCTGCACATTTCAGAGCTCACGCTGGCATCCTGGCTCTTCTTAGCTCTTCTCACCTCCTCCCTACCCAAACTCCTTCAGCTCATGGGCTTCCAGCTCCTTAGCTACTCGTTCTCCTTATAATCCTGTTTATTGACTGTGCTCTTCATTTTACTCTCTCTCTCTCTCTCTCTCTCCTCTCTCAGGTCTATTCTGCCAGTCATGTTCAGTCTACTACATATTCTCTCTGCCCTAGACTGTTACAGAGGCCTCTGGCTATTCTCTCTTTCTCATTACCCACAATTAAACCTTCCCCTCAACCATACCACAAAGTGCTCATTTCACCAGTTTATGCGATATATTCATTGCCTTACGGCTGCAGAGCCGAGGAGCCCGAGACTGAGGTGCCCAGTATCTGACCAGAGCCTTCCTGCTGCATCACCACACAGCAGAGAGGGAGAGGGTGGGAGGCGTGGGGGCAAGTTCTCCCCTTGTGAATCCATTGCTCTGTTAACAACGTGACTATATCCATGAAGACCTCACCGCCATTCACTAAGCCCTGTTTCCCAATGCTCTCGCTCCTGGTTATAGATCTTTGTCCAAGCATTGCCCAGATACACCTCTACCTAGGCTCATGAGGTGTTCTTAGAGGCTCTGCTGCATGATGGAGCAACCATGTCACTCAAAACTGAACTATTAAGGACACAGCATATGAGGTGTCTGTGTAACAACAACTATAACTCAGCGATGAGCTTGCTCTCTGCACATGTCCATGAACGAGATCACATCCTTAATAAAATATGCACACAAGATACCCACCAGACCCAAGCAGTTCTCATACCTACAGTGGTCTGTTGAATCTGTCTGTAAACCTAACAGGGCTATTCATAAAACCATCACAATGGGTTATAATACCACATGGAAAAGTCTCTGTATATGAAACTAGTGTTTCTTTTTACAGTGTCAAGAAATGCTACAAACCCCATGAAAAATGCCCAGTGTTATTGTGTCTCAGCAGAGAGACAAGCTAGGGTAATGAGTAAGTGACCCCCAAAGCTCAGGCACACTGGTGGTGAGACATCTCAGATTTGGCTCACTCGTTTTCCCTTGGGGCTAGGTAGCCTGGCTCCAACTTCACATAAGGTGGTCACTGCTGAGTCGCTGTGTATCTTAACAGATTCCAAATCCTCTGACACCTACACTGCAATGGTTACTCTGTATCCTCGAAGCTCTCATATTTGCATTGTAAAAAGACAGAAACACAAAGAGACCCAGTCCAGTCCAGCCTCTCCTCTAGCTCTGGATGTGCAGAGTGCCCAGGAGCATAGCCTTTCTCCATGGATGGAGAGGAAACAGGGAATGGATGGGAACTTCATGCTTTTCCTTGCTGGTCATGTCAGCTTAGGACAAGCAAGCCTGTCCCCTGGCTCATATGATGTGGTTAATTGCTCTTTGGTATCTGTGGGAGGACTGGCTTCAGGAATCCCAAGGGTTCCCAAATCTGTGGATGCTCCAAGGGATTCCAAATCCATGGATGTTCCAGTGCTTTCTGTAAAGTGTGTGTAGTGTTGATTATAAACTAGAACCTTCGCTTTTATTTTTTAAGTCACCTCTAGATTGCTCATATTAAACGCAGTTGTTTGGAGAGTCACTCTATATAGGAAAAAATAGTCTGTACATGTTTGTGACAGTTGCACACTACCTGCTACACACCATTTTCGGCCCATTTTTGTTTGACTCTACGAATGTGGAGCACAGAGGGCTGTTTCTGCCTCCATTCACTTGCTGTACCCTTCTTGTGACTTTACTGTACATTGAAGACCTCATTTTCTTTTATCTACCTTCAAGTAGTCCCTGCCTAAACGCTAGAATCCAGCAGAGCTGTGCCCTGTACATGTGCTTTTCTCTCTTCAGGAGAGCCTGCAGCTCTTTACCGCCAGGCTCTCTGATGGAGCACACAGAGATGCAAGTCAGGAAGCGCTGTCAGGCGTCCTCCTGGTCGTCTTACAACCCTCGGACATTTATGCTTCCGAGGATGCCCTGTTCCCCTATGGGGCATCCCCACCTCTCACAGTTGTGTACACGGAGTTGCAAAGTCAAAGGACATTTTAAAGACTCTTGAGCAGGGGTAGGAGGGTGAGAGTGGTCCTCTCATCCATGCCCAAGGCAATATGTATCTGGTACAGATCTGCCTACTGTCCCTAAGCCTGTACCTCTGGCTTTTCTAACAGAGGAGGGGCATCAGTCAGGTGGCTGGCTCAGCTGCTCTATACAGGAAGTACAGGGAGACAAAGACACGTTTCTAAATGCAATCATCGCTGTTATGGTAAAAAAAAAGAAAAGAAAAAGGAATAATATATATTTTATTAGTGGATGGTGTAGGCATTATTATAAATTGCATAGAAACTTGTTATTAAAATACTCAAATGATAATCTGACTCCAAAATCAGCAGTCGAAAAGAAAAGAAAATATCTGCTCAGTTTCTCTTATCATTATTTTTTTTAATATTTGTGCTTGTTCTTAACACATTCCACTATTTAGAAAAACTTATTTTTGCATTCTTCTTGTGGTAGCATAAAATGTCAGAGGATATTTGGATAATTAACACTGAGCACATTGACAGTGTTTAAATCTGAGAATGTGAAAGGAAAAGGACAAATCCCATGAAGAAAAAAATATGGCAGAGACCCCTCTTAGTGCCCCTGTTGTTACTGGAAAGAAAATGGGAAATACTGTAATATTGGAACCTATAAATTTTTTTATGAAATTCTTCTTTTTGGTGCCAGGATATAAACCTAGTATGGCATGGAGAATTCTGAATGATTTCTGATCCATAAAAATATCATAAGCTTCTACCAGTCATGGGCTCTCTTTCTTGACCCCAAGAAACTAAGACTGTGATGAAAAGGATGGCTGTGGATAACCTTGTCAATATGGTCCCACAATCCAGACCTAGTGCAGTTTTCCATCAACTTCAGATTTTTTTTCCTTCAGAGTTACTTCACTGATAACAATTAATAACTTCTATATTATTTCAGGCTGTTGAGAATTACTTTCGTTATTCGAAATATAAAGTAGTAGAACATTTGGTAAAAGCCTAAGAATCATTTTTTCGGTAATTGGTAAATTCAAGCACTAGACTTAGGTCACAATTGTTTTAGGAAAAATTAGCATTAGGGGAGAATGTTCAGTTTCTTGTACATTGATGTTCTATATATAATCATTTAGAAATTATTTTTCACTAAAATTATATGGAGTTAATTGTATTATGTTGATGGAGATGCAAATTTTGAGTCGATGTGATTTTCCTTAGCAGTGTAGTGTGATATAACTCTCTGACAATGAGACTTTGTTATGAGCAATAGTAGAACATTTTATTATTCTGTCCTCAAGTGTAAGCTGTGCAAATCTGTTGAAAAAAAGAAAACCACTAAATTTCATAAAGGCATTTGAGAACTTTGATAAATATTTTAGATGGTATAGAATACATACCAAATATGCATTAATAAAGAAAAATATCAAAAAAACACCCAATTATCGCTGTTATCTTCAGTGACTTGGGAATCATATTCTTGTTTGTTCTTTCTTTCTTTCTTTCTTTCTTTCTTTCTTTCTTTCTTTCTTTCTTTCTTTCTTTCTTTCTTACCATGAGTTTGACTTCTGTCCACACATACAGAGACAAGCCAACCAGATGTCAACAAAGCCCTTATCAGAGGCTGTTGTACCAGTGCAGGGATGAAGACATCCCATTTCTACCTTTTCACATACGTAGCTTATTTCTCAGTCTTTGGAGACTCTTTTTGGGAAGGGAACACTGCTTCTATGAATCCCTCACACAGAGGAGGTATCCGATACACTTGCAGTGATATGTTGATTGGCTTTTCATTGGCTGTTCTTTGGTGAGGATTTTCCCACCCCTCTTCAAAGCTAAATAAGGGAAATTAGCAATCTAACTACAAGAGAGGCAGAATTCAGGAGTGGATAGACCTCCAGTGTCTGTTCCGGCCATCAGGTATATTTTCACCACCAGCCAAAGAACAACAACAAAACCTTACAAAATCTCGCTTTCACTATTTGCTTCCTGTATATATTTTAATTTTAGCGTTGAATTATTATAAATTGTACAGAAATTCTATATTCCTTTGACTCGTGAAAAACATTGGTATAACGGATTTCCCTAACTATGCAACGCCACAGTTTGGAACGCTCCTGCCGCAGAAGCACCTGGGGTGCTTGTGCTTTAACTAGTGCAAAAGGCTTTTACAGGAAAGCCAGATTACAGGGTATGATGCGTGGACGTTGTGTAGGACTGTGTTCTGTGAAAACTACTTCCTCTTCCTCCTCCTCCTCCTCCTCCTCCTCCTCCTCCCCATCCTCCTCCTCCTCTTCTTCTCCTTCTCCTTCTCCTTCCCCATAGTTATTTATTTATTATTGTATACAGTGTTCGGCCTGCATGTATAGGCCAGAAGAGGGCACCAGATCGCATCCATTATAGATGATTGCGAGCCACTATGTGGTCACTGGGAACTGAATTCAGGACCTTTCGGAAGAGCAGCCAGTGCTCTTAACCTCCGAGCCATCTCTCCAGTCCCTCCTTTAAACTTTTTCAATCCTGAGAGAGCTGGCTTAACTTCCAGCCTTCAGTCAGAAGTAGATCTCTGTGCAGCTCTGCATCAATGCTGGCTGCTCCTGAGCTGTCAGAGAAGACGTGTTACGGTCTAAAAATAAATATAATAAGTTTCCTTATTCAAAAATGGCAGAACAGATTTTACACAACTGTTCCACCAAGTTGATCACATGTCACTGGCTTTGAAAAGTTTTCCACCCGTAATAAAATTATGGAAACTTTTGGGTACAAAAACAAGAGCTAGGACAGAGAACACTTCCTTTCCTCTTTTGTGTGAAGAGAGATAACATAAGCGCTGTGCTCTGGCCAAGATGGGAGAGAATGTCCACTGCTCTTTTGGAGTTCACACGGGATCAGAACCAGACAAGATCTCCACAAAAGACAATCAGTTTGCCAAGCTTTCCTTGGCAAGTCTCCAGGTATGTCAAGGAGGACTTCTGCCCGTTAGCAGCCAGACTCCCACTATTAGGACTTAAACTACTGTTTTCTAAAAAGCATTCCAGAACTGGGCAGCTCTTAGGTGCTATTTGAACAAGGATGCAGGGTCACGGAAAAGTTCAACTATCACAGACTTAAGGACTCACTGCTGCTGTCAGGCACTCTCAGTGTGCTGCTGTGCAGCCTTTGAGAGTGAGCCACTTACAGAATGCAGTCTGAAGCTCTGCTTTCCTGTGACATTGCAAGCAGGCTTTCTGAATGTCTTCTCTTTCTAAAACTCTGAAAAATCTTGGCTGGATACATAATTTTTAGATGCACAGTTTGCAAAAATTATGGAAATCATTTGGGGGAGCAGAGACAAGAAATAGTACAATAAGTTACTGAGGACATTGTACTGAACTGAAAGCATTTCAAGCCAGTGCCTGGAGTGTTAGCAGACACTTAAAGGACAGTGGCCTATGTACTAAACCTGGATCCTCTAATGGCTAACTCCTCACAAAAGCTTTCTAGTACTTGAGCATTCAAAACCTATTGAAGAAATGGCTGCTGCAGCTTGGCTGGGTCCAGCTTCTACTTTGTGAGGTGCGTTGCCTTTTTTTGTTTGCTTTCTCTCCTCCTGAAATTAACATTGACTACGTGTTTGCTCAGATAACAACAATAGCAACAAACTATTGAATAGGAGATCAAACCCCCAAATTACAGAACACTTAAGGAAATGAACTATCACAAGTTTGCAGGCATGACTAACATCAGCATTTTTATCTTAATAATTTTAGACATTTAAATTATTGAGTGTACAATATAAACACCATTTTAAGCTATACAAAAAAAGAAAGGAATTAAAAGAAAGACAGAAACAAGGAATGTGATACCTTGAAAGAATCAGGTAGATTTTAAAAAATAGAATTTTTAGAAACATCATTATTAAAATTAAAAGTCAATGTTCAGATTAAATATAAGACGAGGCATTGTCAAAGGTAGAATTTATAAGCTGAAATGCATAGATCTGAAGAAATTGATTGCCCTGACTGCAGCACTAAGTGGTCAGCATATGAAGAACTTGGAAAGGTGGTACCCAGGCTGTACAGGTGTCGCTGCATGCAATAAGAGTCCCGGAGGAAGAGAACAGTGAGAAAGGGAGATAAGATATGAACAAGAAGTGTCAGGAAGTTGCCAGTTGCCTCGAACTTACAGAAAATGCACATCCATAGAGTCAGAACCAGAATGAGTCTCTCTCTCACGTCTAGCTGGGAAAAGAAATTCATGTCTGCAGCAGCAAGACTTTGAAACGTTATTTATCTTGTTATGGGTAAAATGCAATTTCACGCACAGAGAAACGCCATCTAGATGGTGTGACAGCAGACTTCCCAGGCACATCACTAGCACTGAAAATCAGTGGGACCTTGAGTTGTCTGGAGAAAAGTCAACGTCAGTGCAATGGCTGTGCACTCAGTCTAATTACCTCACAAGAAAGATGCTGAAATAGAACAATGTCACACTCGTTCACAATTAAAGAGAGACTTAGTACATTCGACTGGTAAGACTCTCACTGGAAGAACTTCCTTTCATGGAAATGGTTTATTTGTTTGTTTGTTTTTATAAGAACAAATTAGCCATGGGAAGTAAGCCTGAGATAAAATGAATAGAGAGCAAAGGAGTTCATTAAAGCATTCTAAGTAATTATAGAGTTTTACTGCATGAAATGGTAATGGAAAATATACACTTATAACATAGGTAATAGTCTATAAATAGAGAGAGAGAGAGAGAGAGAGAGAGAGAGAGAGATATAATATTATACAGATGGTAATAGGGCCAATCAGATATTAATACTCCATAAACCAAGATGGAAGTGATTGGAGTTAAAGATAATACAACTTCCCAAATCTATGTGAGAACAGATCTCTAATTTGCAAGCATCCTGTGGGGTTAATTGTCAGAAAATGTACTTGGAATTTGGAACATATGATTTCACTGCAAGTGAGAGTCTTGGCCTCCTGGATTCCTGAAGAATTACCTTCCTGTCTGAGAAGTCTGGTGGCTCTTGTACCAGATTTTTTTAAATCAAATTAAAAAAAAATTATTTAAATTATTTATTTAAAATTTTTTAAATAGAAGTACCAGATTTTTTTAAAAATTAAATTTCAGATAACCCATTGTCTTAGTTCAGGTTCTACTGCTGAGGAAACACCATGATCACAGCAATTCATGAGGGAAACATTTAATTGGGGCTGGCTTACAGTTTCAGAGGTTTAGTTCATTATCATCATGGTGGGAAGCATGATGGTGCTGGAGAAGGGGCTAAGAGTTCTACATCTTGATCCACAGGCAGCTGAAAGAGACTGTGTGCCACACGGGGCAGAACTTGAGCATAGAAGACCTCAAAGCCAGTCCCCACAGTGACACACTTCCTCCAGCAAGGCCACACCTGCTAATGGTGCCACTCCCTATGGGCCAAGCACTCATATGATTCTATGGGGGTCATACCTATTCAAACCACCACACCCATAAAACTTAATCACTGTTTGCTAGAAATTCAAACTGAAATGGTGCCCCCGTATTTTCATTCAGTAACTATGGCATCCCCAGGTGACTGAAGCAGTGGGAAAGGATGTGGGATGGGCACGGTGGTGGGTAGGAGGGAGAGGTGACTCATGAGACCTGGACCTCTAAGTTACGAATCCAGTCAAGCAGAAGGGGCTGGTCATATTAGCAGGCTCTTGCCTGACCTTTAACCTCCATAGAGTAGCTGTGTTTGCCATGAACTATCACATGGTATCAGCCTTAGGGTTGTTCTGCTGCATGATAATGGCAGGTGAGCAGCAGGGTGAACCCAAGAAGTGGACGGGGAATAAGGAGAGCTACAGCTAGGCAGATGTGTATCCACCCCCAGAGGACTTTGCTGTCTGACCCTCGCAAAGGGCTTGTTCTGAGGGAGACCCAAGCTTTGTAAGTAGGACAGGCTACTAGGCGAGGTTTACTGTGTGTGAGAACTCTGAAACCATGGTGCACACTAATAACATCACTTATCAGAGCTTCTGTGGTCAAGATATGGCTCCAATGTGGCCCCATGGGGCCGTGTGCGGGCTGCTTGAGCTTCCGTGTGCTTACAGGTATTACAGAACAGTGGGACCTTTAAAAGTCGGGCCTAGTGAAAGTTAATGAGGGCATTAGGGAAAGTATCCTGGGAAAGGACAAATGTTGAAAGGGGAAGGTTATGAAAGAGCAAACTTGACCTGAGAAGTTCACTGTTTCCCTCTCTCTTAAGGGCACTGCTGCCCTGATGCCATCCCTTCCTCTCCCTCCCTCCCTCCTCTCTCTGTTCTCCATTTACAACTTTCTTGTGCAGTGAGTGTTATTTTGCCATTTCCACCTTCCAGGCCTACCACACTGAAGTATAGAGAGGCTGAGCAGCCCCAAATCATAGAGCTGAAAACCAGTCGACAGCCAGGGCCTGACTTTGATTTGTTTTCTTTCTCTCTTTCTGTTTTCTGGTCCTGAAGAATGAACTGAGCCCTTGCATATACATTAGCATGTGCTTCTCCATGCTCATCTCCAGCACCTCCCACCACACCACAGCTGATCTTTATTTAAAAATCAGATCTACCAGTTCAGTGTGCTCCAGCAGCCAGCCGAGCACAGACCCCCACAGGCTTGTGCTTAGTGGCTGCCTTTCCGAGAACTGCAACAGCCACCATCAGATCTTCTAGCTGTCTGCTCAGCCCCTTCACTGGCTGCCCCGACAGCCTGCCCCCATTGTGCTTTCCTAATTCTGGTTCCTGCTTCCTCTTGGCCAGTGTATGGGCAAGGGCTCAGTGACGGCCAGCTGGAATTTTCTTGTAAAAAATAATGTTTTATTAATTCTTTGAGCATTTCATACAATATATTTTGATCATATTCATCCCCCAACACTGTCCAGATCCATTTCTACCCACCCAATTTCATTTTTCTTTTCTTTTCTTTCTTTCTTTCTTTCTTTCTTTCTTTCTTTCTTTCTTTCTTCCTTCCTTCCGTTCTCTCTCTTTCTTCTTTCCTTCCTTCCTTCCTTCCTTCCTTCCTTCCTTCCTTCCTTCCTTCCTTTCTTTCTTGTTTCTTTCTCTCTTTCATTGAGGTAGGGTTTCTCTATGTACCAGTTCTGGCTATTCTGGAGCTCACTCTGTAGACCAGGTTGGTCTTGAACTCACAGAGCTCTGCTTGTCTCCACCTCCGGAGTGTTGGGATTAAAGGTGTGTGCCACCATGCCTGTCATCTGTCTTTCATTTTTAGCTCCACCAAGTCCAATGTGATGCTTGGGTGTGAGACCTGCCTCAGAGTATGGTCCACCTGCGTGAGATCACACCTTCAAGAAAAACGACTCTCTCTCTCTCTCTGACTGTCCCTTTTTGTGCTTTCTTCTGAAGGGGACAGAAAATTCACCCCTGAAGGAATATTCCTAGGAATGCAGACTCATATTATGGACAGCGCTTTCTGGGCTTATTGGCTATCATCCCTGCCCTCAGGAAAAAGACCATGATGCAGGGAGGTACTTTGTGGTGAGAGGAAGACATAGAGGTAGACAGGATCATATTTTATTGTACACTTGAATGAAAATCTCAAAAACAAAAACAAAAACAGAATGTAAAGAAGAAAAGAGATTGGAAAACCCAGGCACTCTAGCCAAGGATAGAAATGGCAGGTGCTTGCTTAATTTATGGCAAGGGCTGGATCCTAACCGATGACCCTAAGTGTTAGCTGTACTGTGTTTTTTTACCAGGCTAATGGCCATGATGTTTGATCTGGAATGGCAGACAAAGTGTAGATGATATGACACAGCTGGAGCAAAGCTTGGCAGCTTCCTTTGCCTGCCTGTCTTGCTCTCCTTCTTAGCTGGTTGGAAAATCAAATACATACAGTAGCCTAACTTGCAAACTGGCATGTTTTGGTAAGGAGGTGAAGCACGTACATGCCGATCTTGAAGAACTGATAAAGCACTTGTCATAACATGAAGGGATTGGGGCTTAGGAAGTAGTTTTATCTGGAGTGCAGAGGCCCTGTGTTTCCCCCTTCACAGGATGGTACACTTGCAAGAATGATTGATATTAACGCAAACGCTTGTTTCAGTTAGGATTCCATTTCTGTGATAAACACCATGATCAAAAGTAACTGGGGAGTAGAGAATTAATTTCATCCTGTAGTTCACTATAAAGCAAAGTCAGGGCAGGAACTGAAGCAGGAAACTGGAGGCAGGACCTGAGGCAGAGACCAGGTAGGGGTGCTACTCACTGGCTTACTCCCCATAGCTTGCCCAATCTGCTTTCTTATACCACCCAGGGCCATGTGCCCAGGATTGCACCACCCACAGTGGGCTGGACCCTCCCACATCAATAACTAATCAATAAAAATGTCCTATAGACTTGCTTAGAGACCAGGCTGATAAAAGCAGTTTCTCAGTTGAGGTTTCCTCCTTCCCGAGGACCCTCGTTTGTGACAAGTTGACAAAAACCTAACCAGCCAATACTCAGTGTCTCCTTCACTTTCCCACCTGTCCCTCCTGTTTAGAACCCCGCTTTTGCCTTGGGGTTCTTTGAATGTGTCATCACTGTAATCCTATCACGGTGTCAAGGAAAAGTCATGTGGGGAAAATACAGCTTCCTATTACATATTTAAATCTTGAAATTAGGGTCCTGAGGTCTCAAAATGTTGGGAGGTAGCATCTTTATAGCTGGGTTTCCCAAGTAGGTTGTAGATTTTTGATCCTTGAAGGCAATTGGCTCCTGACTTTCCTGAGGCCACTGCCTTTCCTTGGAGTCTGTCACACATTTCATATGTTTTCATTAATCCAGAGTTGTCTTTTGTTGCTGTTTGGTTGTTGTTGCTTGGGACCAAAGAACCCTGAGATGTAAATGTTCTAGATGGATAGATTTTGATTACTTCTGGATATTGGTGCAAACCCTTTATTCTCTCCTATATATATTGTCTGTTGTGAATGGTGTTATGAAAAGAACTCCCTGGGTCAGGGCTGCTATGGGTTGAAATGGTGTGTGGGATGTACAACTGAAGAAGGCAGCCATAATTTGTAGGATAATGGTCCTTTAAATTGGCCTTTCCTTCTAGCTTATGTGAGGACTCATTTTACATATGTGTATCTATCTATCTATCTATCTATCTATCTATACACATATGTGAGAAATCTTAGTCCAAGGAGTAGCTTGCAGCAAATGTTCAGTAATCATAAATCATAATCAAGTGGTTTGGAATTGGAGGCTCTCTGGGGAATAAGTTCCAGATCTAGGACAGAAGATAACAAATCAGTATAGTAGTCTCGCCCTATCTGAGGTTTGTTTACTATGGTCTCATCCACCTACAGTGACCTATGATCAGAAGATGCTAGCACGCACACACACACACACACACACACGCACATACACACACATACACACTCCGTATATAGAAAGAATATTCATATAGCTTTTTAATCATATTCTTGTTCTTTTTCATTACTTGTTGACATTAAATACTTACGAAGCACAAGCTCACCTTTGTCAAGGGGGCGTGTATATAGGAAAAGTGTGGTGTGTAGAGTGCGGTTAGTTACAGGCACTCACAGGCATCTTGGAATGTGTCTGTCATGAATAAGGAATTACAGGGGTCACAGGTTTGAGGAGGATCCCACAGCAGGCAAATATGCTTCCTCCTAGGTGGCAGAGGCTGGGGGGAGTTGGCACAGGCTTTCTCGAAGGGCTGATTTATTTTCAGAGTGGTAGGACAGGGAGCTAACCAGGGGAGTTTCAACAATCCAGCTGGGAATGTGTGGGAGCTGAGAGCAATCAGCTCACATCTGCAGGGTTGCCAGACTTAGTAACAAAAAGCACACGATGGCCCTGTTAAATATGAATTTCATATAAACAATAGAATCTGAAAGTGCCAAGGCATATTTTTAGTGTTGGTATGGCCCATATACCACATAGCTCTATAGATTATTTGTTACTTAGGAGAAATTCACATTTCCCCAGCTATGCTGTATTTTGTCTGGCAAACATACCCTTGCATAACAGAAAGGTACACTGTACTTCAGGACACACTGGAAGGTATATTGTGTTTCAGGGCACCCTAGGAAGGTATGCTGTGTTTCAGGGCAGCTGGGGAGGTAGGAGAGGAAGGCAGAGTGGGATGGACGAGGATGTGAAGGTCAAGTCTGAGAAGGCTGATAATCTGGGGAAGGACTTGAGAATTACACTAAAACTGAGATGAGCCATTGGAGAGCTTTTACCACGTGTGTGTGAAACCATGGTCAGTTGAGCCCACACTCAGGCACCATGAAAAGAGAATTAGTTTCTCTTGACTCGTAATTTTCTCACACTCAGTGCCTTAGACAATAAACATTTATTATCTCTTCATTGCAATAGGTCAGGAAATGAGAAGGGATTTCCCTGGGTGCTTCTGGCTCAGGGATTTTTGTGCAGCCATGGAAAAGGCATTGATCAGTGTCACCATCATCGACAGGCTTGATTGTTTTGAGAGTGGCTTACCCCAAGTTTGGCACACCCATGGCAGGAGCAGGATACCGCTGTGACACACCTGACCATGTTGGTTTGGGGAAGATTGTAGAAGGAGTTTGAGGCTTTGAATGAGAAAATTCATTGAGTGTTCAAAGCTTGGTGAGCTGTTCTTTGGGAGCTTGGAAAAAATAGTGTTGCGAGAAGTGAAGACCATGAAGGCCTGGGTTGTGACGTTCTTGAGGGAAGTATGAGAGTGATTCAAAGACTATCAAGGCCATTACATATTTACTATTTCAAATAGGATTCTATGGTTCTGGTCAGCTGGGGCTGAAGAGTCAGTTGTGATTAACAAGAGACCAGCACCACTGTGGCGAAACCTTTGCATTACTGGGACAATTGATGCTGGTTAGCCAGAGCTAAGAAGTTAGTGGTGGTTAAGAGACTAGCAGCACTGAGGTGAGATCTTCTGGGAAGTATTTCCTGAAAGTCGGTACACAGAAGCTGTGTTCCAGAGGTGACTAAGGTTGTCACTTGAACTGGCAGCCTGAACTAGGCGCTATAGGAGTTGCCCAGGTAGTATTGGTTCTGAAGGCATGAAGGGATCCTGTTCAGCAACTGAGGCTTGGCACTGTGAGTGGCCATTGGTGTCAGCTGAAGGCCCAGGATGAAGGGGTCATACAGAGAAGCTGAGGCTTGGCACCATGAAGAGAGCCCAGGAGAGGCTGTTTGTGAAAGTGCAGCCCAGCTGCAGCAGAAGACCTCAGCATCTTGGAGATGCCAGTACCATGGGATGACCACTCAGAACAGCAGCAGCAGTGACGAATCCTCGAAGACAAGCGTGTGTGCTGCGCAGGGCGGGGGTGGGGTGGGGAGAAGTGACACAACCCTTCAGAGGAACCCAGAAAATCATGAATGGGTCCCAGATATTACACATTGAATGAGTCACACTGTTGGCGAGTTTGGTTTTGCTTTGATCTGGTTGTGACTGTCCCCTGGTTCTTTCCTCTTGAAGTAAGAAAATATTTAACTTATTTTTTTTTCTTATTTTATAGGAGCTCACAGTTGAGAGGCTTTAGATTTAAAAAGAAAGAGAGAGATTTGGGGATTTTACAGAGACTTTGGGTTTTTAAAAAAAGACTGGATATTTTTAAAGAGACAGCTTTTAAAGTGTTTGAATTTGTAAGGCTGTGGGATTTTTAAATATGTAAAATGTTTTATATTGCTATATCTTTAATAGTTTGTGATCTTGGAGATGAACAAGAAAGGAAAGGTTGTAGCTTAACAGTGATGTTTTTGTGTGGCAGGTTGGCAAGGGATCAGTTGTGCTGGCTACTTTTATGTCAACTAGACACAAATTAGAGCCATCTGAGACGAGGGAACCTTGATTTCAAATATGCCTGCATAAGATGGGGCTGTAGGCAGGCCTGTGGATCATTTTATTCACTAGCGATTGATCGGGGAAGGCCCAGCCCATTGTAGATGATGTTACCTCTGGGCTGGTGGTTCTGGGTTCTATAAGAAAACAGGCTTAGCAAGTCACGGTGAGCAAATCAGTAAGCAGCACCCCTCCATGGCCTCTTCATCAGCACCTGCCTCCAGTTTCCTGCCTTGTTTGAGTTTCTGTCCTGGCTTTCTTCAATGATAAACGATGATGTGGAAGTGTAAGCCAAACAAACCCTTTCCTCTCTGTGTTGCTTTTGGCCCTGGTGTTTGATCATCGTAACAGTAACCACTAACTAAAATAAAGTGCACGGATCTCCGCTTGCAGGGAGAACTAAAGCTGTTCTAGCAAGAGCTCTCTCCTTCAAGGGGCATGCTCCAACAATAGCTGTAGCCGCCAGAGGGGACCCCAGGAGAAAGCATTGCACTGCAGGGGTTAGGAGCTGTATTCCAAGGCCGAGCCTTCTCAATTAAAAATGGAACATTTCTATTGTGATTGAGAAACTGGTGTTCTGTGGCGGGGTGCAGGGGGGGGGATGAGTGAAAATTACTCGTGGGAACAAAATCTATCTATACATCTATCATCTGTCTGTCCGTCTGTCTATCACCATCTCTATCATCTATCATTTGTTTTCCTCTTCCATTGTCTAATCCTGAAGCCACTAGCTTAATATACACAGGCATTTTAGCAAGGGTTTTTTCCAGAGCGTATCTGAGAACTAACCTGTAAGACGAGCGCCCTCTGCTGCCACTTGTGTGAATACATTTGTCTGGCAATAATTTTTAAATCCATCAGATTGAGTATCACATGTATCCCTGCAAGTAAGCCCAAGATTCTTCCCGTGTGGGAACACAGGTTTCTGCAGTTAAGCCAAGCCTTTCAAAGTGGTTTTATTCATTGGTGTCAGCTACAGTGCAGATATAGGTGAGATGAGGGACGCTGGTTAATTTAGTGTGTAATGAGGAACAAATCCCTTTTTAGAAATACAAATCCAAAGTTCAGATGTCACCACCAAGGTTATTCCACCAAATAGCTCAGCAAGTGGGCAGGAGGAGAGGGCTACCAAGGATTCCAGAGCATCCAGGAGACACAGCTGACCATCACCTGTCAGGGGCTGCTGTGCTGACTGTTCTTGGGAGATCCAGAAGGGGCCTCAAGCGTTCAACGATGATTGCACTCCAGCCACAACTCACAGCAACGAGGGACATATTCACTGAGCATTAAAATGGATGGGTCTCGCGCAATTGGTAAAGTGTCTGCCCAGCATACATAAAGCCCCGACCTTGGCCCTGCATAAGCTGGGCACCGTGGCAAAGGCTTGTCATACCAGCACTCAGGAAGAGGAAATGGAAATCAGAAGTTCAAGCTCCTGCTCAAGGAAAGGAGTTTGAAGCCAGGCTGAGGCAGAGGTCTCAAAAACAAAAAGAGCTAAGGAGAGACACAGGTAACAGCACTGTCGTTTATTCTATGTATGCAGCTCTACTTTGCACAAATTTGCAGAATCTAGTTCCAGTTTGAGGCTTTTGGTATTAGTTTTCCATCTTCTCAGAAGTATCATTCCTGGGTCATTGTTCAGCTCAGGACTTAAAGTCTTGAGGACTTAAAGACTTAAGGTCTCCCCCTCCCCCTTCTCTCTGTGTGTGTGTGTGTGTGTGTGTGTGTGTGTGTGTGTGTATCTGTGTATTTGTGTATATATGGGTGCATGTAGAGACCAGAGGACAACCTTGGCTCTCATTCCTCAGGCGCTATCCATAGTTCATCTTTCTTTGTTTCTTTGTTTCTTTCTTTGTTTCTTTCTTTGTTTCTTTGTTCCTTCCTTCCTTCCTTCCTTCCTTCCTTCCTTCCTTCCTTCCTTCCTTCCTTCCTTTCTTTCTTTCTTTCTTTCTTTCTTTCTTTCTTTCTTTCTTTCTTTCTCTTTTCTCTCCCTCTTTCCCTCTCTCCTTCCCTCTCTGTCCCTCCCTCCATCTTTTCTTCCCTCCCTCCCTCCCTCCCTCCCTCCCTCCCTCCCTCCCTCCCTCCCTCCCTCCCTCCCTTCCTTCCTTCCTTCCTTCCTTCCTGAGGTGGTGTCTCTCACTTGAAGAGTTCAGTGAACCTGGAGTCTGTCAATTAGGAAAGGCTGTCTGGCCAGGAAGCACAGAGAGACTCTGCCCCATTTCCCAGCCCTTGGATCGCACGTGTGTACACGATCTGGGGAGACTGAACTCAGGTCACCGTGCTTGTAGTTTAAAAATATGATAGACCATGAACTGATAATTGTTGAAGGTGGGTGACAGGCACACAAATGACTGTATCATTCTATTTTTTTTGTATGCTTGTATTTGTGTGTATGTATACGTTTACACATATGTGTGTTGTCACAAGTGTATGCATGTGAAGTCCAAAGATATCAGCTACTCTCTTCTTTTTCCGTCTCCTCCTCCACCTTATTCCTTTCTCTTCTTCCTCCTCTTCCTCCTTATTCTTCTTTTCTCCTCCGCCTCTTCCTCCTCTTCTCTTATAGTGCCTACCATTAGTCTGACTTTCCCTCTAAAGCCAGTTGGTTGTCTGCTTTGGGGTCCACCGTGTGGCTATCACCCTGCTCCCTCCTACCCACTTACTTCCCCTTGCTGACTTTGGCTTCCCAAGCCCAAGGCAGGAGGAAGAAGAGAGACGAAAGGATTACAGTTGTTGCCATGGTGACTTTGTATTCTCGCTCTGACGAGTTTTACAGATGGATATTCTCCTGAGTGTTCTCATTTTCCTTGTGTTGTGGGTTCAATTCTGCTTCCCCCCAAAACAGGTGAATGCTGTAGCGCCCAGCACCTTAGAATGTGACCTTATTTGAGAAAAGGATCTTTGCAGATACAATTAAGTTAATAGTAGAGGATGACTCCTATATCCAATGACTGATGTTCCTAAGAAAACAGAAATTTGTAAGCAGAGGAGATACCCAGGAATGGAAGGCCACGAGAAAATGGAGACACAGAATTATTGAGTCACAAGTTAGTGAATGCCTGCATTTGTGGGTGTTTGTCAGACATTCAATAGAGGTCAGGAAAGATTCCTCATAGTCCCTCCAGAGGGGGAAGGCCCTATTGATACTCTGACTTGGGCCTTCTAGCTTCCACATCTGTGAAACAAATCTCTTGTTTTACACAGCACAGTTTGGGGTCCTTTGCTACAGAGACCTTAACAAATGGAGGCAGCCTAGTTCACATGCCCTCAGTGCTGACGTTGCAGCCATCTACAGATGATGTGTTCTGTTCCCAGGTTCCCTGCTGCAACCAGATCATTGCTCTTGCAGGTGGGTCCTCCTGGCCAGGTCTTCAAAGGCTTCCAGCTTTATCTTCCCTGTGGCTCTCCTGGTCCAAGGAAATGTGTGTCCTCCTCTACTACACCCACTCTGACAGAGATAACAGGCCCTTCTCAGTGCAGGAGGACTCCGCAACTCATCCACAAAGTAATTCTTTGGCTATTTATTTTTCACTCAGATACTGGTTGTGAATTAACTCGTCATCTGCTCTGCCCTCTCATAGATTAGAGAGCGCACACCAGGTCAGGGCTATTCTGTTACTCTTACAGTGGCTACAGGCATGCCCCAGTCTCTGGAAATTTCTTCCAGTGATAACTTAGGACTCTTCTCTGTTGGTGGGTCTAAAATCCTAAGAAGGGGTGCTGACCACCTGTGGAGTCCCCCCAGGTGACTCCTAGTAGCTGAAGTATAGCCCATAATACTTTTTGTGCTTTGAAGTTGTTCTTCTGTTCAGTGAGCATCTTCACACTTCACAAAATCAAATTGCTTCACTGCACCATGTGTCCCTGGAGGTCCTTTACCAACTGAGATTCTCGACATTTGAAGGTTTTACCGAACTCCCTGGGAAAGCTTCTCCCGATTTTATTTTAGCAGCAATACTGTTTCTCCTAACTTCTGGTATGTGTGTGTGTGTGTGTGTGTGTGTGTGTGTGTGTGTTTGTGTGTGTGGCTGTGTTGCAAACAATCTGAAAGTGATATCTTTGTGTGTGTGTGTAGAGTTGTTTTTTCTGTGTTAGAAAAAGGTAGACTGGCTGAGTCACAAGTCATGCCTAAAGCTTTTAATTCTTTCTGCCCATTGCTCTGTGGCTGGCTTGGCTCCTTGAGCCTCCCTTTGCAGTGCAGTTAGGCAGTTCTTGGACTTTGCCTCAATCACTCCAGGCATCCTGCTTCTCAAAGTCCGTGGTGCTTACTTGAGCCGACCACCAGTTCTGCCCCTATTTGCCATCTGGCTGTGGCAGTACTGGCTGGACAGCCCATGCATCCAGATTTTTATGTAGGTTCTAGAATCCAACTCAGGTCATCAGGTTTGCAAGGCCATCATTTTACCTCCAAAGCCTGTTCTGAAAAAACAAAAAACAAAAAACAAAAAACAAAAAACAAACAAACAAACAAACAAAACAAAATCCTCATGCATTATTGCATGTGAGGTTGTGGGTGCAGATTAGGTCCCATAAACAGGATGCATTTGTTGGAAATTAGTTGACGGAAATTAGGCAGAGGCATCTTTTTCAAACCCAGGTAAGGCAATGGGCATGAATTAACTTTGTTTCCTTCCTACCCTGGAAATGGTCTACTGTTCAGCAGGTGCCAGCGACTCCTATTTCACTGATTCTTATTTGACCCTGCACCTCATCTGTGTGGCTTTTTTCCCTTTCTTTCTTATACTCAGTACTTCCAGGGTAAGTGCCTTCATCTCTTTAATCTCCTGTTTTTGTTTTTGTTTTCCCTTTTTTTTTTTCCTTTTTTTGGTTTTTCAAGTCAGGGTTTCTCTGTGTGTAATCCTGGAATCACTCTGTAGTCCAGGCTGGCCTCATACTCACAGAGCTCCTCCCTCCTCTGCCTCTTCCTCCCAAGTGCTGGGATTAAAGGCATTGCACCACCACAGCCCGGCTGGTTTTCTACCTTACTAGTTGGGATAGATGTGCCAGGTCCCAGATGGTTCAGTTCTGCAGCATTCTGGGTGCCACTCCTGGGAGTCTCTCTGACAGCCTCAGTCTTTCTGACACTTTCTCTGCTTTAAGTCCTATTCCACGTGTAATCCTGAGGTGCAGTCTGCGTTCTGTTTTGACTTGGCAGATGCAGGCTTGCCGTGTGGCTTCCCATTCTCAGGGGTAGACAAGAACCCTGCTCAGCCTTAATTGATGAGTCCAGCTTCCCCATGGGTGTAACAGGTTGAAAAAGTCTTGGAATTCAGCACAAGAGATTTCTACAAATATATATTATATATGTACACACATATATAAACATATATATAATACATATACAAATAAATTATACTTCTATGAATTATATATGTATACATGTATATATACATACACACACACACACACACACACACACACACACACATATATATATATATATATATATATATATATATACACATACAAATACAGCTAAGCCTTGTCTATTAGAACTGACAGTTGGAAGGAGAAATACCATGTTGTAGATCTCAGGCTAAGCCTATACCCTGGCTCTGGCCATGTCTCTGCTCCCTTCCAGTCAAATGACCTTCATTAAACCCTTCCCTTTCTTGGGTCTGAGTTTCCTTTGCTTTGAAATAATGAGTTTCCACTATCTTCCAAGGCTGATTTTAGCTCAAAAACTCTGTTCCTACAAAATCATTTCGTGTGTTATGCACCAGACGGCTTAGTGCTAACCCTCACCCAACCAAGCAGCAGCATCTTTGCAAATGGTGTGCTCACCCAGCTTGCTTCTCAGCCTGCTGGCCACAGTAGGCACTGAGTTGTTTGCTCTGTCTGCTGTCTGTTCCATTTTCTATTAATAGTAAATTGATCTAAAATTGCTGTTCCTGAGAATTGGAGATGTTGCCATTGGAAACAGGCTCAATTCATCCACATAACCACTAAAAAAAAAAAAAAAAAAAAAAAGATAAATGTCATAGTGAAAGCGGCAGTTTGTTTTCAGAGAGCATAGATCTTACCCTTTGAAAGCTTGCTCCAATAGTATATACACATTATTTCCAAGACTTGGGGTAGAAAGGACTAGCCATATCTTTGACTCTCAGTGTCTGACACCATATGGGGAGCCTGAAATGTACACTGGTCTCCACTCCTACACTTATGTTACCAAGGAATACAAAGGAATTTGTGATTAACATCAAGTAAAAGAATTCTACTGTCGGGTCAGGGAGCCTTGCAACCAGGGGAGCCGGCATGGAGCAAGAGTGAGGTCAAGGCATGTCCAAACCCTGAAAATCTCATCTGGAGCCTGGCAAAAGTAGGACGGCTTCCTCCCTGCCCTAGGCCTGTATGCCCTGGTGCACTGTAGCCTGGCAGCCCCCACCTCTGTCACCCTTGAGGTGGTCATGTAGCCTGGTGGCCAGGTTTCCGGTTAAACTTCCTCTTTCCTTATAAGGTCCTGTCCAGCAGGCCCCTGGATTCTTCTTCGTGCAAATAAGGCCTTCCCAGCATCTTAGCCCCATCCCCTGATGCACACTCACCCCAAAGGCCTCTACCCACTCCCCAGAGGTTTAAAGAGCCTTGCTTTCCTCCAATCAAACCAGCTGCCTCACTGACGCGGTCCCTCAAGAAGGTGGTTTCTTGCACACTCTCCCAAACCAAGGTCCTGCACTGCACCCACCCTCCCAGGCTAGGTCACTCCCTCCAGCCCAGCCCAGTGTGCAGAGAGACTGGATACCTGAGCGGGAAGCAGACACGAGGCAGCATCTACTTCAGTTCTTTCCCCCTTTCCGGTTGAAGCCCAGTGAAATTTTATTTCTTTCCCTCAAGTCATATTTGCTTTGAAACGTATTTCCTATTATTCGCACATGATTTATAATTTATTTATTTATTTATTTATTTATTTATTATTTTGAAACAGGGCCTTGCTGGCCTTGAATTCCTAGAAATCCTTCTGCCTCAGCCTCCCTAGAGCCAGTGTTACACCTGTGTGCCACCATGTTCAGCAAGCCTCCTTTCCTTTCCTTCCTCCTTCCCTCCCTTCTTCCCTCCCTCCTTCCCTTCCTTCTTCTCTTTCTTCCTCCTTTCATTCTCTCTAGCTTTATTGAGATCTGATGTACATACAATAAAACTTAACCCACCCGAACTACACTGATTGATTAATTTTGATGATTATATGCAGACATTTAAATTCTCTCACTATCAAGACCCTGATATGGATGACCTAAGTTCAACTTAGCTAACCAATGAGTTTTATTGGGGTTACAATAGAGCAGAAATGACTCAGTCAGCTGTGCCACCAAAGCCTATTCCAGCATGGATGATGATTTATGAGAGCCGGAAACCTGGAGCTCACTGTACAATCTGCAGGCAGCTCAACAGGCTGGAGAGTGTCTCTTCTAAGCGAGTCAGTTGGTTTGATCCTCTTCAAAGCAGCTCAACTTGTGTCTGCTTCTTCTAGGTAGCTTGCTGGTCTGTTTCTTTTAGACTGCAGTTGGGTTGATCGTCTACTGGGCAGCTCAGCTGGTCTGAGTGTCTCCCGGAAATCTTTGTTGCCTAAATATGCTTAGGAGTGGGGCACACAGTGAACCTTGTCAGTTTCAAGGACTTCCTGAAGCTTTTGAGTTGTTCACTTTCTGAACTTAACGGAACATTAAGTTCCGAACATTTCACCTCTCCTTAGAATATACTGTCTTAATGAGCTTTCCTCTACGATGGGGATTTTATCCAGAAGGAAATTGCTACAAAACACCACAAACACCATTTTTCCTGTGATGGATGGGCCCTTAGCCAGGTTGGGGAGGAGAAGCAATGATGTATGTACAGGTTGAGGATGGATGAAGGCATAGTGAGGTGCCTTGAAATAGACCACGGGGGTGCTGGTTAAGAACCATGGAGGATGGCTTCTGTGACTCAAAGGGCACATGCACCTACAGTTTAAAATCCATCAGATCTGCAGCCCAGGGGTGGGCGGGCTCAGCTGCTCATCTGTGACTGGAAAACACCTCAGACCAGAATATCTAGAAGCATTTTGAAGCTCACCTCTAGCCACTGGCTGAGGGAGGTGAGTGCTGAGTGGGGAATCTTTGCAAAGAAGTGCAAAGGAAGTTCCATTAAAAGATGAGTTCACTGAAGAGAGACCACACCCTATGCAGAACAATAGAGACTATAACGTGTAGGTCTTCGGAGAACACAGCTTTACTGGACTATTTCTGAGGAATTATTCTGGGGTGGGCTACAGCTGCTGGAGAGGTGTGGAGAATAAGAATTGCATGGGAACTGAGGACACTTTGTTTCTCCCACAAAAGATGATCATTTCTAGTTCCTACCATTTGCCTGTAAATTTCATGATTTCTTTGTTCTTAATTGCTGAGCAGTATTCCATTGTGTAAATGTATCACATTTTTTGTATCCATTCCTCAGTTGAGGGGCATCTGAGTTGTTTCCAGCTTCTGGCTATTACGAATAAAGCTGCTACAAACATGGTTGAGCAAATGTCCTTGTTGTATACTTGAGCATCTTTTGGATATATGCCTAGGAGTGGTACATGAAATTTACATGCAAATGGTGGGAACTAGAAAATATCATCCCAGAAGCAGAAAGACACACGTGGTGTAAACTCACTTATAAGTGGATATTAGACAGATAACATAGGATGATCATACTAAAATCTGTACACCTAAAGAAGCTAATCAAGAAGGAGGACCCTAAGTAAGATGATTAATCCTCATTCAAAAAGACAAACAGGATGGACATTGGAAGAGGGAACAAACAGGGAACAGGACAGGAACCTACCACAGAGGGCCTCTGAATGACTCTACCCTGCAGGGTGTCAAAGCAGATGCTGAGACTCATAGCCAAACTTTGGGCAGAGTACAAGGGAATTTTATGAAAGAAAGGGGAAATAGAAAGACATGGAGGGGACAGGAGCTCTACAAGGATAGGAAAAAAAATGGGCACAGGGATCTTTTCTGAGACTGATACTCCAACCAAGGACCATTCACAGAAATAACACAGAACCCCTGCACAGATGTAGCCCACGGCAGTTCAGTGTCAAAGTGGATTCCCTAGTAATGGGAAGAGGGACTGTCTCTGACATGAACTCAGTGGCCTGATCTTTGATCACCTCCCCCTGAGGGGAAAGCAGCCTTACTAGGCCACAGAGGAAGACAATGCAGCCAGTCCTGATGAAAACTGATAGACTAGGGTCAGAAGGAAGGGGAGGAGGACCTCCCCTATCAGTGGACTTGGAGAGGGGCATGGGAGGAGATGGGGAGGGAAGGAATTAAGGAGGGGTTGAGAAGGAATTAAGGAGGGGACTACAGCTGGGATACAAAATGAATAAACTGTAATTAATAAAAAATAAATAAATTTTTTTAAAAAAGAAAAAATATTCCAAGTTTATGAACAGTGAAGTAAAGGCCTATAGGATCCGGTGAGAATTTTACATGTTTCACAGATGCAATGCAACACTAATCAGAATGAAATGAACAATTTCATTGTGAAATACAGAGGGAAAGTAAGGGAGGGAGGAAGGGGGAGAGAGAGAGAGAGAGAGAGAGAGAGAGAGAGAGACTGCTACTTATCTTGTACACATTAGAACTACCTATTCTGGGATCAGTTGCAAATCACACAGTCCAGGGACTGAACACAGGGGGCAACTCTCTGTCCCATGGCAGAGGTTGTACTACCATATCTAAGAGACGCTGATATGGATGAGCTAACATCTCCATGCATTCCCAGGCTCCAGAGATATTAGACTTCGAGTCAAGCACCTGTGGTGACCTCTCTTTCCTTTGTCCCCAAGTCAGCACTGTCTGTATTTTTATTTCCAGGTCTGTAACTTAAAATGGTCTGTAACTTAAAATACTGAAGTCCCCCTAGACAAGGACTGATCACTTGCTCCCCAGGAGCCAAGGTCAGCAAGGCAACATAGGTTCAAAGGCAGCGAGTGGGGGTCAAAAGTCTCTCTAATATAGAGCCCCACTGCTCAGTTTCTAAATTACATGTAGGAAGGAATACAGCTTAAGAAGGCTTGCCACGGACATCAGAAGAAGAAAACAGGAAACAACCTAGGAACCTTCTACAGAGGGCTTCTGAAAGCCAGAAGAAGAAAACAGGAAACAAACTAGGAACCTACCACAGAGGGCCTCTGAAAGCCTCTGCCCTACAGACTATCAGAAAGGAGAGGAGAACCTCCCCTATCAGTGGACTTGGGGAGTGGCATGCATGCAGAAAGGAGAGGGAGGGTGGGATTGGGAGGGGAGGAGGGAGGGGCTTATGAGGGGATGCAGAATGAATAAAGTGTAATTGATGAAAAATTAAAAAAAAAAAAGAAAAAAGAAAGAAAAGATAATTTAAGAACCTTAAATGACTTTCAAAAGTGGAGGAAAACATGGAGTTTGTCTCGCCCCTGGGGGCAATGGTCTCCTGAACCTACTCAGACCTCGGACACTACCACTGCTAGTTCTAGAACTGATGCAGGATGTTCCAACGAGGGGGTTAAGGCTTCTCATAATATTTCCTATAAGTCCACACCTGTTTGTTTATAAACCCCATTTTTATTCATTATTAGCCAGATAGAGCCAAGTAATTGTGGTAATGATACTTGCTTTTTTGCCCAATGCCGGAATGCTAGTGAATTTAGGTATGCCCTGGTACTGCCTCGCTGGGTCCCTGTGCCTGTTGATGCCCCTCACGCTATGACTCTCTTCAGACAGAAAAGGGATCTTGGAATTACAGCCGCCATTGTTACTGCCATCTCATTGGCGGCTGTTGGAGCTACCACCACGGCATTAGCCATGAGTCATACTATGCAGACTGCTCAGACCCTAAATAATCTTTTAGCCAATGTAGCTCATGCTTTAGATGAACAAAAAGGAATTAATGCTCAACTAAAAGGAGACTTGATGGTGTTCAATCAGAGGATTGACCTCGTGCAGGAGCAAATTGATACCCTATGGCAAATCGCTCAACTTGGCTGTCAATGGAAGTATGCTGGACTTTGTGTCACTAGCATACAATATGAGAATTTTTCCCGTGCTGCAAATCTGTCTAAACAATTGTCTAGCTATATTTTAGGTAATTGGACTGAAGAATTCGATACTATGATGGAGCAGCTGAGAGTGGCCATTGTTATGGCAAATTCTACCAGAGTGGATGCAGGACTAGCCACAGGATTATCATCATGGATTGCTGCAGCCATGAATCATCTGAAGGAATGGGCAGGCATGGGAGCGTTAGCAGGCCTTCTGGTGTTGGACTCCTTGGTTTAACTGTGGTGTATATGCAAGATTAGAGTCTCACAACAGCGTAATGCAGCCATGATCATTCAGGCCTTTACAGCCATTGAAGCAGGACATTCTCCCCAAGCATGGTTGGCTACCATAAAAAGCTAAAATGTTACGCTCAGGATGCGAGGCTAAGCACTGTACTCAGGGTCAGCCGCTTTCGACCCAGAGAAGAACATGTCTGATTGCATGCAGGTTGATGCCCCAGGTCCTGCCCCTGAGAAAAAGGTATCGGACGGGTCTGATGCTCTTTGGGTGGATGACACCTAAATGAACATTGGTACAAAGTCCCAATTTATTTCTAATATCAGAGATCAGACCTCTACTCTTGCCTGATGCGTCTAAAACAAAAAGGGGGAACTGTAGAGAGCTGCGTAATGCCGCGCCTTAAAGATGGAACTGGTTTCCGCCTTCCACCTTCCCGATGGTGAGTGCTCTCTGTCACAAACAACTCCGTATTTGGCTAAGGCTGAGGTTCTGGCTTGCTTCCGTGTATGTGAACCTATCTGCAATGCCCACGAGGCACGCTGGGGTTGGCTACCCAGAGGCTATTTTAAGCTGTGGGCTGGCTTTCCCCAGGGTCAGAAGATTGTTCAAGGTTCCTGAATAAACTGCATTGAGAAGAACAAAAAAAAAAAAAAAAAGAGCAGAAAGAAGGAGAAGAGGACCTCCCCTATCAGTGGACTTGGGGAGAGGCATGCATGCAAAAAGGGGGGAGGGTGGGACCAGGAGGGGAGGAGGGAGGGGCTTATGGGGGGATACAAATAAAGTGTAATTAATAAAAGTTAAATAAAAAATTTAAAAAAAGTCACTGACAATTCTAATTTTTGTATAATCTGCAGTATCAAGGAATGAACTATAAACAACTCCAGATTACTCTGTGAGACCCATGTAGTGGGTCTAAGAGCTGAGGTAGAATGATTTAGAATCTGGAAAGGTGGCTTACCACTTAGAAAAAGTAGTTTAGTTCATCGTCATCCTCTATGCTAAAATCCAGAAGAACTAAAGGATTTGATTAAGTAACTAATTTTAAAATGTTAAAAAGGCCAAGTGAAAAAAAAAAAAAAAAAAAAAAAGGTCAAGTCAATGGCTATAGATTCTGAGAAAGGGAAGGACTTTTCAAGCACAAAAAAGCAACTAAAAAGTATTGTGGAAAAAAAGTTTATAATTGATTTTGCCATGCAGAATGTGCATTCCTTCTGTATTTGTTTTTAAAAGCCTTATCAAATAAAATAGAAGTATTAAATTGTGTGTTTATAAAATTATTATAGATGCGAGCTCATGGTCTTATAACAGAAAAATTTTTATAAAGTTTAACCTCAACTTCTCTCTCCGGTTTAAATTACAACCATTCATAGCCTTAAATAGCTAATTCATAAGCTTAATGCTGTGTGAAAATAACAATTAATAGCCTCCTTAGGAACTGAAAAACCTTGAGTGAAAACCAGTTATTTCTTTGTAGTCACCAAGTGGCAAGATTTTTAAAAACAGATAAGTTATAAATATAACAAAAATAAAAAAAAAAAAAAAACAAAAAACAACTGCCTAACCATTGCATAGGTAATTTGCTATGTTTATAAAAACTCTTTTCAGGGCTGGTGAGATGGCTCAGAGGCTAAGAGCACTGGCTGCTCTTCCAAAGTTCCTGAGTTCAATTTCCTAGCAACCACATGGTGGCTCACAACCGTCTATAATGAGGTCTGGTGCCCTCTGCTGGTGTGCAGGCAGAATACTGTATAAATAATAAATAAATCTAAAAAAACTTTTCAGTAATTTCTTTTTTATATTCTAATGAACTAATCAGAAATAAAAAGACTTAAATGTTACACACTGAACAAAAATTTGAAATGATCCAAATTTCCCAATCTAAAATAACCTTATATAAACTATATAGCTACATAAAGCTATCTCAATTATTTTGAATTTACTTATTGAACTATTTTTAAAATGTTAATAGCATTAGTATTAAAAATGAGAAACGTTTAGAGTACAATGAGGTTTTATGAAGTGTAATATACTTCATTTTAAAATGAAAAGTTGTTTGTTTTTCTGATTACAGAATAAATTCGGAAAATTAAAATTTTTAAACGATTCAGAAAGCCCAAAGAAAAAGAAAAGAAAACAATCAAGACACCACCTCTTGGATGTAGAAATTAGGAAATTGGCGGGCGTTTCTCTATGGTCCCTCATGCATATCTGTAGGCACACATTCCTATGCACAAATGTGCAAATACAGCTTTCATGAGCAAGCAGATGTGTGTATCAATTTGTTTCCTTGCATTCAAGATATTTACAGAAGTCTTTTTCAAGCCCAAATTGGACAACTTTAGTATCTTGTAGTATTCTTCTAAAATTTTCATCTTTAAAATTAAATTATAATATAATGACACCATTTCCCCTTCCCTCTCATCCCTCCAACTCCTGCCCTGCCCTGCCCCCCTCCCTTTCAAATTCATGGCCTCTTTAGTAACTCTTCTTGCTTACATATGTAAATGCATAAATACCTAATAAGTATAATTTGCTGCGTCCACTTAGTGCTACTTGTATGGGTATGATTTCAGGGCTGATATTTGTACTCCTGAAGAATTCAACATTCTTTATGTGACCTAAGTGTAGGAAAGTGTCAGTGTTGGTGTGGTTCTGGGCATGCCTACTTTAGGTCACAAATGCATCTCAGCGCACAGCGCCAACAAATGCTGCCTGACAACCTCCTCTAAGACTTGAGATGGTTGCAGGATGTGGCTTGCAGTGTTTTACTGCGCATACAAGGCTTTCTGACCTTGTGGAAAGAGTGGCGTATTTAAGATTTTCTACACTCATTCTTCAGCATGTAAATATCAAACAGGTCTATCTTTGGACTGCATGTGTTAGACTGTTTTTTTTTTTTTTTTAAATGCAGTGATGTTTCATTTTCCACAATCCTCATAGAGTAAACATTAAAAATTCCCTAAACTGGGGCCAGAGAGATGGCTCAGAGATTAAGGACACTGGCTGTTCTTCAAAAGGTCCTGAGTTCAATTCCCAGCAACCACATGGTGGCTCATAACCATCTATAGTGAGATCTGGTGTCTTCCTCAAGTATACATTCAGACAGAACATTGTATACACAATAAATAAATTTAAAAAAAAATTCCCTAAACCTCAGTTAGCTCCCTTTATGTTGGTTCACAGCATTAAATATCTTGGGGATGATATATTGAATCCAGACTCTACAATAAAATACACTCTGTCAAACTTACAGATTTTTAAATTTTTAATTTTGCTATTTGGGTTGCTGGCTAAAATTTCACACACATACAAAATCCATCCAATGAATTTTGGCTGAGGACCAGAATGAAATTTCCAACAATTTCTGAAATGGCTTTTAAAACATCTATGGCATTTTGCACTAAATATTTGTGTGAAATGGCATTTTTTTTTCTCCTGTGTTGGTTTATTAGCCAAGAATGTTATACAGACATGAAGAACTGTCTTCGGGGAGGGCTTAGTGAAATGGCATTCTTAACATTTACACTTAAAAAATCAAATTGTTGACCAACTCTGGAAAATGATGATGATGCTTTGCATCCTGCCATGCCAAATGTTTAGTTGAAGTTTAATTATTTAGGTAAAATAAATAAATAACATACATCTCACCAGTGTGCAAATTTGCTTTAGTTTTTAATAACTGGTAAAATGATATATGGAGATGATTGTTTAAAAAATTAAAATGACTGATCAGTAAATGTTTTGCTGTTTTATATAACTATATACCTGAGGTCATGTAAATTTTTCTTGGGCAAGAGGGGTTGTGGATTAAGGGAATGTATAGAATGTGAGCTAGCTGCCTATCTTCCTTTATCTCCCACTATGCTTTTCTGTGTCTGCGATAGAAAACAGTTACCATAGCAGCATCCTCATCATTCTTTCAGAGATCTGATAGCATTTTTATCAACTTGCAACCCAGTTCAATCTTCTTTTGCCTAGAGCTGCTTAGGCTTCTGCCTGGAGACTGCCTGGAATCACTGGCAAATATTTAAAAGTGTTTTTCTTTCTGTGTTTTAATCTATACATTAAAAAATGGTTTTAGGTTTACAGAGTCGCTGTAGATATGGAACATAGAGGTTCTGTGTGTGATTCATCTACTGCATCCAAGAAATTGGCTCGAGGCTTTCTTAACTAACTTCAGACTTCATTTAGACGTCACCCGTCTCATCAGCAGCCTTCGATCATGTGTCCAAACTCAAAGGCTATACTGTCTTTACCTGATGTGTCCCTGTCTTCTCTAATCCGAGAAAACGCAGCCTTTCCATTGTTCAGGTGTGTGGTGCTTGTCTGGAGCACTTGAGTTTTCTTGTTAGGAATCTCATCATTGATGTGGACCATGGATTGGGGGGAAATATCTCAGAGGTTCTCGTCCCTTCTTGCTTGTCCCTTCTGTCAGTGGCATCTGATGACAACGGGGTTCATCACTGGTGAGGCCCATTCTATTCTTCGTGTCCACAGTGTCCTCTCATGTGAATTAGCAATTTTACTTTACTACACACACGTGTCCATACATCATGAAGCCCCACCCTCCCAGAGGAGAAAACATAAGCTTTACCAAGTGATGAATGAATAAGTAAAAATGGTGTTATGTTAAAACCACATAACTAAATATTTTGGAGGAGATGTTTTGAGTTATGATAATGTCCTGGTTTGCCTACTGATTTTAGCATTCATCTGGGACTCTCATCTACAGTAACTATTAGTCTGGTGTCCCAAAAGTTGACACTGGAGTTCTTTCTGCAAGATTGCCCCCTTCCACTCCATGTATTTATTTATTCAGCTATATATATAAATAACTGCTATACTCACAGTCGCTTAGTTTATGCCTTGGGCTATTGTTTAGTATGGTCCTTATTTATTTTGCTCTTCGAAGTGTTCTGTCACTGGCCATTGGGGTTTCTTTCAGATTGGCTTCAATGTCCTTCTGACCTACTCCCTTCATTCCCATTCCCTATACTTTAAAACAATATCCTCTCCTTTTTAATGCAACAGTAGCCGGGCTTCACTTTCTGTGTGTTCAGCCACCTGTGGTCAGTCACAGTGTGAGAACAAGACATGGAAAAATTCTAGAGACATTTTATAAGCTTTAAGTTTTACTCTGCTCTGGGTAGCAGGATGATATTGTTCACCATCCTGTCTAGGACAGGAATTATTCATGAATCCAACATATCCATGCTTTGTATGGGGCCAACCCATTAGCCATTCAGTAGCCATCTTGGTTATCAAACCTTCGTTGTCACAATATCACAGTGCTTGTGCTCGGGAGCTTCTAATTGTGGCCTGATACTATGTCACCACTGTCACCAAGTCTTCATCATTCAATCTCACTTCATCTCCTTGCTCTGTCATTGTGCCCATCTCACACCACCACAAGAAGGAGGAGTACAGTACAGGCTAGGAAAGAGAGTGGGGAGAAAGGTGTGATACACAGAGAGGGATAGCTGAAGCAGGGAAGAGGGACTCATGCAGCAGAAAACCACCTGTAGCAGTCTTGGGGTGTTAGGCCTCTACCTCCATTCTGCCAACCCCCCATCCTTAAGTAGGAGAGAGAAAAGGTTAGTGGGTAGAGGGGCCCAGACCCCTTCACTCCAGCCTGCTAGTTAGGGTCAAGGGGTTCTTTTAGGGCTCTATACCAGTATCTGCCAACAGCAGATGATTGTCTCCTCCATGATGCTGCGCCCCAAGCATTTCTCTTCGTCTGCTCCAAACTGCCACGCTGTCTCTCATCTCTGGTCTCTCCAAACTGCTACTCGCCACACACCACCAAACACCACATCAAATGCAACCTTGGCCTCCTATTTATACACTCAGAGTCCTAGACCACCCCTCTCTCTGCGCTGCACATAGAAAGCCATTGCCCACACTCCGCATGAGACAATTAACAGGTGTGGACAAACTAAAGCCCAACTAAAATCCCACACCTGGGATTAAAACAAAAGCATATTTACATAACATACAAAAAAAAAAACCCGCAAAACTTCCTTTACAGATACAAATAAAAAGAGATAGAGAGGGGGAGAAGGGTTAGAGAAGGAGAGATGGGCAGGGCTACATCCTGTTATGCAGGCCTGTGTGGTATACAGCATATAGATAAAGCATGGTATGTGCTGTCTGGGCTCATTGAGAAGCTGGATCTTGAAGCAGGGTTGCACCCTCTTTTGGGTGCAAGTACGTTTGTGCCAAGTGTCCTGCAAGACCTCTTGTGTGACAGGGAGGGAAGAATAGCACATCAGCTGAAGAGCCAAAGCATGGCGTCCTTGAGAACGGCTTCAAGTTAAACCATTTCAAACAGATGTTGCTATTGTTTGTCCCATGGTATAAAAGTGTCTGCAATGGGAAAGAGAGCCAGGAAGATCAGCCGTGGAGAGCCCATCTCCGGGGAGAAAGCTCAGGGGGGAACTCTCGGTGCCTTGGCTTCCTGTTCCTCATTATGCATGGTGGTTACATGACCCCAGTTTGGTGATATAACCTTACTCATGTTATTTGTTCCTTTTACATCCAAGTCTCACCCAAAGGTACACTCTGCTCTGCCTGGGACTCTCTCTATTGGGAACTCCAATTGGCTGCCTTAAAGGGCTTTCTCAGTTGATTTTCTACTGGATGTTTGAGCATCTGATTTGACGATGTTCTCCTATTATCTATCTATCTATCTATCTATCTATCTATCTATCTATCTATCATCTATCATCGTCTATTTGCTATTTATTCTTTTGCTTTGGCTTGCTATATACTTAAAATCCTTGCTCATTTAAAATACAAAGTATCACTTATGCATATCATTTCTCCAGTGCATGTGAATTAGTGTACATGTGCTGAGGGAGGCCGGAAGCTGATGTTGGATACCTTCCGTGATTGCTCTCCACTTTGTATTAATTTCAGAGGTATGATTCCACATTGACCCGGAGCTCACAAGTTCCCCCCTCTCTGTCTCTCCTGTTTTCTTTTGGATCTGCCTTCTGAGTGCTGAGACTCTAAGTGACTCATGTCAGCTGGGCTTATTTTCCCCTTTCATATGATGTGCTGGTAAATTTTATCAAATTGACACAAGCTACAGTCGCTTGGGAAAAGGGAACCTCAACTGAGGAATCGCCTCTATCAGATTGGAATGTGGGTATGTCTGTTGGGTATTTTATTGATTAATGGTTGATGTGGAAGGGCCCAGCTCACTGGAGGTGGTGCCACCCCAGGTCTGGTGGTCCTGCATGGTATAAGAAAGCAGGCTGAGTAAGCCACGAGGAGAAAGCCATAAGAAGCCCTTTTCCATGGCCTCTGCATCAGTTCTTACCTCTGAGTTCTCTCTGTCCCTTTGCCTAGGTCTCATCCAATGGCAGGCAGCTGGCCCCTGCCGCTTTTCCAGGGGAGTCTTGAGGTTAGCAACTCTCTTCACCCACACCCTCACAGTGGTTTTATTCTAGGGTGAGGTGTTGTCCTTTCTGCATTGTGCTGAACTCACAGTCTCAACTGGTAAAGAGCCCCCAGGCCAGCTGCTGGACTCAGTGGATGGTCTCCTTAGCCGTCAGCCTGGGAGAATCATTGCTGGACTACCAGCCTCAGAAATGAAGCCTTCATCAGTGGTTGATGGGTAGCTATGTGGCCCTGGAACTCCTATGGGACCTCACTGGTACCAAAGGGGCTGGGGCAGCTAGTGGTTCTGTTTGGGGTGACCACAGACGGGATGGCAACCCTTTAAGCTCTCTGGTTAGGCTGGCTTGGCTGAAGGGAGCTCAGCTTAGAGGAGTAAAATGTGAACACAGGTGCCTAGTTGGAAGGTCAAAGGGAAGCATTTGGAGATCAAGCCTGGTTGGAGGAAGCAGGGAAGCAGAGGAATGTCCTTGAAGGGCGAAACTTGTCCCCAGCCTCTTCTCTGTCATCTCTGTCTGCCCTTTGACCCTTTGAGATGAGCTCTCTATTCCTCCATGTTTTCAGCACAGTGCTCTGTCCTGCTGTGGCACAGAAACAATGGATCCAGTTGACAGTAGACCGAACCTGCGTTACTGAGCAAGCGCTTCCCCAGACCTCAGATAAATATGTTTGATTGACTGACAGGAAAGGATGTCAAGACTGGCTGAAGCTGCAGCAGCTGCAGCAATGGAAGTGGACAGGGGTAGAGAGGTTACTTCATGAGCCAAAGGAAGTTCTTTCCTTCTCAGGAATTTCGTCACAGCAATGAAGGAGTGACTAACACACAAGGAAACAGGCGTAATTAAACAGAAATGTGAAGTAACGAGGGTCCACCGTGGACTATTCAAGGTTCTGCCCACTTGGGTAAATTAAATGAACTCTGTGATGTGCGGTTCTCTTGAACGCAAAGTTGTGTGGGAAATATGAAATTAGCAGAAAGCAAACAGTCATCACTCAGTTCTAACAACAGAGCAATGTGTTATGGATGGTGTGTGCTGTTGTTTCTTATTGACAGCATTAAGAAAACAAAGTATTGATTGAGATCAGCACAGATGTCTGTCTTTCCTGACAGCACAGACCCTAGCACAGGAGCTAAGGGATGTGTGTGTGTGTGTATGCACATGCACACACGCATGCTTTTATTTGGTTACAGTTTGGTGGGGTTTTGTTTGTTTTATTTGGTTGGTTGATTGGTTTGGGACATGGTTTTATTTTGTTTTCTTGGTTTGAACATTTTTTTTAATTTTTGGTATTGGGTTTTTGTTTTATTTTTTAAGAACTTAAAGTTGGGTGGGTAGGAAGAGGGAGAGGATCTGTTAGGACTGGGAAGGGCAAATGTGGTCAAATATATTTAAATTTAAGAATTGCTTTAAATATAATATAATTTAACATTTTTAATGGGGGGCTTGCTTACAGTTTTAGAAGGTTAGTCTATGATCACGATGGCAGGAAGCAGACAAGCATGGCACTGGAGCAGTAGCTGAGAACTTTACATTCTATTCTTCAGGTAGCAGTCAGAGATAGAGAGAGAGAGGGAGAGAGAGAGAGAGAAAGAGAGAGAGAGAGAGAGAGCACAAATAGCCCTGGCATGGGCTTTAGAAACCTCAGAGCACACTGCAGAGAGACAACTCTTCAAACAAGGTAATAATACCTTCTGATCCTTCCCCAAAAGTTCCACTAACTGAAAAGCAATTATTCAAACACATAAGCCTATTGGGGCCATTCTCATTCAAACCATAACAATGATCTCACAGGAAAGAACCCAAGGAAAGGGTGTGATGTGTGGCTTCTCCCCCACGTCCCTGCCACCTCACCACAGACAAGTGGTGCTGCCAGCTCTCCTGTGCTCATGCCTTCCAGGCCAGCTCACCTGTGCCCTCCACCAGAGCCAGCTCTACCGTGCTGCCCAGGCAAGGTGCTGGGCCTGCTCTCCGGAGGGGCAGGACCGGCTGTATTGTCAGCAGTAGGCTGCCAGGCGCAGGTTGGAGGCTAGCAGTGAACGCCCCTGGCATGAGGCTTTTCTTCTACTGTACCCCTGCCACCACCATCAAGTCAATTCAAATAGCGGCATGAAGGAAATGTAGAGCGGTGTGGGTTACCTTACGGAGATCTCCTAAAAATGGTTCCAAAACCGTCAGAACAACCATCAGCGTAGGAAATCCCACCGAACTGTTGATTGAAGCCTCCCACGGCAAGTGCAAGATTCAAGATTTCTCCTGAATTTATAAACAAACCCTGTGGCTACTCGCTGGAAATACGTATGTGAGCCAAGTGATACTAAAGGAACCATTTTAAAGTAGACAAAAAGCAAATGCTTTGGCAAGAAGCTCCTGTTTTGTGCATTTTTAAGAGATAAGAGCATTCTTTGGAGGGGATTCAGGCTAGGGTAGCATGGGGTTTATATTGCATCTCTCCACAGAGCCTGGTACAGAGCAGGTGTTTGTTGACCAAGTTAATAATATCCAAGACCCACAGGCGGGTTTTAAAGCACGTGCAGATTCTGTATGCTTTTTATATCTGTTGGACCCTGAGGGAGGGAGAGGTGATAATTTGCTACAAAAGGTTGGGAAATGAGTGGCTACACTCACTGTGCTAAGCCACAGCAGACTGACTTGGCCACCAGACACAATAACCAGGGAATACAGAACTTTTAGAGTCTGAGCAAAGTCTTATTGCCTCTAAAATAAGAGGAAAGATTTTATACTCACACAGTCACAAATATGATTTTTAACTTTTTCCTCAGTGGAAGGGATGATTCCTGAAACTCACAATTCAGCCTGGGTACCTTGACATCCTGCTTCACAAGGAAGAAACATGATCTCTCTCCATGGATGTCAACCCAAATGAACTTCCAACTATAGCTTTCTTCCATTTTAAAATTTTATTTATTTATTTATTCACTTTACATCCCGATCATAGCCTTCTCCTCTCCCCCAGGTCCCACCCTCCCTCCCTCTTCTCCCTATCCCCCCTCCCCTACTCCTCAGAAAAGGGGAGCCTCCCCCTATCACCCTACCCCAGCACATCAAGTGACATCCTGACTCTAGCTTCCTTTCTCTCCCAACTTCCCCTTATTTAAATGTCAGGCTTGTGTCTAATTTGCATACAAGAGAACTCTGTTCACTGTACATTCCTAAGGGTCCTAACCAACTCATGCAGAATAGTAAATGTTGGGTCCAGGGAATTAGTACAGTTGAACTAGGGAAGTGCAGCCCAGTTCCCGTGACGGTTTGCTGAGTAAATGACATATGGACAAACCATGTCCTGCCTTCTCCTCTCACTGGATTCAAGATGCAGAAAGGGATCCCTGCAAGACTTTAATCTCATTGTCTCAGCCACGGGCTCCTGCTCAGCTGTCTGGGTTCCTGCAACTCAAGGCCAACATCATAGGAAGCTGCTTGCCTGGGACAAAATTTGCTGGTCTTTTCTTTTCTTTTCTTTTCTTTTCTTTTCTTTTCTTTTCTTTTCTTTTCTCTTCTCTTCTCTTCTCTTCTCTTCTCTTCTCTTCTCTTCTCTTCTCCTCTCCTCTCCTCTCCTCTCCTCTCCTCTCCTCTCCTCTCCTCTCCTCTCCTCTCCTCTCCTCTCCTCTCCTTTCTTTTTTCCTTGAAAATGAAAAGCTTAGAGTTAGTTATTGATGGTCTCAGGTCCTTTCCAGCTTGGAAGTGTTAAACTGTGACTGGGCACTTGTGTGGGGTTTAACTGAAAGGGAGCTAAAATGGAGAGAGATTTGTTCCTTGCTTTCTTTACTTTCTAGTGGCTGAAGCTGCCCCCAAAATACAAAAGCTCTTTGTCTCCTGACCCTTTAACACATAGTTTTCACTCACTTTCTTTTTTAACGCCTCTCCTTTTGCTTCCTTTGAGTCTTGGTCAACTTTGAGTTTCTAATAAACATTCTACAGGTCTGTGTAAACTTCTCTTATATGTTATGGGGACAGAGCATGTAAAACTCACTGTGTTTCTGCACAGGTCACTATGAGCATCATCTGCCCCAATTTTGACCAAGTAAATGAAAGAGGGAGTGAGCTCTTATTACTTAAAAGAAAACAGACACAGCAAAGCCCAGAAGTTTCCCTTTGGTCAGCCTTCTATTGTGTTGCTGTCCTCCCAAGGGCTGGATACCCAAAACTCCCACAGAGGTTCTCAGGGCACAGAGAGTGAAGCTGGAAACCCAAGTCTTGCTCCTGGGGATTTCCTAACTGCCTTCCCAGGGCTTATGCATGCTGCAGTCAAAGAGTGTATGTCTGCAAGCAGAATAAAGGAAGTCTGATGCAGGTTCCTGGCAACTTGCCTATGCCTGGTCCAATCTTCCCTTCCCTCCCTCCATCCCTACTCAGATACCATGGCCAGCCAAGCAGTGAAACCAGAGACCAGACCAGCCATGCAGAACAGAGATTCCCAGCTTCTTGGACGCTGGTGGCCATGGCTCTGCTCCTAGCTGCTGCAGTCTCAGGCTCAGGGCAAATGCTAGAACATGGACATCGGTGCGTCTTCGTTCTCACTCAACTCTTTCCCTCTGTCTTTCTTCTCAGTGGTGTCTTTGCCTTCTTTTTCTTCCCCTCCACCCTTATCTCCTTTCCTTCTGCTGCCTTTCCTTCTGTCCTTCCTCCACTGGGCCACCGTCTTACCTTGTACTCCCTGATGTCCTACCTCTCTTGAGTCCCTTTTCTTTTGTTCTCTTTTACCATGCCCTCATTTGGAGGCTCACCCAAGAGTTACTTGGCCGCTTCCCAGTCAATGGTGGACACACCAAAGGCCTTACAAAAGGCAACTACATTTTTGCTTATTTGATCTTGGGCTCTCTCTCTCTCCCTCTTTCTCTCCCCCCTCCCTGTGTGTGTGTGTATGTGTGTGTGTGTGTGTTTTCCTCTCTCATACCCTAAAAGCTTCATTATGTGAAGTATGGCATTATGTACCCCTTAGTAAATCAAGACTAATTTTCTCAAAAATTTAGGAAAAGGAAAAGGAAAGTAACCAGTAATCTTTATTTCATACCATACTTACGTGTTTCTTATACTGTAGAGCAAGGCGACCCTCCTCTTCATTCAGGTAGGGAGCCCCCAAAAACTTGAGCCACGAAGAATCCATCTCCATGAACCATTTCCCGTGACCAGTGGTGACTTTCTTCTCTAAGTGGAGTTGACAGTGCAGGCCTCACTCTCCACGCTGTTAACAGAGGCTCAACAGAGCAATGCCTCTTGCTCCACAACTGCAATATGGCCTGGGGTCCTGGCAGGGCTGCCCAGCTGCAGAATGGGAGAACTGCTTCCGCTCCCCCCACCCCCCAGTACTGGGCAGACATCCCCACCTCATTGGTTGGAAGGCTTTTGTACTCAGCCACAAGGAAGCAGCCCCCAGATGCCTGGTGGAGACTAGCATGCATTCCCCACCACTTCCCCACACGCAGGCCAGCCTCCTGGACCACTGGGTCTGGCATTTGCTTCAGAGGCCACAAGACTATGTATGAAGGGCTTCTGAGAGGGCCTCCAGCTTTGCTGGTGTGGGTGTATGTGAGACATGCCCACCTTTTCAGTTTGGCGCATTTCAACAGCACATCATCAAAAGCAAGGAATCTTGTTTTGATCAGTCGTTTCGTGGTAAATGTTGACATTTCATTGACTCTGATAGTCTCAGAACACGTTGGTGCATTTTCCTGCAGGCAGAATGCTCCTTTCACTATTGATGAAAAACAAAGCTTAAAATGTCTCTTGGTGCCAGAAGTAACAACATTCACTTTGTTCTTAGGGAGGTACTGTCTTTGTCGTCATTCGGAATGGAGATGATAGATTCAGTTTATGGGAATAGGGAGCCAGCTAGCTATTAAAATGTGTCCAAATGTAGAAATGTGAAATAATCTTTTATCACTCCGGACATTCTAGTGTTTATGTGAAATCCTTGAGAGTAACTATTATCCGTGCTGAACTCTAGCTTCCTAATTAGTTAAGCTGCCTGCTGTCCTCTGTTCCCATAATGTGTGCTGTGCAAGGTTTCTATCTTTGCAGTCAGAGCTGAGGGTTTGAGTCTAGATTCTCGGGTTATAACTCATCCTTCAGCTACTACTCAGAGAGGTTTATAAAACTTGCTGATTAAGCAACACAATGAGAAAGGGCCTTGCAGGGCACAGTGCCTGCCTTTTTCCCTAGGAGAGCAAGTCATCCATACCCTTGCTGCGGTGGCTTTACTCCAGACAGCCACTAGGTGGCGTGTGCGTTCGGTGATTTCTCCGTACGCTACAGGGCTTCCTGGCATCAACTATTACTCTATCTCACCGCTCTCCTCAATGTGCTGTGTTGCCTTCTGTGAGTTTCTCTGGAAGTTAAGTCTAGTCATTTTGAGACAAGTGATGGTTATTGGTCTATCTACTGCCAAGGCATACATTCTATCCAGAATTGCATATCGAGTAACACTGGCAGAAAGAGGTGCACCAAAAGAGACAACGGGGGCGAAAGAAAGGCCAGAAAGGGTCCCTGAGAAAAAATGATAGACAGAGAAGGCAGAAAAGGGACCCTGGGGGAGAGAGAGAGAGAGAATTCATATTTTACTAGAAGGGAGGATTCGTTTGGAAGCCGAAAGAGAAACAAACTTTCTCTCTTAAACTAGGAGATTTGACGGCAGTAGCTCCAGCGTAGACTGAGGCCTCCTTTGTTCAGCCCGTGTAGGCTAAAGATCCGTGAGGCCTGGGTGAATACCACTCCCCATAACATTTTTTTCCCCCTGTGTTACAGAGGTAAGCTGAATGAGTGGCTGAAGCAGGGACACTGGCCAGTCTGTTGAGGAGGACAAAGTGTCCAGCTGTGCCGATTTTCACTCTAATCATTCTGAGTGAGAAACCACTCGTGAACCATGGGAACTTACAAATACTCTGTTTTAATCTATTGTTATTTATTATTATTGGTGGTGTTGGTGGGAGTTTGTGTGTGTGTGAGCGTGTCACAAAGCATATTTAGAAGTTGCAGGACAACTAGGTGGCGTCAGTCTCTTCTTCCGCTTCTACATGAGTTCTGGGGCTGGCTTACAAAGGAAACCTCTCACCCACTGAGACATTCCCCCATGCCCAGAATCTGGAAATTTATAAGGCTCAAGGTTAATTCTTCAAGACACAGGGCGGTGTCCTGGAAGGATGCAGACCAAGATTGCAGTTTCCTGTTGGGAGGCTGAGGGAGCGGAGCACCCCAAACCCGACAAGCTTTCCTGAACACACCCCGTTAAGGGGTCTTCCTGGGGCTGTTTCTCAAAGCCATAGAGGGAAAAAAGGCTGAGCTTTGGTATGCTTCTGGGCCTCTGCATCCTGTATTCCGTACCCTCTGCAACCTGAATTGGGTTCCAGGTGGGTACAGGGAAACAAGGCTGTTCCCATTTAGGCCATGGATGTTCTTCTTCTACCCACAAATTTCTTTCTCTAGGGCTGGGTAACTATGGCACAGGAAATAGAGGACAAAGATGGCAATGGAGTCAGCTTTCTACAAGCTTGCCACACGGAGAACGTCTTTAATTCAGTTTAATCAGATGAAGCACCAGTCTGCTGAGCTGGAGGCTGAGCTTCTGGGCCAATGTGTCAGAGCACCTCTCTGCTTCACCTGTGTGACCTCATTGCATATCCAGTTGTCACAAGAGCCTGTAGACTGTCAACAGCGATTCTCTATAACATTTCTATGGAGCTGGAATGTAGCAGTTTGACTTGGTGGCCTTGGGAACAGCGCAAGTCTCTCCAGATCTCAACTCTCTCACCTGCTAGGTGGAGCCCAGTTATGAATGTGGCTCAGAAAGTACATATGAGATAGTACAGAGAGCTCACTCCAGTGCCTGGCACAGAAAGATCATCATAGCCATGAGAGATGGGCTCAGTTCCATCTCTATTTCAAGCAGCCTCAGAGAATATATCGGGCCATGAACACTTAAAATAAGTCTGTAGTTGTAATTTGTTTGCTTTACAGGTCAATTTAAAATTGTTTTTGAAGGGCAATTTCTAAAACAGAGATGAGGAATTTAACAAAACAGTGAAAAGACTAATTCCAGGAGCTGGTTGCTCTTCTAGAGGACCTGGGTTCAATTCTCAGCACCCACATGGTGGATCAGAGCTCTCTGTAACAAGAGATCTGCTGCCCTCTTTTGGCCTCCTTGAACACTAGGTATCCTTGGGATGCACAGACATACATGTAGGTAAAACACCCATATACATAAGAAACACACACACACACCAACCAACCAAAAACACACAAACAACCCCCCCAAAAAAACAAACAAACAAACAACGAAACTCACCTACCTAGGTAAGAGCTATAAAAAGTGCTTAGTTACCCAGAAGCTAAACTACAAAAGAAGAACTACCCACTCACGGCAAAAGTCTCTAGCAAAGTCCACATCATGTGTTATACCTGGTTCTCGAGCCCCCAAAAGACCAAGAGGAATAGATTCTGTTGCAAAACATGAGGGTCTTTTATTACAAGCTCAAGCTGGGCGGCTGCGCTTTGCAAAGACAAAGAGGCAGACAACTCCTTCTCTGGGAGAACAAGGTTTTTAAAGGGAGAAAATGCAAGCGGGAAGTACAAGCCTTGGTGTTACAGGATTGGGTAAGAGTGTCTCTAGGGAAGCTGACCTTTAAAATGATTGGTCTGTTTTTAGGCACCAACATGGCAAATGGTCGGGCCTGGCTATCTGGGGGACATCTGACCTCTAGGACTGCCCCCTTACATGCAGGTGAGGCTGTAGCAAGGGGGAGTGAGGGGTAGCACATCCCATGGGCTTTCTTAGGGGCTACATGACTCCAGTCACATCCTGAGGTTTATCTGGGTGGGGGACTGCTGCTGCCCCTCTGCTCTGAAAGGAATGTGGTCTGATGATTTTGCCCCGGCCCCAGGATTAACTCTAAGTTTTTGAACCCCTCACATGCACGTTTGCTTTGTCACTACCTCTGCAAAGGAAGTGGACTCTACACAAGAATATGTCCTGAGCTATATCTTCAATTTAGTTCACACGCTGTACGTCCTTTTGTACTTGGCAAGGGGATATAATCCCAGGACTCAGGGGATGCTTGAAACAGTGGGAAGTAATGAGCTCCCATGTATACCCACCTACCAGGTCTCTGTAACCTATATCTCACTAACTCTACGATGGGTTAGTCTATAACTTAGGTATGATAAGAGGTTAACAACAATAATGAAAGAGAATGATCATAGCAATATGTTGTAATAAACATTATGTGAATGCTCTCTCTTCTCTCTCCACAGGGATAGGACAGCTGTCATCCTGTAACCAAGATGGCTACAGATTGACAAAAGGCAGGTAGTAATAACTGGAGCTATGGTGATGCAAGAGACGTAGGAAATCTGGGACAAAGTCTCTCTGCCTTCTGTAGGCTTGGTTGTTACAGGCCCAGAGCCTGCAGCTTCTGTAGCCACCCTTTGAGCATGAGAAAAGAGAAGCCAAGCCAAGAAAGATGGTTCCTGGTAGACCATGAAAGTTACCTCTTTCCCAAAACCTCATGTCTTAATTCATTTTGAGTTAGGACCAAGATATTGTCACCTACACCCACTCCCAAGTCCCTGTCCCTTCTTCATTGATTTAAAGAGACACTCCAGGAGTGATTTGGGCCAATGCCAAGCAAGGTTGCTACCTGAGTCCCTATTGTCTACAAGTAGTATGAGCACCAGCATTTTGTGCTAGGACACTCAGGCACAGCTTCCCGAAAGACAAAAGTTCTGAGTTATCCAGAAGGAAGCATTGGACGGCACAGAAATATGGCCAGGGAAAGGAGGTGGAAGTTCAGGTTGATCAAAGGCAGGGATGTATAATGTATATCTGGCCAGAACGAGCACTCCTGCCTGGAACAAAGGTATAGCAAGCCAGCGAGGCTGAAGTGAGGATGGCTGCAAATCTTGGGTACAGATAAAGAGCTTGGACTTTGCCTGTAGATACCAAGAAGTACTGCTGCCTTGCGTGACATGACAAGTCAGCATTAACGTAACAGATCGCTAGCTGCAAACAGTGACATGGCAGGGAGTCCCTGTTCTAAACCACTGCAATGATGCAGGCTCAGTACAGCTCAGGCCTAGCCCAAGAGGAGCGAGCAGAATGGAGGCTGAGGGCAGGCCGGTGCAGAGAGGATGCAACAATTGAAGAACCATGGGCCTTTCTCTGCTCAGAGCCTTTTCCTTGCAGGCATCAAGTGCCAGCTTTAGAGGAGCATGACCCTGTTAGCAAGAAGAATGGAGTTTCCGCAGCGGAATTTGCTTTGTTTGGCTTGCTGAGAGAGATTATCAGTTTTTCTGTTTCTGCCCTCACCACACCCTCTGACTCACCCCGTGTGCCGCAGACATGTTCTGCTTCTCAGAGCACCACGGTAAAACAGATTTCTGTTTCTTCTGCAAACATCTCAATTGAAGTAGTGCATTCCATTGATTTTAATTTATACTTTTTTAAATTATTTGTTTGTTTGTTTGTTTTAAGCAGAGGTTCATTCTATAGCCCAGGCTGGCCTGGACTCACAATGTATCACAGGCTAGGTCTGAACTCCAAGCAATCCTCCTGCCTCAGTTCCCCAACTGCTAGGATCACAGGTGTACATTGCCATCCATGCTTTTTGTGTTGTTGAAAAGAAGCCCTGGGAGACTTTTAGAAGCAAAGCAGGATGAGCATTTGTGCATTTGGCTCACAGATGTTACGACATGTCAAAGGCTACCTGCCGAGTGAGGAGTGTTGTGACGTGAGGGCTGGGAGACCTGAGATGGAGACGAGCCCTTTCACCTACTCTCAAACAGACACCAGTTATGTGATTTTAAACATTTGTCTCAGGAGCAAATACCAGGGAGTTCTCAACTGAGTGAGGAGAAGTGAAGGACTTTGCTGTGTAGATAGCACCTAGTGCTAAAGGTACAAAGCTTCTTTTGCCCTCCTGGTTTAGTGGGTCCGGAGCAAAGTTGAGCCTTACCCAGACCCTTGTTCTTAAGAAGCACCATATTCTGCTCCTAGTAGACCAGGGATCAGATGAGCCCTGCTGTCGTTTGTGTGTGAGTGTTCTGCACAGGATCATGCGTTTGAACACTTGGGCCACTGTGAGCACACTATCTTTGGGGAGATGACAGGACACTTAGAACGTGGGGCCTCATGTGAGTTGCTGTGGTGACGGTGGGTCTGAGGGTTTATAGATGGGACCCACTTTGCTGGACCTATTCACTCCCACTCCTCTGCTTTCTGGTTTCCCAATGTGTGAATGGTCCCCGTTTAACACCCCTACTGTCATGAACTCCATCTTGCTTTTCTTCTGTGATGGACTTTATTTAGTGCATCGAACCTCAAATCACCAGCTACAATATATTCTTTCTCTTTCCAGTTGCTTCTTGTCAGATATTTTATCAGAGGAGGAGAGTAGCTAATATAGAGCCCCACTGCTCAGTTTCTAAATTACATGTAGGAATACAGCTTAAGAAGGCTTGCCATACGTTGGGCACTGTGGCAGACGCCTGTGATCCCAGCACTCAGGGGGGCAGAGGCAAGCGGATCCCTGTGAGTTTGAGACCAGGCTGGTCTACAAAGAAAATCTAGGTCAGCCAGGCTACACAGAGAAACCCTGTCTTGAAAAACAAAACAAAACGAAACATCTTGCCTTGAGAAGGTGTGCTGAGGAAAAGAAACTTTTTGAAACTTTGTTTCTTTGTAACTGGAGATGAAAATAAACACCTGATGAATTTATCCTGAGGATTAAAAGACAGAAAATCTAACATGTATGTAACATATTCTTGACCCTGACTTGCCATCTAGTAAGAGTTCAATAATGAGTAAGTTAGAGGCAAAAACTGCCGATTCTACAGGTTGTATTTAGTCTGTTTCTTTCTTTCTTTCTTTCTTTCTTTCTTTCTTTCTTTCTTTCTTTCTTTCTTTCTTTCTTTCTTTCTTTCTTCTTCTTCTTCTTCTTCTTCTTCTTCTTCTTCTTCTTCTTCTTCTTCTTCTTCTTCTTCTTCTTCTTCTTCTTCTTGTTCTTCTTCTTCTTCTTCTTCTTGTTCTTCTTCTTCTTCTTCTTCTTGTTCTTGTTCTCCTTCTTCTTCTTCTTCTTCTTCTTCTTCTTCTTCTTCTTCTTCTTCTTCTTCTTCTTCTTCTTCTTTCTCTGTTTCTTAACCATGCAACTGAATCTAGTTATTTATGGCTCCTGTGACCTTCACTGAAACAAGATAATCAAGAGTTTATCTGCTCTATCCAAAACAGTGCAGTTGTCATATAGCGTTTGCCTGGGCACCACCTAAAATGGATTTTCTTCTGAAATTCACATGTATGAAGACAGGCTTGCGGTGTTCTTTCCTGGATGTGTTTCATATATTCGTGATGTCTGACCTTCATTATCAACTTTACACATCTGGGAAGAGAGAGCTTCAGCTGAGGAACTGCCCCCCACAGCTAACTAGAGCAATCTCAAGAAAAGCATCCTGATGGTAGCCCCATGATACAGGTGCAAATGGCACCCTGAAGGGCCTGGGGAGGGGCTAAGAAGAAAGGCACTCCAGAGCTGTTTCCAAGTTCCCTGTTCCAGATCCAACAATGGCTAACTGTATGGTCTAGCTTTCTGCAAGTAGTGGTTTTGCATGTTAATATCAAGAATAATCTTTCTTCAAAATGGGGGGTCATAGAAACATGTCATTCAATCTACATTAATGATAATGAGAGATAACATTATTTGTCTCTGGAATCTTGTTGCAACTTTATTATACTGCTCTATGACATTGTTCCTCCATGGCATATGATTTCACACTTGGCCAAGAAGAGCCAGCATAACAGATTTAGCTACTGGTCAGTGAGAGTTTGTGCTTGTTAGGGGAAGCTCTCTAGTTGTAGCAAAACTGTTGCAATACGTGTCATTTTTCTCTTTCCGCTGTTTCATTGAGAACGTGGGGGGAAGTTTAAGCTTCCATTGACTTGCAAGCAAGTCATGTTGGAAGTGTAGGTGAGTGCATGCTGCCACTTCAAGGTGCTCAAATGAAGATGGCAAAGAGAAGACGATGGAGCAGGCCAGGCCTCTTAGTGATGTGGACATGCTCTGTCATCACGAAGGGTTGCATACGCTGAACACCAGCCTGGGAGAAGCAACTGCAATTAAGATGCTGCAGCTAGGATTGTGTCAATGTTTCATGGCACATAAATCAAGAAGACAGGAAACTGCTATCCCAGAACCTAAGAAACATGCCCCCGCCATGGTCATGGTCGAGTGCAAGCCTTGGATTCAGCTGGAGCGCCTCTTCCCCAGCTGATCTGTCCCCCAGCTAATGGGATGTGTGTAGAGTATAAAATATTAAAATTGTTTTTTTTATTTTTAACTTTATAGTGTAGCAATCCATTCCAGAGAACTTTCCATATCAATATATATTATATATATTATATTATATTATATATGTTAATATAATATATATACACCCTATCTTTCTCTTTCTAAAGAGTCCACGATGTTCCTTTGTATTAAGTTACCATGATTTTTCAAATCACCCCCTGATGGATGGGCACCTTGATTGTCTCCAGCTTTTTGTGTCACAAATAATACTGTAGTTGCTACTGTCCTTTAAAGGTATAATATTGATTTCTCATTTATCTAGGTTTGTTGCTTTATTTTTCCATATCTTTAATAGTCTTGAGGACCAGTATAAAGCTGGGTTTGTTGTTGTTTGTTTGTGTGTGTGTGTGTGTGTGTATGTGGTATTTGTTGTTGTTGTTGTTTGAGACAGGGATTTTCTCTGTAGCCTTGGCTATCCTGGACTCACTTTGTAGACCAGGCTGGCCTCAAACTCAGAGATCTGCCTGCCTCTGCCTCCCTGAGTGCTGGCATCAAAGTCATGCACCACCATGCCCGGCCTCATCAAAAAGTTTTAAATTTAGTAACTTGTCTTGATTCATTTTTAATTCTTTCGTAATCATTAATTTGCACTGTTTGTTTTATAGCTGTAGGATATTTGTACTTCCTTCTGTCTGAGCTCCTGGCTTATCTGTGTATGCATTTTTCTAATAAGTATAACAGTGAGTGGAAATAACCTATTCATTTAATACATTTTCTTAAACTTTCAAGATTGCTGTTTCCAAAGGGGTTTTAAGAATGGAAACATTAAATATAGCTAATCTATATTTGACTAGTTTTACTTTTTAAAACATGTTAAAAGAGAAAAAAAAAAGCCTGGAAGAAAATGCACAAAAATATCTACAGGCGATGATGTTATAGGCACCTTTCAGTTTCTTCTTCAGGTAATATTTTTCCAGACCCTGACAAAGCATGTTTACCCACTTGATTACAGAGAACAGGAGAGCCATGGTTTGGAGGCGGTGGGTTCCTCTCTGCCTACAGGTGACTGATGGGTCAGAGGGCCTTTCGCTGGTCAGAACAAGGCTTCCCTGCAGTCTGGTTGAGGTCGTGGGATTGACATGCCTTCTGGGGACTTTGTTTCTGTGGAAGTTATGTGCGTGATTTCTTAGTTATGTGCGTGATTTACTATAATTTACTGTAATTTGATATTTACAAATAAAGCAGACTGCTTGGAGAGTATCAGTTCCTTCCCCCCCCCACACACACACATGTGTTCTAGCCTTTTCTAGGCAAGCACACAGTGCCCGGGTCCTCACTGCAGCTTTTCCCATGTGCTTCTGGCCCTTTGCTTGGCTACTCTGACTTCCTAATTAACCATGCCCTTTGGCCAATTTGCCATCACCCCACAAAATGAAGACCTCTTCCATTCTTTTCAGAGGCCAGCCTGGTCTACAGGGTGAATTCCAGCCCGGGCTACACAAAGAAACCCTGTCTTGAAAAAACAAAGAGAATCCTGCAGTTACCCCCTTAATACAAGGAAGAGAAACAGCAAACAGTCCTTAGGACAGTGGGAGGTCCTCTTACCCTTGTCAGCTGCACTCCCCTTCGAGCCTGTAGAAAAAGTGCCCTCACTGCCCTCACACAATGCGTGCACTGAAATACTCCAGCCATAGTTATGGATGCAAAGGTGTCAGGATTCAAGTCTGGGAGATAGGACTTTAAGTATCACACTGTCTTAAGAAGATCTTTTTTCCTCTTTCTTTCTATCTCTCTCTCTCTCTCGCTCTCTCTTTCATTCTTTCTTTCTTGACAGGATTTCTCTGTATAGACCAGGCTGGCCTCGAACTCACAGAGATCCACCTGTATCTGCCTCCCGAGTGCTGGGATTAAACATGTATGTCATTACGTCCGGCCATGATGAAATAATTTTTAATTGATACTTTTACTTTTAACTTATATATTCCTTTTGTCTGGAATTTGAACTTTGGCTTGTGATAGTGTACACTGTCATGAGCTGTGGTTAATATTAATATTTTTATTGTTACCTTGGTACAGCAATTGGAGATGTGCCTCCTTGGAGCCGAATGCCTATGTCCCAGCTGTCCATACAAAATACTCCACTGTTTCCATTCCCCGAATAGTGTGTGAGTAACAAGGAATCTTCCATTAAAGTTCAATGAGTTTGAGAATCAATAGATTCACACCAGGGAAGGCCCGCCAGGAGTGTGCTCTGAATTACAAGTCCCCCGAGTTCAGAGATCCTGGAAGACTGTAAAGAAGTCACCTCCTAGGTGCATCTGAGCAGAGAGCGGAGGCAAAGGCCGCAGAGCTTCTGCATGACAGTCATGTGTGTGCTCCGTGACGGCGGGTGATTCAGGAAGGGACCCACAGCTCTGCAGCCGGTGAAGGAAATTGTGATCACATAAGACTGAAGGACAAAGCGATTTTTGTGTTAAGTACTACCTGCTGTTTTCTGATAGATATCCATAGCAAATATCTGTCTCAGTCGTTATGTACAATACCTGTTGGCCTGTGTGTGCAAGCACTTACCTCTCCACATAGAAATACCTGCCCGAAACACACCTTTCTGTTCTGATATTTGCCCTTTTTCAGGCAGATTTCTCTTTCTGTCACACAGCCTCTTAGACTGACTCCTTTCCACTCTCTATGCTTTAGCAACAGAGCAGATAAATCTCAAGCCCGACCCATACACACATGGTATGTACACACACTCTCACACACATGTGCACGGATACACGAATGCACACCCACATGTGATTAAAAGTAAATAAAAAATTTAATCTTTTATCAAGATTCTCCCCCTCCAAAAAAAAAAAAAAAACCCAACCAAACAAACAAACAAACCACTGCCAGATGAGAGGTATAATGTAGACATAAAAGGGAACACAAACCCCCTGAAGGACTGAGACAGGACAAAGGGATCATGGAGCTGCCCATGCTAGGGTAGAAGGCTGGCATGGCCACTGACCTCCAGTGTTCTGCAGGGAGCAGGGAAATAACACTGCTGAGGGAGCTGATGGCATGGGCAGTCCTGAGTGACCAGGACACGGATGTCTAAATGGGCCCTGCCACAGGCAGGAGCATCTCAACAAGGATCTGCAACCCCCAACTCAGTTGTTTTTTTTCCCCCTTTATCATTAGTCTGAATGTAGTGTTCTTGAGAAATGTTTATTTTGTTGACATGACCTTGGATTCCTTTGAATTGGATGCATTATCTGTGTTTCCTATAAGTATGATTATTGCTCCTATTTGTGATAAGACAAAAATGCAAAATGATTTTTGATTTCCACAACACTGTAAGATAAATGTCATTATCCTCGCTTTACAGTCAAAGATCACCCAAGAAGAACAAAGTGCCAGGCCCTATGTGACCCTCCTTCCTCCCATGGATTCATGCCAAGTTACACACAGTGCCACGCTCAGCTCCTGGCTGTGGAAAGGTTGCGGCTTCAGCTCTTCCTGACCTTAGGATGACAGAAGTGGCTTTTGCGTTTCAGATTTCCTGCTACTTTAAAAAGTAGGAAACTTTGCATCTCCCATTTCAAGCATGCCAAAGAGAGATAGGGTTCTAAGGTTCTAAGAAATAGGGTCCTCGCAGTTCTAAGCATCTGCAAGCTTAAGAAAACCTGACACTTCACAGAAGCACACTTGCCCCTAACCATAAAGGTAAACACATACCCAAGTACTCCCGGCGGGTTCTGAAATGACAGAGTGGCTGTGACAAGTGCCAACAGCTCTGGGCCACCCTTACTTGGTCGGTGGAGGGCTGCATGTTTCACACAGACATATTCAGTCGACCTCATTACTCACAGTTTCCACGTTTTGATTTTCTTACTTGTTGGCATTTGTTCACAGCCCTAGGGTCCATTCCGGTGACATTTATGTCATCATTCATGGACACGCACAGAGCACTAGAAAGGCGTCACCTATGCGTTTACATTCCCTCTCCAGTGGAACCCTGGTATATTCAGCTTTCTGGCTTTCACCCTCATACCGCAAACCACTGCCCCTTTCCTTTTCCATTTTTGTGCCTTTTATTGGCAAGTTCACTGTTTAAAATAGGCCCCAGGCATAATGCTGAGGGGCTGCCTAGTGTTTAGGGAACAAGATGCTCCTGACAGGGAAAAGATGTTCATGTGCTTCATTCAGTTGGTGCTGCAGGCTCTGTTTAAAGTTAACCACTCAACAATGCATATTAAATAAGATTTCCTCAGAAAGAGATACTTCATGTTTCTCTGATTAGCAGGAAAAATGCTGTGAGAGGAGGCGCATGGGGACCTGCCTCATGTTTTCCCTGGAAGCAATGGTTTGCCACCGACTAACGTGGTGAATTGTTGATGCTGTAAAGCAGAGACTCTAGAACATAGCTATCACGAGAATGAATAACCTATTATATGTTTACATGTGTAGCACATTTGTAACTGTCTTATCCTAATTCGCTGAAGTCTTGAAAAGGTAAATCTATATTATTCATTAGTGATACTTGGAGAAAACTATTACCACTTGATAAAGAATTTTTATCTTAATTAGGGATGAAAGGTCTTGTGGTTGGCTTTCTGTTTAACTAGCTATCCTTTCAATCAGTTCTAATTTCATTGTACCAACCCTGAGAATGCACTTGACTACTGTTTAGGAGCATGGGGTGCAGGTTATAACCATTTGCAAATGTCACTGCAAAACATTTACTTGGTATCTCTCTGCATTCCAAGCAACATTTTCATTCCAGACATCTGTCCAAGAGTTGGTTATCAAGTTGATAAATGGACATTTGAACATAATATTTCATTCAGATATCTTTGGACAACCTAGCAGTACCCTTAAAGGGCAACTCCCATTGAGTCAGACCCTCCACGGACTGACACCGCCTGTCCAGGTCTGGTTTTCACTCTGCCCCCATGTCAGGGTGGAACGGGCTTTTCTCGGTTTCCTTATCTTGCTGTTGCAACTACCTGCCAGGAGCTTCCCAGCATCTTCAGTTTGCACTATTTATCTAGATACATGGTTCCAGTAGACCTGGAGTCAGGGAGAGATATTGGCTAAGCATAGACTTAAAAAGAGTGAGAGAGAGAGAGAGAGAGAGAGAGAGAGAGAGAGAGAGATGGCAGGTTGTTGGTTCATTTGGTAGAGTGTTTGCTGTATAAGCTGGAAGACCTGAGATTCAATCCTGAACATGCACAAAAGCCAGGCAAGAAGGCAGATGCCCATAGTACCAGGCTGTCAGGTAGACAGAAGGATCTCTGGGGGGGGGGGGGGCTTGGGGTGTGTGGGCTTGTTGCCTAACCAGTCTGGTCAATTTGGTGATCTCTGGGTTCAATGAGAAACCCTGATATATACTAAAGGCAGAAGGTAATTGACAAATACATTCAGTGTTGACCTCTGGCTTCCACACAAATGCACAGACACTTAACACACACACATGCACACACACAAAGAGATACCCATAATTTAAAAGAGGAATTTAAATTGAACCAAAAGGGGAGATTTGTCATTTCTTGTTTAGTCAACTTCACAGTCTCTTATAAGAAGCAAGGTGTGGGACTGAAGGAGCCCTAGACAGTAGCAGAGTGTTATTCTAAAGGATGAGACAATGAGCTGGCTCCAATATGCAAATACCTCAAGTGGGCCTGAGTGTTCTCATCTGTGAAGGTTGAAGACAGATTTTGCTTTGTCATCCGGCTTAGCTTGGTCACATGGTGAGGTCTCCCTGTAATCTCAATCTGGAAAGACTTCTCATGTTCCTTAGGCCCCAAAGAGAACACTACTTCAACTAGACCCACAAAACACCTATCTATCCTCCAGTACTGGTTATAAGTACTAAAGGATATATTGCTTTTTTCACCTTCAAAAGTTAGAGATCTAGACAACCAATTAATCCATGCATTCAAGAGATGTTGTGGAGCCTTTTTACATTGTGGCCACACAGTATCTAAAACATAGTCTCTGTCCTTTATTCAAGGCAAAGTTTGCCAGTGCCCTGGACTTACCATCAGTCTGTTTCCCAAAGTAGGTGAACAACCCAAGATTCTGTCAAATTATTTTCATTAGAAATATGATCCTAACCTAAGGCAATGAGTCGGTACCAGAACAAACAAACAAAAAACAACAACAAAAATGTTTTTCTACACAACTGAAAGGAAAATAATTAATTTATATTTTACTAGTGACATGAGGAATTTGTGTGTGGCGACTTGGGTAGACTGGCATTGAATTTTTAATTTATTCTAGAAGTGTTTTTGGAGAACAGAATAACTGCCTCTGAGTATAGTTCTTCTGCTAAGCCTTCGTACTGGTTAATTTTCTGTTGCTGTGATAAAACGCCATTAGCAGAAAGCAAATTGATAGAAAAAAGAGTTTATTTGGGCTCAGGATTGCAGAGGTGGAGTTAGTTATGGTGGGGGGGGCGGTCTACAACTGGTTAACTGGAGCAGGAAGCTGAGAGATTATGACTTTAACCACACACACAAAACAGAGAGAGAGAGACCTGGGAGCCCACTCCCAGAGGTGTACTTCCCCTAGCAAGGCTGTTCCACAGCCCCACCCCACCCCTGCAGACAGCATGGAGCAAGTGTGTCGCTATCTGAGCTGTGTAGCCCATTTGTCATGCAAACTGCCACACCCACCATCCTGACAGTCCATCCTGGAGGCTAGGATCTAGTTCATTTCTCAATAATCGGTTACCAAGGGGAGTCAGAAAGTGTTGGTTAAAGGTCTTACTATGTGCCCATGGGGATTATCTTTCCCTGCGTGTCTAGTCCCTTAATTCTGTAATTTTTAAATAATTCTACAACACTTTTTGAAAGAGTTGGGTCTTTGGTGAGAGGAGAGGAAAGTCTCAAATGAATAATTGTCCATATGTGGAATTATATACTTCCTTTGTGGGCTAGGTTGATGGCTCGGTGAGTAAAGCATTTGTGGTGCAAATCTGTGGCCCTAAGCTCAAATACCCATGTAAAACATGTAAAAGCCAAATGTGACAGTGTGCTCCCAGTGTTCCTCTGTCAAGATGGAGGACAGAGACAGGGCAAACCCAGAAACCCACAGGCCAGGTGGCTTGGCACACAAAATAACAGTGAAGGACAGGCCTTGCCTCCAAACAAGAAAGAAGATGAGGATAGATGTGTCATCACACAGTCGTGCGCGCGCGCGCACACACACACACACACACACGCACACACACCACATGCATGGAAAAAAGATTAAGTATCATACTGTCTCATAGATGAATATTTTACTATTACCTTATGTTATAATGTCAGTCTGTTTTTTTTTTTTTTAATAAATTTATCTTCATCTTGGGCTTCATTATCCTCACTTTGGGGATCTCTATAGAAATACAGTCTAAGCATCTATAAATAATACATGCAACATTTTGGGTGGACCTTTTTAAAATCAAAACAATTTTGGCAATTCAAATTAATCACTGTCCCCATCAGGTTCTAGCCTGTTTTTCCTTAACTTATAGCTAAAACCAGAGAGTTCTACAAATATACGGCTTAAATCATCAATGTTTCCTTGTGTACTTGTGACTTCACAATAGAAATACGTTAGTCATGTAGAACACTAGGTAGATAAGAATAAGATCATGTGCCTATAACTGCAGAGTCAAACTAAAAAAAAAAATGACTACATTGCTTTTCAACAAGTTATGCTTTTCTTGTGAAATACATGAGTTTTCTACGGAAGCAACGTTTTTGACAACTTATACTGACCATATTTACTTTTCTTAATTGAGAGTAATGCACAATACATTCATTGTGAATCCAAAGTCACAGCTCTTTAGATTTACCTAAAGGAGAAAGTGAGCGTTATGCTCAAGTTTGTATTCCCCAAAAAAGAAATTTGTCTTAGGTATATTTCTCAATTATTCTAAAGAACATAAGATTTTGCTGAACAATTCAGCTGGGTCTTTTACTTGTTTCTTGTTGTTCTGCTTTGAGAATCTAAGGCTTTAAATTGAGTCACTTAGCATAACCTTGTATTATCTTAAGTTCAATCAAAATTAACTTGCTATTCAAAATCCAACAGAAGTAATAGCCATTCTTGAGGAGACCTTTGCCATTTAATATCATGTTCAAAGTAATACAGAGAATTAGAAGAGATAAAAATCTCTTTTATAGGCCCCTTACAGCCAAGGTGGCATGGGCTCTTATGATTGTTAAGGTGTGGTTGAATGATTCCCTCCCACATAGAGTGATATTTGATCTTTGATATATTGACTCAACAGTGTACAAGAATCATGTCTAGGATTTTATTTAGCTTCTTTTCAACAACATCAGATAATGAGGCAGGAAATGTCAATAGGTAATCCATATACATCAGAAGGCGGATGATCGGTACTGTGTATTTTTGTGTATTATCAGTTATTTTGCTTTACATGTGTTCAGAAATACACACATTGATGAAAAATTAGGAAACATATTAAGTGATAAAATTACTATTTACCACTAGTACCTACACGTTTTTAACCTGACTTCAATATAAACCATGTGATTGTTTTATAACATAATAGGCAATGACAGCTTGACATTGGAAGGGTAAGTAGAAAAAAACTGACTTGATTTGCCTTGATGCCTATCAAGTGTTGGTGAGGGTGATGAAGGGATCAGTCCTTCACCAAGTGGATGGCCTAGATTCTTGGGAGTGGGGATTCAGAAAGAGAAGGCTTGAGAGTCAGGAGGAAATGGAACATTTGGTTTTGATGTGCTCAGTTTTAGGTAGCCACTACATACTCAAGACATTGCACATAAGAAAACTGACACATGTAACCTGTTTCCTATTTCTGGTTTTCAATCACTACACCATCCTGCTCTCAAATCTTTGGGCAGATGCTTCTCTGAAGATATGGACCTTGAAGATCCATCTTTCCTCAGTACCTTCCCCCCTCACCTGCCCCAGTAGCTGGAGGTTAAACCTGTGGTACTGCACCTACCAGGGGAGAAGCCTTATCACCCAGCTGTATCTCCAATTCAATACCTCTTCAACACGGAAATGTCAGGACCCAGAGTTCCAAGTCACTTATTTCACTAAATGTTTGACTGCTGGCAAATCATTAGTCTCTCATATTTGGATCTATACTTGGAATCTTTATATTTGAGAATAGAACCTTAAGTAATAGCAGAAGCCAGGAAAGTAGAAAGAGGCTGTGGGGGCAGGGTGGAGGAGCTCTAGAGAGAGGATATAAGAAAACAGGTGCTATAAAGGGGAAATAATAAATGGAAGAGAGGGGGAAGGAGGAAGGGAGGAAGGATAACTGTTCAAGATATTCGAAAAGGCCATGGGGAAACATTATTTTTATGTTCACTTAAAAATATACGTATCTAACAGATATAAGTGTGTATATACACACATAGTTTGGATGAAGTTATACACTCAAGGTGATAAGGCTTCTTCTGAGAGCCATAGACTATGTAACAAGACCTCTAATGCCAGAGATGGAAAATTTTTCTTTGAGTTGTTGGTCAGGGGAATTAGGGAGACTCTCAAAATAGGATAGGCTATGGCCATTGTCCTTGGCTTCTGAGAATCTGAAAGTAAGACCTTATAAATGAAGACACCATACACTTTGGACATAGGATTTTGGGGAAGCAAGATGCAACTAATCTGGAAGCCTGCTCTCTGAGGACTATCTAGCTTTCACACTATTAAGGGTTCTGTGCAAGCTGCCAAAGGGGGAATTTGGTGATTAAAAGTCCTACCCAGCTGTAAGGCTATGAATCACATCAATGACCAGCACAGCAAGAAAGCTCTAAGCATGTGACAATGACACTTATTTCTTGGGGATAACCAACAACGATCTGATTAAACAACATCCATTCAGTAGGAGGGAATCCATGCCCGGTACTATAAGCCAAGTGAACTAGCCATAGCTAGTGACATCTCAGACCCTAGAGAACTTACTGCTGCCACTTTCCCGAACCAGTGTAACCTCTAACTACATTCTAAGTTTATCATTATTATTATTATTATTATTATTATTATTATTATTATTACCTTCAGATGCTTAGTGCCATCACTCCTCATCAAAGAGGCTTTGTTTTGTAGCAAATTGAGGCTCTGTCAAAACCCAGAGAACAACTGATTGTGAGTTGGCCATACAATTATACCCAGTTGTATATACAACACAAACCTCTGCACACAAGGCTCAGGGAATATCAAGGAAGGGGGACAACACAGACGCCAAGAGCCAGAGCACTAGAAAGTCTGCTGCCAGAACATGTCTTTTAGGTATGAAAGGAAAGTTGCACCCAAGAGATCACAAAAATAAGGTCGCCTAAACAACACTGGCACCATGAAAACACCAGAGGACCTGTGAATGATGGAAATCCCACAAGGCCCCACTCCTGGATGAAGAGCTCTAGGCAATTAATGGTTGCCGAGAGAGAAAGGATCAGTCTTCTCCAGGGATGTGCCCTCTCATAGGTTATCCAATCCCAAGTGGTCAGCTCTAAACAAATACAAATATAAGCAACATGAAGCTAGCCCTGCAGGCTGTGTTTGTATATGCATAGGCACACAGACAGTTATGTAACAATCGTTAAAGAAGAGGTCATGGCTTTGAGAAAGGGTGGGGGAGCACAGGAGGAGTTGGAGTGGAGAGATAGAGGTGTGGAAATGACATAAATCTGCTACTCATGAAATCCTCAAAAAATTAAAAGAAACTTTTGAAAGTCAAGAGACAAAAAAAAAAATATAATAACCTCTTTGAAAAAATAGGCTAAATTTTAGTTGCCTCCCAGAGGTTGGAGGTAAGTCCCTATTGATGAAGACACCATTCACTTCGGAAACAGGATCCAGAGGATCCAAGCCGGGTCTGACCTGGAAGCTTTGCTTGCCAAGTTCTAGCTTAAAACCAGAAAGAGCTGGTTTTAAGATAATGACAGCAGTACTGCTTATAAATGGAAGGGGGAAAAAAAACACTGGAAATCCCTAAATATCCTTCACTGGATAAACTAAGAGTGGTGTTTAGTGAGCCTAACTGCTTATAAATAAAAAGGAGTGACATTCAGAATTTTTTCTTTATATTTTTATATTAATTACAGTTTATTGTATTTCAGCTGTAGCCCCCTCCCTCATCTCTTCCCATGCCCCTCTCCAAGTCCAATGATAAGGGAGGTCCCCTTCCCCTTCTATCTGACCCTAGCCTATCAGGTCTCATCAGGACTGGCTGCATTGTCTTCCTCTGTGGCCTGGTAAGGCTGTTCCCTCCTCAGGGGGAGGTGATCAAAGAGCCAGTCCCTGGGTTCATGTCAGAGACAGTCCCTGTTCCTATTACAATGGAACCCACTCGGACACTGAGCTGCCATGGGCTACATCTGTGCAGCGGTTCTAGGTTATCTCCAGGCATGGTACTTGGTTGGAGTATCAGTCTCAGAAAAGACCCCTGTGCTCAGATTTTTTGGTTCTGTTGCTCTCCTTGTGGAGCTCCTGTCCCCTCCAGGTCTTTGTATCTCCCCTTCTTTCATAAAATTTCCTGTACTCTGCCCAAAGTTTGGCTATGAGTCTCAGCCTCTACTTTAATATCCTGCTGGGTAGAGTCTTTCAGAGGCCCTCTGTGGTAGGCTCCTGTCCTTTCCCCTGCTTTCTCCCTCTTCTGGTGTCCATACTGTTTGCCTTCTTAAAGTAAATGTATTAAAGGAATCCATGAATTACTGAAGAAATCAAGATATGCCAGACATGGTGGTGCATGTCTTTAATCCCAGCACTCTGGAGGAAGAGATGGTCAGATCTCTATGAGTTTGAGGCCAGCCTGGTCTATAGAGCAAGTCCAGGATAGTCAGGGCTCTGTTACATTGAGAAAACCTATCTTGAAAAACCAAAACCAACCAAACAACCTATATCTATTTATATAAAATTCTGGATGGGATGAACTCATATCAGTAGCCACAGCCTAAGGAAAGAAAGGATTTGATTACCAAGATGCAATCTTGGTAATTTTTTTTTCTTTACTAAGAGGTATTTTTTTATATATTTAAAAAAAAATCTTTCATCCTTTTATTTAATGTGCTGACTTGAGGTGAGAATAGATTTTAGGTTTTGTAAAAAGGCAGGCACCTTCATGGACTGCAACATAGTCCGCAAAAGTAACCTGCTCTTCCAACGTATCTGTTCCAACGTCCTCATCTTCAACTACACTCTGTATTTGAAGCTTTTAAATTCCATATCCCATGGGAAAACAATTTAGAAAGACCCCCACCCCCCACCAAGCCATCAGCTCGGTGTTCCTGACGCGCGTCTCCAGTTTTATCATGTCTGTCTCATCATCCCAAGGGTTCACTTCTAGTAAGATGGAAGACTTGGCAACACGTGCAGGCTTTTCAGCTTTCTTGGATTCACACTGTGCAAGGCACTCTTCTCGGGGGCCTCTTTGCTTCTTCACTTCCTTCCTCAGATCCAAAGAGATCACTGTCACCATCTTTTTTAGCGTCCATAGCTCTGCTTCCTGTTTTGTCTTTCACATTGGCGGGACCGCGCTTGCCCAAAGTTGTCTTCACTCCTTGAAGACGAGGTTTATTTTAATTGTACCAAGGCAGGGCATGACACAGGTCCATGGGCAGTGAGCCAGAGATTGCTCTGAATACTGCCACGTGGGTTTGTGGTGGTGCGTTCTCCTCCGTGCAGCTCTTGTTAGGTAATGGTTGGGCGCCTGGAGAAAACGGTGGGACTTTTCAGGTCTCCAAAACCCGTGGTGTTGGCTATGTCTGGAACTGGGCGGCTGCCAGTACTGAGGGAAAAAAGTGAATTGTCTTATGTGTTGATGGGTCGGTTGTTATACTACTCCAAAAAGTTCCTCATACTCACAGAGCTGTATGCCAAAGAGGTTTACTTTGACACATGTAAATCTTAAAATACTTTTTTGAGCAGTAGACGGTCACCATATAAAACAGACTTCGATAATGCTGAAAAATCCTCTCAAGAAATGATGGAAGATGCCTGGATAGAAATTCAGAGAAATTTTCCAAAAATTGGATAAGAAGATGCGAAGAGTGATGGGGGCAATGGGTAGCAGATGGCCCTTATCTCTAAATTCTGCTCACAGACCTCAAGTCGACGCCTGCCCTTGCTTCCGGGACCATGTAGGGGAGCTTCACTTCCAGTGACCATTAGGGGCAGCAGATGTTAAAGGTCCCCCAGTCAAACCCAGATGGACCATAAACAATGAAAACAACCACAGTGCCTTCCCCAACCTTTGGAATTTTTGCACGTGTGGGCTGTTTGCATTGTTGAGCTCAGTTGTGTTGTGGGTGGCAAAGAGAGTGGGGTGATGTGACCGCGGAAGCATTCCAAGTGGGTGCTTGTGGCAGCCTTAGCTTGCTTAGGAGACCCTGACTGTGGTGCCTAGAGCATATGCAAAGGGAGCTTCCCTGGGTGAGCTTTGAACTTACCTTGGCTTCTAAGACTGTGTCTCCTGCCTGCAGGTTAGAGAGCAGGAGTGTTCAAAAATCCGAAGAGCATAAATAAATGAACTTGCTTAGCGTAGCAGAATGCCTAAGGGGACTGGAGACCATGAGGGTGCATAGAGGGTGGGAGATGGAGGGAGGCAAAGGAAAGAGCCAAATATCCGAGTCGATGCCATCTGGTCCTTATCTCATTTCTCTCTCTTGCTCTCTTCTCTCTGTTTAATTTCTTCCTTCCCTCTTCCTTCTGTCCTCCCCTAAGTAGTATTCTTCACCCACCTCTGGCCTCTATTCCCTGTTTTTCTCTTGGACTTTGTATAACTCCTTTTTTTTTTCTTTTCATAACTTGTCAGCAGAGTAAAATACACAACGTAACAGGGAGGGCACCAAAGGAGTGACAGGTGGCGTGGTAGAGCCGCTAGCAGCCATAATAAATTACCACAAACCTGATGGCTTAAGGCAACACAAATTTACCCTCACAAGTCTGGAGGCCAAAGGCCTGAAATTGAGTTACCAGTTATGAGCACAGCTGCCCTTCTCTGCTGGTTACATGAGAGGATTGTCCTTGACACTGGCAGGCAATGGTTACACTGTGGCTCCCAGACCCCAGCCTTTGCTGCCCTCCAGCAGGCTCAGCCTCTCTCCTGCTGCTCCTCTCCACAGTGGGTGTTGTTTGTACGCAGCTGTGAATAATTATGCAGACTCCACCTGGAGAGTCTGGAAAATCCAGGGTGTGAGCTCTTTAGAAACTTTCCTGGCCAAAAATCCCTTTTCCTAATATGGTCATATCATATCCATATTTTGGGGAGCTAGGCTGTGCTTTGGATGAGTTTCTCAACCCCTAGATAGCATCCAGTTTTTCTTCTCCTTCAGGAAGACAGATGGTTATTGCTGGTGGATGATCATTTTGCCTCCAGCTGGAAGAAAGAAAAAAAAAAGGAGTGAGGGCAATTCATTGGTAGTGTACCCAGGAAAGTGACAGCCCTACTGGATAGCCATGACAAACAGTTAAAAAAAATAAATAAATGAAAAGAAAGAAAGAAAAATAGAAGACGTCCAAAGAGGCAAGCAAACACAAAACAACCACAATACAAAGCAAGCCCGTAATAGTTCAATCCTGTCACCATGTAAATGCGGCTGAAAGAATCTAGATGAAGGAACGAGACAAGCAACAAGCAAATGCCTCTCGACTAATGAACGAGAACAACAAAACTGATTATAATAGGAACACGAGCAGCTCTGAAAAGAGTAAACACAGGGAGATCCAGAAGTCTAATGCTTGAACTTGCCACGCAGGCTTGACAGGCAGAGTTCAGTCTTCAGAACACTTGTAAAGAGGCCGGCACAGAACTGTGTGCATCAACTTCAGTGCTGGGGAGGTGGTGACAGGAGGTCCTTGGCATTTGCTAGCTACCCATCACATAAAGCAGGGTGGATGGTTCCCGAGGAAAGAAGGCAGAAATTAACCTTTAACCTTCCTGCAAATGCAGACACGTGCCCACATGAACACATACCTACACACCCACCCACAAAGAAGTGTAATGTTTAAGAGGTACTGAAGCTCATCTGTATTAAGAGAAATGTAACTGAGGCCTCTTTGACGTGCACATGCATACACAAAAACATACACACATAACTGTTATATACACACAGTTGGTATTTATACACATATATTCACGTGTGTGTATATATATACCTGTTATATATACACACAGATCTGATAACACATATGTAACTGTTATATACACACACCTGTTATATATAAACATAAGCACATCAGACACATGTGTGTATATATCCCTGTTATATATACACACATATCTAATACATACACAGACACACACACACACACACACACACACACACACATACACACACACACGCCCTCATGCACTGCGCCTGCTGTTCTCAGACCTTATGAGAGCAGCCCATTTCTACTTCTATGGTCTTTCTTCTTCCCCAGCAGCTGGACAGCGCAGTGCTGCCTCAAGTTGGGGGTGGGATCCAGAAAGATTATATGCTGGCAGGGCCCTTAAGGCCTGGCTTTTATGCTAGGGACTGCATCAAATGTGTTTGTTTGGTGATAGATCTATGAGGAGTTAATAATGTTGAATGAAGCCTTGGGCTGGCAGTTTGATCCAACAGGATAGGTGTCCTCAAAGAGAGTGTGTGTCTGTGTGTGTGTGTGCCTGAGAGAGAAAGAGAGAGACAGACAGGCAAAGAGACAGAGACAGAGCGTCAGTGAGACAGAGACAGACAGAGGCAGACAGACAAACAGACAGAGATAGACAGACATCAGATAGCAATTTTACACATGCACATAGGAAAGTCCCCAAGGGGAGAAACTGAGAAGGAAGTCATGTGCAATCCAGGAAGAAAGCCTGACCTAGAACCTTGCCTTGACACTTTGATCTTAGAGTTTTTGTCTCTATAACTTTGGGGAAATAATTATCTATCCTTTAAGCCATTCAGCCTGTAGCATTTTGTTACAGTAGCCTGAGAAAACTAACATCAAATTGGAGTAATATCCTTCTACCACATCTTTTGGCCAAAGCAGTCGTGAGATAACCCACAAAAGGGTTAGGAAACACCCGGCACACCTTGACAGGAGGAATTGCAAAGTCTGCACTAAAAGGACTTGGATACAGGGACAATAAGGTATCACCCTAGCAACATATTGTCCAGACCAAATAATGTGAAGGGGTTCCCAGATGGGCAAGTTGAATGGGACACTGAGTGTGGTCAGCGTTCTGGCCTGTTGAACAGCAGCAGTCGTGACTGTTTCTTCTTTGGTACCAGGCAGTGGTTTGGTGCAGTGGTTTGGAAGGTCTATATGATGGGTTGCCCCAGGGGCTTGTAAGTGCTGTCATCTAGTGAATGGATCCCAGGACCATCATTTGCCATAGAGGTGGTGAGGTTTGGATGGCTACACTGCATTTTCAGGAAAGCCTGAATGCGAATATTTGAATGAGTCTCCTGATAAATGAATTAAAGAACAGGGAGCCGAATGGTCAGCTGAATAGAAGAAGGAGGGACAGAAATCAGGTTGTGTGTAGTGAAATCAGTTGTGTTTAGTCTGTGTTCACTAATTCCTTGATCAACCAAGGGAGACAGCCAGCTGGGCTTCAACACTGAACTCTGTTGCCAAGGAAAGAACATTCCACATTTCAAGGTGTGTCTGGGTACAGCAGCCTAACTCCACCACAGCCTGCCTGTCTGAGGAAATCTTCCCTTGTTCCCAGGAAGTTTCATTCCTGCGTCTCTGTAACTAAAAGGGTGATAACTGACTCTTTCCTCTCTGAATGCTCGCTGGTGCCGATAGTGTTAGTTCTGAAGAGTTAGCAGTGGTCACACATCCCCTTTTGACTTTGTCCAACTGGGGAAGGAGAGGGTGCAAGGACACTCCCTCCTGAAATGCTTGTGCCTCTGGAGACCATCATTAAGAATCTGCTACTCTGTGTCACCAAGGCTCACCTGCCCCAAATCTTCTCCACATAAACCCCGAGAGTTGACCTCTATGTGAAAGAAAGAGATGTAGAATACACCCAAGGGTGAAGATGTGAGGAGCTGCCTTCCATCAAACATCAAATTCCCTGCAGCAGGCAGTTTGCAAGGCTTGGTGGCTTTGACATCCTATGGGAGTTGCCAAGAAGTTACTTGAAGCAAACATGTCCTATGTAAAATTGCCATGCCCTGGACAGACGTAAACATCTTGAATAAATCATGTGGAATTGTGAAGATGAGAATGTTTCCTGCTTCTTTTACTGCCTCCAGGGTCAGAAATGCACCCAGAATTCTCATTCCAGGGGTTTTAGATTTTTTATATAGAGAGAATATATTTACACTTAAATATATTTAGTATTATGTTAAGCATATTTAAATATACCTAAATATATAAATCTATATATATTTATTTATACTTAAGATAAATTTTCAACAATATATGTGTATTATATATCTATATAAAACTGTATATTATGTATATTGTTGTATATTATGCATAAGCTTAATTATTCTATGCCAGCTGTTCTAATTTGCTTTATCTGTTGTGAGAAAACACTGACCAAAACCAACTTGGGGAGAAAACGTTTTTTCAGCTTACAGATTACATTCATCATGGAGAGAAGCCAAGCAGGGACTCAAAGCAGGAACCTGGAGGCAGGAACTGAAGTCGAGGCCATGGAGGAGTCATGTGTCCTGTCTTGCTCCCAGTGGCTTAATGAGCTTGCTTGCTTACACAACCCGCTTGTCTAGAGGTGCTACTGCCACCCTTGATGAGCTGTTTGAACAACAGATGTTTTGGGGTTTCTAATTCCTAAGTGTTAGACTGTGTTGAAAGAGTTCAGAGCACCCTCAACTTCCACCGAGGAATGGAGAATGTGCGTGAGGGCAGGCGTTAAGGAAGACTTCTGCATGGCTATGCAGTTTTTCAGAGGGCTACGCCTGTGCGTGCACTTGTTTCATGAGCTGTTCATAAACTCCTCTTTGCTAGGGAAAGGAACTGAAGCCAGAAAGGTGAGGTAAGTCTATGCGAGCTGTTTCCATGTGGTTGATCAGGCAGCAGAAGTGTCCTCAGCATCACTGGAGCCTAGCAAGAGCACCTATCTTAAGAGGCACTGGAGTTCCCAGGCAACCCCCAAGTCTGCTCACCCCTCTGTGGGAGGTAGACCTGGAGGGAGAAGACAATGCTAGTCAGAGAGCTGGACGGAACTTGCTTTGACTGGAGTGGCTGGAGAGGAGATGGAGCCCATAAAGCAGTTCTGATGACTTCAGGCTCTAATGGGGGTGGGGGGACACTATCAAATGAGTGTTGAGCAGGACATGCCACAAATCTGAATCTGAGTCAGGTGAATTTGCAGAAATGCTTGCAGAAATTCCCTCCCCATACTGTAACCACACAGTGATAGTTCATATGATAAGGTCATTCCTGAGATTTGTGGCTCATAGTGAGTGCTTTAGTGCCCACTGGCACACAGCGGCCATTTCTAGAGGGCGGAGTTCTAGTAGCTTGTCCTAGGGAGAATCACAATGACTTCTCTATCAATTGAAGTCATGACTGTCCCATTTCTCGTGAAGCTTTACAGGGTTGGGGGAAGAAGAGATCTGCCGTGAGTGCTTTGTGGCAGCCCAAAGTCTAGTGGCTTCTCATTTACTTAGCACCCCAACTGAAATCTTATAGCCGATCAAATCCCCGGTATGTTTCAAATCCCTGTTCTGGAGACTAGCCTTTCCAGTAGATATCCAGTTTTCTTGTTACTGTGTGCTTTTTCTCTTCTAATGGACTCTGACTAGTCACGATCTTCAGAAAAGATCTGAAGATCTTTTCATCTGGCCAGATTCTACTGGCCAGAACAGCCTGCTCCCTGGGAGAGAAAAGAAAGATTGTGACCCTTCTAAGAACCATTGACATATCCATTCTTTTCTAAAAGCACATAGGGAATTGTATTGCCCCTTTGAATTTCCCTGAGTTCCCTAACTCAAAGGGTCACAACGCCATGCGATCTGGTGGCTGGTGGGGGAGGGGGACAGCACAGGCTGGAATGCACGAAGAAAGACGTGTCTCAGTAAAGTGGTCAGCAATGCCAGGAGAAGGCTGTGAGCAGGAAATGGTGTGTTATTTGGCTTTCTGCGACTGTGACAAAATATAAAAGAATCTAGTTATAAGGAAGAAAAGTTTGCCTTTGACTCACAGTCTCTGAAATGTTACTCTATGGTCACTAGGCCATGTGGTTTGGGGGCCTATGGTGACACAGAGCATTATGGCAGACAACGTGAGGAGGAATAGACTACTCACCTCATGGCATCTGGGAAGCAAAAAAGTAAGAACCAGGTAGGAGCTGAAGTCCCAATATGCCCTCTGGAAGATGCTACCCAAGACCTTGTGTATTTTTGTTGCTTTGTTGTTTTGATTCAGGGTCTCATATAGCCCAGGCTGGCCACAAATTTTGCTTTGTAGCCAAGGATAATCTTGAGCTGCTGATCCTCCCAAGTCCTGGGAATAGATGTGTGTACCACCGTGCCTCCCTCCCCAGTGACTTTCTACATCCTGAAGGTTACACCTCCTTCTCACAGGCTGAGGAGTGAGCCATGCAAGAGTCTGGGAGATACTTGAGATACAAATGCTAGCAAGCGGAAAGGCACCCATAAGTCCCACGAGGGTTTGCGGGGCAGACTGTGGAAAGAATGTGACCTCTGACAGAGCCAACAAGATAGACAGATGTCTGCACGGTGCAAAGATGTTAGTCCTATGGAAAGGCTAGAGAGAGATGGCAGCCCTTGTGAAGGGGGTAGTCTTCCCTGCAGGGATTGAAAAAGGATAAAGAGTTGAGGAATGACCGTTTCCGTGCTCTCTCTGTTCGTTTGTGTGTGCGCATGATCATGTACATGTGTGTAGAGGCCAGAGGTCAGTTGTCAGTGTCATTCTTCAGGACCCATCACCTGGTTTTTAAGGTAGTGACCCTCATTAGTCTGGAACATGCCAATCAGGCTATGATGGCTGGCCAGCAAGGCCCAGGGATCTGTCTCTAACCCTCAAGCACATGCCACAAGGCTTAGCTTTTTTTTGTGAGTCTGCTTGCTTGCACCCAAAGCATTTCCTAACTGACTTAGAGCTATATGCCCAATCCCTAAAGGACACCTTTCAATGCTTATTTGCTACAACATCTGCAATTGCATTTTCACCATGAATAAAGAGACTCAATGCTCCTAGGTAGCAGGAGAACAGTTCATTTCTGGGCCAAATGACAGCAAGGTGGTGGCAACACCTGACCACCAAGCAGCTAGTTCCTTCCGCTTTAAGGTAAACACTGAACGTTTTATAATTTTACTACCAGTCACTCAAAATAGCAGCACAGGAAAGAGGATTTTAAAGCTGGAATATAAACTCCACCCCCTCATTTTATGGCAGAGTAAATAAACGCCCAGGTTACCTAAGCCTTGTAGAAGAGCAAGTCAGAAATGGCCGCAGACCAGGTAAGGCTGAGAGCATAGAGGGTTTCAGCTGGCCGCCCTCTGGCGGAGGAATGAGCCAACATTACAGTGACTCACTGGCTACTGGCGGTTGTAACACAAAGCTAACTCTCTTTGGAAAGAAAAAGCACAGAGGTTGGTTCTAAATCCCTTATCCAGTCGGTCAGGGCCAGAGAGTTTCATTTTTCCTTTCCTTAATATGAAGCTTACCAGTTTGGAGCCAGAAAACTTTAACTTCAGGATCAACAGTCATGTTCCACACCCCAGCGATAAAGATACACTTTCCTGAAATCATATTGCTTCAAGGGTTAAGCCAAAAACTCTGGCACCATGGTTATGAGCTCAGTGTTTTACACACAGCCCAATTTGGTTAGAGCCGTTGCTTGGCATAACCATAAGGACTGCCTGTCTGTGGCCTTCAGTGCCACTCACCATGACGTCTGGTTCTCATCCATCCCATACAAGTGCCCACCTGTCTCTGCTAATGTCAGGCCTGAGTAGTTTCCTCACGTTCATCTTTCGGAGATGACTGGCGGCCGAGTGTGCTATTGCACACGGAGCTCCAAATCTTTAGTAGCTGGTGAAACTCTCACAGGGCCTCTGGAGTTCCCCTTCCACAATGCTGAGCCTCATGGGAATGCATGTGCCATGGCTCAAAGGAAAGGTGAGAACGGAGCCAGGAAGGGCTGAGAGCAGGTGACAAGGACAGTGATTCCACAGGGCCACAGACTCTTTAGCAAGTTCACACTGAGGTCCACAGCTGTTTCTAGAAAAGCGTATGTGTAAATTGACATCCAAATGGTCGCACTTTCTACTTGCTATTGAGATGAATTTGTTCCAAAAACAAACAAACAAACAAAAAAAAATTTAAAAGCTAACACAGTTATAAAATATTTCATGAAAAGAAAAGATTTCAAAAATCAGCTTTTGTTCCTAATGTCTATTTTTATTGTATGAAAGTTCACTGAGATGTATAGACCTTGGGTCTGGTTAATTTTGGTATGTGTTATTTTTTTTTTATTTCCAAGGATTTTTTAATAATAAAAAACTTCATAACAAGTTTTAAAAATCAAGTTAGTATATTTACCAAGCTCACTTGTTGTGTGCTGGCTTTTAGTGTGGCAGACATGCCTCAACTTAGGAAAAAGAATATTCTTTTTTTTTTTTTTTTTTTTTTTACATGACAGGTTCCTGATTCCTGGATATTTGTGCCCATTCACATACTCCTTTCTTGTTCACCTTTTACTTGGCAGTCTTTCTGATAGTTGTTTGATTTATTTGCTTTAAAACATTGAAACATTCTTCTGTGCTTCTCAAGAAAATATTTCTGATGAGGTTTTGGTCAACATATCCACTCACTATCAGCTTCACATCTTCTTTCTAAAGACGGGGCAGCACCAGAGGAGCTAATTTCACATAGGGTTTCAAGACAAGGTCTTTAAAAACTGCCCGGATGCTGGTGCATGAACCTGAGCACATGCATCAGAACTGGGTCCCAGGGCTTCTGAAGCGAAAGTCAGAGAAGGAGAGGAACAGAAGGATAGACACAAAGGGGCAGCCAGAGGACCTGAAACATGAGTCACTGCTCAGCCACCAGCTTTGCAAGGAGACCCAGTGGGGCAAAACCATCCATGTGTAATCGTCATGGTTACAAGACTGCTTAGGGAACACACCACCGCACCCTGAGTCTCCCTTTACATGGTTTGGAAGGCGTAGTATTAAATTTTCTGTACAGGCTTCCAAATTTGGGAGTGAAATTTTACTTATAAAGACATTTAAAGCAAATAAAAATTTCTAATTTAATAAACTCCAAATTCTTTCTGTAGCAATTTTGTTTTATTTACTCTAAGATTTTGGTTTAAGACGTGCTGAAAGTCTGTATGGATTCTGGGAATGTAATTGATTGTCTGCAAAGCCTACAAATCCCAGAAAGACACTTTGTCAAATTATCTTATCCTACTCATGATCTTATTATCCTAGCAATTTTGTGTGGTTTCAGATTTCCCCGACTTGGGATTAAATCAGTGTGTTCTTTCTGTTGCATAATTCAGGAGCACTTGAAAACGATGTAATTACAAACCCCAATGGCAGATTGCAAACTGCACTCGCTGTCATAACTGCCTAGAGCATGGCTTCATTTCAGAATAGTAGGGTGGCTATAACTTGTACTGCCCTGGACCTGCTATTGGATATCCATGCAATTACAGAGTTGGACGGGATCCAACACCACACACGGAAGCTGGAAAAATGCCAATGCTTTGTGGATGTAGAGGGATTTTAAAGATGATGATGATGAACATGATATTTTTAAAACAATAAAATGTTGGTGAAAGAGCAAGTATAACATCTTTTACAATACTTGGGCATAGACTTAATTCTATTGATGAGAACAGCCTTGACTTACTGCCCTCCTAGGGGTAAAAGATATTCTGCATAGGTGTCTATTCTGGTTTTTATTATTTTCTCCAAACTGAATTTCAAATGTCTTGTAAAGGTTCTCCAGAAGTTATCCCTCAATACCTGCACTGCTCACTATAGTCCACACTTTCCCTCGTCCACACAGGCTTTCATCCACTTTTTTTTTCTTTCTCAGTTCTCCTTCATTTGAATTCACCCATAAGAAGCCACTACAATCCATGGGAAGTCTTTCTCATCCAAGAAGCCAACCCCAGAGACAATGGCCCCATACTTTCTGGTTCTAAATGTACTTTAACAGTCTTCTCATGCTTACAAAGAACATAAAAAAACAACATTTTTCTCTTTTAATGTAAGGTAATCGTAATTGCCAGGTAAATAATCTCCAGCAATTTCCTTTAGAATAAGGTTTTAGGTAAGTAGAAACTGAGGTATCAGATCATTAGCTCTATTATTCTGTGGTACTCAACTCCAAGTCATTGATTTCAATGCATTTTAGCCACCCTCATCAAATATCTATGTGAGATTTCCATAGATAGCTAACATGTTTGACTATTTCATAAATAATTTGATAATAATGACAACAACAAAAACCCAGCCTTCCTATATAAAAAATTGGAGCCTCCCCAACCAAGTGTTTCCTCCTTAAAGACAAAAAAGGCACACATCTTGGAGGGGGTGATTCCCCTGCTTTGCATTTGTTTGTAAATGAAGCAGGGTATGTGGGAAGAGTCTCAGTGTCTCTCTCTAGGGTTCAACAATGCTCTCTTGTAACCTGCTGAAAGCAGGTGGTATTCATTTACTCTTTTTCTTGAAGGTCATAATAAAAGCAAAAGGGTAGATTTTTCTGTTGTTGGTAAGAATCTTCCACTTCACAGATCAAAGGCTTTGAAATTAGATAAGCGTAGACTCGGACTAGATGATATAGGCTTTGAAGCAACAGGTGGGGAAAACAGCTTTGCACAAACTGAATGAGCTCGGTCCATGCATTCAAATGTTTTTGGACAATTCTTGTGAGGGTCACAATGGATGCTAAAAAAGGCTTTGTGAGTTACTCCATGGAAGTGCACCAAAGAAACAGGAGAATGTAGGTAGCCTGAATTGGTACCACTCCCTTCCATTGAATTTGGTTGGCAAATGGAAATATCTGGTGAACTGGTTCCAGCTGGGTGTTGCTGGTTTCTAGAAAAGTTCTTTGCCCAGCAGCTCCCTGACAGTAGCTCCGTGGCAAATAATTAACCTTGTCACTTGGGACCTCGCATGCCTGCTTTTAAGTATGATGAGTTTCAAACTTAGAACAGAAAAAAAAAAATACAAAGTCACCTTAAGTCTTACAGTTCAACAGTTTTAATAGTGCACACTAAACAGGCATACAGCTTTGCAGTTCTCACTTTAAGCAATCTTCTCAATGCTTCTAACCTGGGGGGGGGTCCTCTCCCATCCCTTCACATACAAATAAATCTAGGGTAGTACCCTAAAGTGCATTTCCCAGCCATTTAAAAACAGTGCTGTAAATTGCTCTCCAGAGTCCTAGGTAAGAGCATGGCTTCCTCACTAAGAAGCTGGAGAGGCCATCACCTCCTCATTGCCTCTGAAATATCCATCCGGCCTTTTCACTCCTGCATGTGACAGGAGCAACAGTGACACCTCAGAATAGCTTTTTAAAAAGCCACCTTCTTCAGCAGCAGATACCTAAACCTCCCACAAAAATACTTACTCGTCCTGGAGTCATGGAATACTGAAGACCCAGCTGACCCTTCATTTTCTAGGAAAAAAAAAATTAAATCTTGAAGGCTTTGTTCACCTGAACATTCTGAACTTCAGTGGGATGCCCAGTGCTAGGGCCAGGGGTAATAGTGTTTCTCTCGCCACAGAAAGAGAGAGAGAGAGACAGACAGACAGTCCTGGAAGCTTGCTCAGGCTATTGCTTGTCTTCCTGGGGGTCATCTGGAAGGTCGGCCTCCTCCTCCGTGGACCTGTCTCCTTCCGGGAGCAGCGTGGCTCGAACTTTCCTCTTCTCCTTGAATCTGCCAGAACGTGAGATCTTCAAATTGCGCCGGCTGCTGCCTGATTTCTCTTCACACAGCTTATCTGACCTGGGAGGCTCTTCGGTGTCCCCAAGGACGTTGGAATGCTGGTTTTCTCTACTAGTCCGATCAGAGTAAGGTGGTGAGGGATCCTCGGTCTCTGGCTGAACCTGAGGCTGCAACCCCACCGGGACTTCCTTGCTTTTCTTCCTGGTTAACGATTTCCACCAGGGGCCGGAGCTGCTGGCAGAGCTGCCACTGTCCGCCATGGCCAATAGGCCTGGGGATCCCGGGCACCCCGCGCCTTGGGCCAGGACGTCCCCTCTATCTCTGTCGTCTCAGATTGTTCACTCCAGCCTTTCCAGGGAGCCTAGGGAGCACCCTGCACAGAGAGGAAAGCAAAACTTGGGTTCGTCAAGTAACAAGTAGCAGGCTCACTATTCTCCTTTCCTGTTAGTTGGGATGTTCAACTCAGTAACCAGTGGCCTCCAGCAGGACACCAGCTGATCTACAGGCTTGAGCTCCTTGAAGGCCTCAGTCTTTGCCTCCACTCTCAGCAAAGTGCAGTGGCCACCCAGTGGAGGTCCTTGACCATCAAGATCAGCCTGGCTCCAGAGGGATTATGGCCTAGCCTGCCACTCAGCCTGGCCCTATGAGGACCACTACAGGTGCTCATCTGCTCTACAGCTGCCTTCCTTCAGAGGAACACCCTGTGTAGGGGTGGTTTAGGGAACCTAGCATGTTTTGCCCATTACAGATGAGCAATGAAGATCAGGCATTTTCTTTTTTAGTGATTGAAGGGGGAAGTTCCCCGCACATTGTGAGTGAGGCCATTCCTGGGCTTGTGATCCTGGGTTATATAAAAAAGCAGGATAGCTGGGCTTGGTGGCACAGGCCTGTAATCCCAGCACTTGGGGAGGCAGAGGTGGGCAGACCTCTGTGAATTCGAGGCCAGCCTGGTCTACAAAGAGAGTCCAGGACAGCCAAGGCTACACAGGGAAACCCTGTCTTGAAAAAACAAAACAAATAAAGAAAAAAAGAAAAAGAAAAGAGAGAGCAGGCTGAAGCAAGCCTCAAGGGCACCTAAGCAGCAGTCCTCTATGAGCTAATTTATTTCTATAAAGCCTTTTTTCTATGAAGTTGAGTAGAGACGCTTGGCAGTGTATTCAAATGAGAAAGCGGGACTCATAAGTGCGTTGCTGTGCTTACGGCAAACTGCTTCAAACCACTTCTACCTTGTGACTTTCAGAGGCCGTCTAGACCTTGAAAACCACCGTCCCACTCTTCCTTTTATTCCCTAGAGCCGATCTCCCGACTGCAGGAAGGACTCACGCCCCAGTCTTTCTTCTTCCCTTATGTCTTCTCCAACTCTTGAGCATTTTCGTCATCATAAACTAAAGGTTTCTGGCCCTTTCCCTTCCTCCAAAGGAGAGGGCGCAACCAGTAACTCCAGGAAAGCTTTCTTTTTCCCCAAACACTGACTTATGGGAGCCCAAATACTCCTAATACTGCAAGCCACGCTCCGGGCACACTTCCCGTGCGCGTGCGCCTGGACACGACCACCGGGACTGGGCAGGGCTCGGGCACACCGCCCACTTGTAGGTTTCAGCTCCTCCGCTTCGCAACCCATGAGCGACCCGCTCCTGGGATTCGCGAGTGCTCAAAAGAGGAAAACCTGAGCCACATTTGTTGTTTCAGGTTCTCCCGGAACTGCTCGAGAGAGGAAGTCTCAGCGCCTACGGGAGGCGGCGCACTGGCCGCTGGCACTGTCGTCTCCTCCCCAGGATGCCCTGAGGACACACTCGAGCTGGAACTCGAAAACCGTAAAAGCAGAACAAGCCCAAAGTTCTTTTCCTATGAAAGGCGCCCACACCCTCAGGCACCATCGCGGTGGGGTCTGCGCCCTCCCTCCTACCTTGCAGATGGGAAAAACAACCCCCCCAACCCAAGGCATTCATCGGGCAGCCTCGACGCCTCGGTCCTCCGCCTCACGCTTTTCTTCTCCATAGAGATCAACTCGGTGTGGAAGGAAAGGCTTTACGAGAATCGCGCCGTTCCGGGGGCCTCTCCTCCGGCGGCAGGAGGAGGGACATGGGGAGGCGCGAGACAGCATTCCCGAGGGATGTCGCAGCGCCAGGGGTCTGTCCTGTCACACGCAGGGGGACTCCGGTTCTCTCACCTGCAGGAGCTTCCAAAGCCACCGCGGCTCCGTGCCGCGCAGGCTGTCCAGAGCACCGAGGGCCGTCTCGGGGCCACCTGCAGCTTGGGAGCGTTGTCCCGCGTCGCTAGCGGTCTCGGAGAGAGGCAGGTCTCGCCCAACACCTTTGACTCTCGCCCGCGGTGGGACAACCCGCGGTCCTCTCAGCTCGCAGGGGCTGTCAGGTCCGCCGCTCTAAGGGAGGGACAGCTTTTGCAGGCGGGGGCCTCACATTCTGGGGCGCGTTCCTCCTTCCCGCTCACGCTGCTCCCCGGCTGCTGCGGGATGGGACCTCAGCTGCTGGCTCCGGCGCACTCGCTTTTCCTGACTGTCCGTAAGGACATCTGCCCTCCTGCTGGTGGCTGGTCAAAGGACTGAGGACACCAGAACCGCGGAGAAGGGGAGGGTCAGGGTGGGACAGGAGGCGGCCGCCCAGCTACAGGTGCAGGTAGGAGCTTGCGTCCCCGCCCTCCTGGTGACCAGATTGGACGAGGTCGCAAACGTGGCTCCAGCCTTGAGGGCTCTGATTGGAGAAAAAGCTGTGCTGCCGCCTCCCAGTTCACGTTCCGTTCTTGCGCTGAGGTTTGAGTTCTGAGGCTTTCAAGTTTTCTAACTCCAAGAACTGATTCAAACTCGGACGCGTTGGCGAGTTTCAAGCGCTTTCCGCTAAAAAGCCGAAAGCTGTGAACCAAGTTGTGGTTGTCATCCAGCGCTATTCCTAGTACTGGGTGGGTTAACTCACTTGCTCATCAGAGCATCCCAGGACTGGCACTATGACTCTCACCAGGCCTGCAAGAAAATCTTGGTATGTGGAGATTAAACAGTTGTCCAGGGTCGTGGGCTGCAACGCAAAGGAGCAGGGGTGGAGGTTCGACCCCTGCTTAACCACCACATGACAGCACCGCCTGTTGGTCTTGTGTTCTTAACCACAGCTAAGTGCCTATGCTACTAAGCATCGTTCACTTCTGGGTGTCCACGAACCCGACACCCAGCCCGGAGCCACTGAGAGAGTGAACCGGTGGGCTCCATCACCATCCACTGCGCTTTAGCTGGGTGGTTATTTGACAAAATGGTATTAACGAAGGCGAAGCCTCAGCTTGAGCGATTCTTGAGGTCCGTGGCTCACCTACACACAAGCAGGACTCCTGGCCTCTGAGATAGGTATTCCAGGCAGAGCGTCTCATTCGAGAGTTAAACCTGAGACAGAATGCCCAACTCAAATCCCTTGCAGGACAGGTTTGATGGGCAGGAATTTTAAGGAAAATACGAGGACTTGACGGATGCCGTAGCTTGAGTTTAATTTTAAAAAGAAAGAAAAAAAAAATGAACACAGCACTCTGTATTTGGAAGAGATTATTAACTCCCGTTCTCTTTCTCCTTCCCTCTCTTCCTCTTTCTTTCCTTTTTGTTTGTTTCTTTGTTTGTTTTTGATTGTTTGTTTGTTTTGAGACAGGATTTCTTTTGTGTAGCCTTGGCTATCCTGGACTTGCTTTGTAGAGATCCTCCTGCCTCTGCCTGCCCAAGTGCTGGGATTACAGGCATGAGCCACGGGACCAGCTCTTCCTTTCTTTATTGATGGCATTTTATCATGTAACCAAGACTGGCCTCAAACTCCCGTATACCACCAAACCTGACTCCTTGGGGTTAGCGTTAAAGCGGGGACATTGAATCACAACAGACTAGCCCGCAGCTTTAAGGGGAGAACTCTTTAGGAGGGAGATGTCAAATGATGAGACAAGCTTGTCTTGGGTGTCGCCACCGTGTATGGAGTCTGGACTTGCTATTGTTGAGTAGCGCCTGAGTGAGGGAACGAAGGCAGGAGGAAAAGAACGCTAGCTTGATGAGCGGCTTTTCATCCAGCGTGGTTTCGACAAAGCCACAAGCATTTCTCAATAAACAGATCCTTCGCTGCCCAATAAGACAGCTCCTTATTTACATTCAACCATGTCAAATGTCTCTGCTGTCTCCCGGGTTTAGCGGAAGCACCTTATGAATGGAATTTATGGGATAAATGAGAAGGTAAAGCAGGGGAGAAATGAGCAGAGTCATAGGAGATGGAAAGCATTCCAGGGTAAGCAGCAGTAGGGGAGCCTCAAGGTGTGAAGGGTGCTGGGATTCTCAAGGTTCAAAGAGCAAGTGGGTGACCTAAGTGTGGGGAGTGGCCGGTGGGAGGTGATGCTGGACAGGTGAGTGCAGCAACCCAGGATCCCAAGGAGAGCTGTGAACATGGCCCTGCACAGAATCTGAGCAGCCCCTTTCTCAGCACAATAAATGATTATCTGCTTAAGCAATGGGCTTCCAGGCAGACATTGAGTGCCAGGAATTAAAATCAGAATCTTGGAATTTAGAGTTGACATTTTCTCTCAGCAAAACTGAAATTTCTGGAGGGGCTATTTTACGGATCACATCCTTACATCTCTATTGTAGGGATGGGCTTTGGAAGAAATCTGAACAAATGCTTGAGGAATTCAGCCAGCCAAAATGGGGAAAACCAAAGCCCCCTCCTTTCATCTGCCTGGCTCTCAGATGTGTTGTGTTTGTGTGCTGAAGTTAACACAATTCACTGTGACTTGCTGGGTGATACAGCAGTCCTCCACTCCCACTAATGTAACTTCTCAGCATTCCAGGGATTGAAAGAACACACTGGCATTCTCCTTTGGCCTATCTACAGTGTCAACGTCATTGGCTTCCTCTTAAAATATCCACTAACCTGCATCTTTATCCTTCCCTCCATGGCAGCTCCTTTTCTGTCTTCCTTCCCGTGGATAATCGCAAAGCAAGCTGCTTGCTTGCTCTATCTAGCTAAATATCTATCTATCTATCTATCTATCTATCTATCTATCTATCTATCTATCTATTGCTGTCCCAATGAGATGAGTCTCATGCCAGAGGCTGTGTGTTCTTTCAGTCCTTACAGCAATTGGTAGTTACTAAGAATATAAATGTTACTTTGGGTAGAATAGCTTGTGATGGTAGAGTCAACATGCAAAATGAGGCAAACTGACTCCAGAGCTGGAGTTTAGAAGCTATGATTTTGGATTTCTTGCGATTCAGCCCTAAATCTCCTTCTGCCCATCTTTGTCTTACTCCCGGCCTCTCGTACCTTTTACAAGAAGGTTAAGTCTTGACTATTTCAGCTCTGTCTCTTTGAGTTACATAGCTGAGTGTTTACGTGGTTCTTGGCATTTTGTCATCGAGTCATTTTGCATTGCTTTGAATGAGAAGCGTTCCCTATAGTTTTGGTCATTCGAACAATTGGTCCCCAGTTGCTGGTGTTACTTCAAGGTTTAGGTGGCAGAGCCTTCCTGGAGGAAGTATATCACTGGGAGTAGCAAACTTGAAAGTTCAAATCCTCACCCTGTTGCTAGTTTGCTCTCTTTCCTTGATGCTTCTAGCTCAAGATGTGAGTTGTCTCAGCTCCTGTTCTTGCTGCCATGCCCTGTTGCTTTTGTCTGTAATAGATTCTCATCCTTCTGGAACTGTAAGGCCAAATAAAACCTTACTTCTATAAGTTGCCTTGATCATGATATTTTATCACAACAATAGAAGAGTAACCAATACACCACACGTGTGTACACACACACACACACACACACACACACACACACACACACCAATTTAAACACATAAAGCAGGGTCTCTCAGCATCATCTCTCACCTCCACTATCTGCCCTTGTTCCAAAATCTCCTGTCCAAATAACTGGTACCATACCTGTGTAACAGTGCAAGCCTGAACACAAGGTCTGAATCCATTTGGGATACTATGACCACGTGCAGCAGTCTAGTGTGATGGTTACTTTATATTATCAACGTGACTGGGTTTAGCATCACCTAGAAGATACACTGTCACAGCAGCATTCTCCCAAGGAGTGTGAGCTAAGACTGAATAAAAAGGGGGGATGGACGAAGTGAACTGAACACCATCATTCATCTCTCTCTGCTTTCTGACTATAATGGAATGTAACCAGCTGTTTGACATTCTTGCCACCGTGAGGTCCTGGCTAATAAGTGTTTGTTTACTTGTTTGTTTGTTTAATTTTTGTTTTTTTATTTTTATTTTTTGTCAACTTGTTCAGGCTAGAGTTATCTGGGAGGAGGAACCTCAGTTGAGAAATTGCCTCCATCAGATTGCCTATAGGGAAGTCTGTTGGGCATTTTCTTAGCTGATGTGGGAGAGCATTGAGGGCGGTGCTGATCCTGGCTGGTATAAGAAAGCAAACTGAGCAAGCCTTGGGGAGCGAGTCAGTCAGCAGAATTCATCCATAGCTTCTGCCACCAGCTTCCAGCCCCGACTTCTGTTCATATTATGCTGTAAGATAACATAAGCCCTTCCCTCCCTAGTTGCCTCAGGTCCTGGCCTTTAGCACAGCAATAGAAACCTACCATGTTGGGGGAAGTTCTCGAGTTCTAAGCCCCAATAGTCCCTTTCTTCTTTCAGTTGATCTTCTTAGGATAAAGAACTGCTATGACCACAGGCCCTACGTGTCACGATTCAACATGGTCACATGACACCAGGCTTCGGCCACTTCATTCTTCTCTTCCCATAAACCTCTGCCCTTCACTCATACTGACCTCTGTCACCCCAGGGAAATGTTTGTGACAACTCACTTGTCCCCACCAAGCCATGTTGCATAGAAAAATTACTAAATTAAGGTTGCCAGGATTACTATTATCCTCTCAGTGGTATCTGTTTATTCTATTATTTTGCTCTATAGTCCTTATATCCCATCCCATAAGTTATCTCTTAGAATACACTTCTATGAAATGTATCTATACTAGCTACTTGTCTTCTTGCTACACACAATCTCCGGTAAAACCATTTAATGAGTTTCTTTTGGTCCATAGTTCCAGTACAGCCTATCCTGGAAGGTGTCTTAGATAGGGTTTCTATTGTTGTGATAAAACACCATATCCAAAAGCAGCCTGGGGAGGAAAGGGTTTATTTAGCTTACACACCCTAGGTCACAGTCCATCACTAAAGCAAGGTTAGGGCAGGAACTTCAGGCAGAAACCTGAAGGCAGGAACTAAAGTAGAGACTGTGGTGGAGCACTGTTTATGGCTCGCTCTCGCTCTCCATGGCTTGTGGAGTCCGCTTTCTATACAACTCAGGACTACATGCTTAGGGACAGACCCACCCACATCAATCATTCATCAAGGAACTGTCCATAGGCTTGTCCACAGGCCAATCTTATGGAGACCTATTTCCCAATCATGTTTTCTCTTCTTGAATACCTCTAACCGTGGGTCAGCCTGACCAAGTGAACAGGACAGCAGGGACGGTACAGCAGCAGGAACATGAGCTAGCCCGTTACAGCACATCCACAGCCAGGAAGCAGAGGATGGATGCTGCTGTCTAACTTCATTTTTCCTTTTCATTCCGTCAAGACCCATGGAATAGAGTTGCTCATACCTGGGGTGGGTCTTTCCACCTTGATTAACCCAATCCAGAGAAGCCCTCATAGACATGCCTAGAGATTTTGTCCCGTGGTGGTTCTGTAACCCCTCAAACTGGCAGTTGAGATTAACCCTTATACTAACCTTCATCTTTTTCTCAACAATCTGCTACTGCTGACCTCTTTAAGCCGTTGTCACTATATTGTCCCAATTCTGGTATGGTGTCTTTGAGGTGTATCAAAGTCACTAGTTATTTTCTTTAAGAACACACACACACACACACCCCACACCACATACCTTACATTTTTTTCTGTTGAGAACTTAACTGTCAATCTGTAACTTCCTTTAAAGGTGATTCATACCCTGCTCTCCACTATGAAGATTTTTTTCATTGTCTTGAATTTTTTTCACTGTATCTAAGTAGGAATAATTTTTCATCGTTGTATTGTTTGGTTTATTTGATTCTTTGCTCAGTTTTGACAACTCTCAGCCAGTTCTTCAAGCATTACCACCCACCTCAACCTTTCTTTTGATTTGCCTTCTTAGTCTATGTAGCCATGGTTTCTTTTTGGAGGTGTGTGTTGTGGGGGTGTTGAGACAGGGTTCTTCTGCATGTAGTTGTGGCCGTCCTGGAACTCTCTTTGCAGCTATGGTTTCTAATTTACTTCCCCCCACCAGCCCCTTTCAGCTTTCTGTGATGTATTCTATATTATTCCCTTTGATCCAGACGATTATACATTCTCTCTTTTATGCTATACCTAAAAGGCTGTTAAATATGTCTATTAGTTTATACATTGTAACTACATCTTTGATAAATATTCTCTTTAGTTTTACTTCAGATACGTTTTGTCATCATAGTGTTCTATTTCTTGAAGGTTTTATATATGTGTGTGTGTGTGTGTGTATACTTTTTTGAATGAAGTCTATGTGGTTTTTTTCAAGTTCTAGTTATTCAGCAGTCAGAAGCCTTTTGTAGGTCTATTTATTGTCTTTTTCTGCCAGCTCCCATGCACAGGGTCTTATTTCTTGGTATTCTTGAACAGCACATTTTGTTCTTTGATTTTCTCAGTTATGGGTAAGAACTACTTAAGGTACAAAACAAATCTGTCTTACTCCAACAGGAATTTCCAAGAGCTCAGGAGGGCTAGAACACAGGAGCACCTCACGTCAACAGCTTGGGATTGTTTTAGACAGAAGAGATTGATGCAAGCAGGAGTCCATAGCCACATTTTCTGGGCACATGCCCATCACTGCTTTCACTCTTCACCCCCATCCCCACCAGGCTTTTCTGCTCTTCCGTAACTTAACTGTGCAGGCAGACCTGTGGGAAGATGAGCAGAGGAATCTTTTGCTGTCACGCTCTCACTGAAGTCATCAGGCCCCCTGGGGACTTGGAGTTAATGAGGACAGCTTCTGTAGTCAATCTTTACCTTGGGTAAGTCCCTGACTTGTGGACATGTCCTTTTTGCTTCCAGAACCTACCAAGACAGAAGCTGTTTCTGCTTTCAATTCTTTCAGTGGCAAATGCATCCAGCTATCCACTCCCACTGAGAACAGCTTTGATTATTTTATACATGTCTCCTGGGTGTTCATCTTCTTCGCTTGAGGTTCTCATTCATTTATTTATTTGTTTAATCACCCGACTCCCTCACTACCCTCATTCTCTGTAACAGTATCAAGTGTAGTTCTAGAATCAACTCTTAGCATACTACAAATATTAATTTTCCTAAAAGCCCATGGCATGGACATTATTTTTGTTATAGATACAAAAGCTGAGGGATGAAGAACTTACTACTTTTTAAGTTATATATTTGGTCTGTACCTATACAGAATTATATCTATATATCACACAGCTGGTTGGTGTCAGAGCTGGCATGTGACCCCAGGAAGACTGCTTCAGAGTGCTGGCACACAGCTCACCACTCTGCTGTGTGTCACTGATGAGCCATTGTACCTGGCAAGGTACCTGCAATAATATCCATAGTATTGTTGAATGAGTAATCACAGAAGATACAGCCTCTCTGGTTATAAAATGATTGATATGGAAGAAAGCACAGCAATAAAGCAGCACTGAAATGCACCTTTCAACTCGTATTCCCATGTGACAACAGACGGATTTCTCTTTAATTCTGAGTGTGGCTGGTACAGCACATCTAGTTTTTTTTTTTTTTTTTTGGTTGTTTGTTTTTGTTGCTAGAACACTGGAAGAAAACTATCATGTTGAAATAACATCAGAGAGAAATGGTTTAGGTGGTAAAATATGGGGACATTACATTAGAGAGCTGTTGCTGAAGCTTTGCCAGGAACTGAACTTATGAAATTCAGAGCAGGGCATTCTGAAGCAAGGCTTGCAATAAGACATCAGAGCTAGCTTAGGTAAATGAAGAGAATTCACCTTTATTGTGTGTCAGGAAACCATTGATGTAGGCGGAAGTCATGTGCCGTCCCGTAAGGCAAGGTTTCTCCTTCTGGTCACCTGATTCCAGATCAGGGCTAGGGCCTGGCTCCTTGCAAAGGTGACCTGCTTGCCACTGTTGGTCATGTCCCTCTGCACAGTGTCAGTTCCGTTATGCTCTGTCTACCATGCTGTGTTTTCTCTTTTGTGGTTGGTAGATGTGCCAGCACCATGAGTCACACGCACACAGCAGAGGTGGCTAGCTGATGGAAAAAGTAACCTCATGCATGATGATCTTTTGGCTTCTTCACCTTTCTCAAGGCCATTGTCACATGTATGGGACAGCAATCCACAAGGAATCACTGCTTTCCTTTCCTCTGGCTGCCAGGGAGGTTAGTGATGTTTAGGGTGCTCATGTGTCCCCAGGGCAAACACAGGGGCATCTCTTTTGCATACTTTCACTTAGAGAGCATTCAGGCTTGTGAACACAGAGGCAATTTGATTTACATAGCAAAGAGAAGTGCCTTAGTTGCAACTGTAAAGCCTTTCTAATAACAGTAAACCAAACCTCACTACAGGCTTTTCACTTTTAGTGGCCAGAGCCTCTCTGACAGATGAGCACCCTCAGTCACAGCTTCATCTTGAAAGTTGAGGCAATTTCCTCAAGGTCACCAGGCTTAGAGGTGGAGCGATTTTGATCAAGCTTCAGTTAGTTTGTGCCTAGCACAGTGTTTTCCCCATAGGCCTACTTAAGTCTTGACTTGTGTTTAGTTAATCATTAGACCAATAAACTTCTGTTGTTATCAAGGCTCTTCCATCCGAAGAGTTAGCCACACGTCAACAGTTCTGATCAGTTCACGGTCTTCACTGTCTTCTAACTTTCCCTTTCAAATACAGGTGGTTGCTTTAGTGGTGATGACCTCAGGGGTCATTGAACGCTCCAAACAGAGTGCAGATTCTTGCACAAAACACTTGATGGTTGGGTTGGAAGCTAGCTGAGTGGCTTTGAGAAAATTATTTGGCACTGTTTTCCTTATATATAAAGTGGGGATACTTGTATTCCTTTCTTTGGGCAGTAGCCAGTATTAAAGTAGACAATATGCATATTCGTTCCCTAGCATTGTGTCCCTAAAGTAGATGCTCAGTGAACGCTTGGTTTTTTCCTATGACTAATTTCTTTTATTGGCTGAAATTTGTGTAAGCAAACTCTATCAATTAGGCAGTGAACAAATCAACCAACCAACCAACCAACCAACCAACCAACCAACTGACCGACCCATCTTTTAATTCCAAAGTCTTTTTGAAAGTAACATCAGAGTCTTACAAAGTACTGTCAATATCGTTGGCCTTGGCCAGTTCCTGTTCCCCCAACAACATCATTTACTTCGGAATATGTAATTTAGGACAATTCACTCTGAATCATGCTGCTTTCAGGAGTATCTTAAATGACTAAATCCAATCAGGCAGACATTTTCTGTATATGATTCAGGAAGGCTCTTTATCTCTAAGCACCAAAATTGCATTACCTAGTTAAGGGAGGAAGTGTGCTGGGGTAAGCCTGAGAGCATGGGCACATGAAAGGATCATCAAATGGCAAGGACAGATCCTCAGAGGGAAGGTCGCTGCCACGCTGTAGTTCTGGGGTCTGCACCGATAACCTGCATCCCAGAGTCACACTGGAGAAGGAAGAGGCCCATGAAGTAACATCTTTGATATCTCAGCCAGCATGGCTTGCTTTTGTTTTTATTGTTATTAAAACCATGTGCGTGTATACATTGAAGAGCTATATGTTATTAAGGTGCTTTTAGAAAATCACAGAGGTTCCCTGGGACTAGAGAGATAGCTCAGGGGCTAAGAACACATACTGTTCTTGAAGAAGAGCCAAGTTCGACTCCCAGCCCCTACTCTGGGTCTCTCACAGCTACCTGCAGGAAGCATATAACCTCACACAGACATATAAGTAGTTAAAAGAATAATTAAAAAAGCCTTTACAAAGGAAAACTACAGGGTCTCTTGACCTAGTCCTTCCTGTAATTATCTCCCACACTGTTTCTAATAATTTTGACTTTATTTTGGTATTTGCACCTTTCCATGCCTCTACACACTGTGGTGGTGAGCTTTCTTTTGACTTACTAAACATTAGACTGTCCTAGCATGATAATCAAAAACTTAGTTCACTTATGCCTCTGTGATTCTCTTTCCCTTCCTTCATATTCCTTCCTGAAGACATATCCCAGGTTTGGAATTATCTATTAAATGTTTATATTGGGGCAATGCAGGTATTACTTAGGTTAGGCATGTAAATCTATAGATATACATTTACTGTCTTAGTTTCTTTTCATGAAATTTCTGATTTTTTAAAAAATAAAAAATTCCATTTGTTTACCTTGTCCCTTTCTGTCCTTTCAGTAGCTTCTCAGTGTGTGTTGTGGTTTGAGCCTGACTGTTGTCCTCAGGCTTATGTGTTTGAATAGCTGCTCCCAAGCTAGTGCTCTGAGTTGCAAGTTTGTGGTAGGTGAGGTTGGGCACTGGGGATGGGCCTGGGAGATGACATAGCCTCATACCCCTGCAGCCCTGTACTTAGCAGTTTCATCCACCTCCCCTTTCTACCGCAGACTGTCTCCCACTAAACTGTGAGCCCAAATCCCTCCTCACCTAAGTTGTTTTTATCGGCTGCTTTGTCACAGTGGTGAGAAAAGTAACCAACACAGTGTGCTTGTTTATCGGCGCAATCACTTCAACTCTGTGTAGGAGAGCCACTCTTGGGGACCTCCATGTTCCTTCACTCAGGGATGACCTCTTCCTGGCTGCCCACACATACCATCCCTGGGGGTGCCTTGAGTTGTACTCCTGCGTTTCCTGGATTGGTACATCCTTCCTTCTTGGGGTGATTTTGTTGCTTTGAGGGAAGGAATCAACAGGTGGAGTGGCCTGTCACGAGTCAAGGCAACAAAGATGGCTTCAGTGTCTGTTCCATGCTGACATGGCTCCAGTAGTATTGCTTACCATTCATGCCCAGCATCAGCTACCCTCCTGCAAGAGGAAGCAGTACTGGGTAAGGGAGTTGCAGGCAGAAGATCTTCTGTAGACCCCGATGGAAGATCCCGGCCCTCCGCCTAGGGCAGCTGCTCCACCAGATCCACACCATCCATTCAGAATTTCTTCAGAGACAAGAAGCATGTTGCTGTCTCATCCAGTCAATTGAGATTTAAATTTTCTGCCTCTTGTAGCTAATCAGTAGGAAAAGAGAAATACAGAAAGGCATGAAGCTCCATGGCTCATTTCCATGAATAAAGCTTGATAACATTTTTCCTCCCTATCCTGAGAAATAAACTCAGGACTTCCTGCATGTTAGGCAAGTGTTCTTTCACTGAGCTGTACCCTCAGCTCTGCTATAAAATTTAACATAAAATAGGTAAAAAGCTGGATACATAATTCTCTAGATCACCATTCTGAAAAATACATCACTATTACAGGGTAAAACATTTCCTAGGGCAGTAAGAATGGCTTAGTTCTTAGAAATCTATTTACCATGTGGCTGTGTAAACCGCTGATGGAGCAAAAGGGAGCTCAGGAGATTACAGAAAAGGACATTTCAGGAAACACCACTGAAGCATGAGTTTTTTTTTTAATCATTTTATTATTATTAATTACACTTTATTCATTTTGTATCCCCCCATAAGCCCCTTTCTTCTCCCCTTCCAGTCCCACCCTTCCTCCCCTTTCTGCATGCATGCCCCTCCCCAAGTCCACTGATAGGGGAGGTCTTCCTCTCCTTTCTGATCTTATACTATCAGTTCTCATCAGGAGTGGCTGCATTGTCATCTTCTGTGGCCTGGTAAGGCTGCTCCCCGCTCAGGGGAAGGTGATCAAAGAGCAGGCCAATCAGATTATGTCAGAGGCAGTCCCTCTTCCCATTACTATGTAACCCACTTGGACACTGAACTGCCATGGGTTACATCTGTGCAGGGGTTCTAGGTTATCTCTATGAATAGTCTTTGGTTGGAGTATGAGTCTCTGCGAAGTTCCCTGTGTTCAAATTTTCTTGTTCTGTTGCTCTCCTTGTGGAATTCCTGTCCTCTCCAGCTCTTACTATTTCCCACTTTTTACATAAAATTCCATTCACTCTGCCCATCAGTCAGTTGGCCATCAGGCTCAGCATTTGCTTTGACAGTCTGCACGGCAGAGGCTTTCAGAGGCCCTCTGTGGCAGGTTCCGAGGTTGTTTCCTGTTTTTTTTTTCTTCTGATGTCCATCCTCTTTGCCTTTCAGGATGGGGATTGAACATTTTAGTTAGGGTCCTCTCTTTTGCTTAGTTTGTTTAGATGTACAGATTTTAGTGGGTTTATTCTATGTTGTATGTTTATATAAGTGAGTATATACCGTATGTGTCTTTTTGCTTCTGGGACAACTCACTCAGGATGGTCCTTTCCAGGTCCCACCATTTACCTGCAAATTTCATGATTTCCTTATTTTTCATTGCTAAGTAATGCTCCATTGTATAGATGTACCACAATTTCTGCATCCATTCTTCAGTTGAGGGGCATCTGGCTGTTTCCAGCTTCTGGCTATTACAAATAAAGCTGCTACAAACATGGTAAGCAAATGTCCTTTTTGTGTACTTGAGCCTCTTTTGGATATATGCCTAGGTGTGGTATGGCTGGATCTTGAGGAAGTGCTATTCCTAGTTGTCTGAGAAAGTGCCAGATTGATTTCCAGAATGCTTGTACAAGTTTACATTCCCACCAGCAGTGGAGAAGGGTTCCCCTTTCTCCACAACCTCTCCAGCATGTGTTGTCACTTGAGTTTTTGATCTTGGCCATTCTGATGGGTGTAAGGTGAAATCTCAGGGTTGTTTTGATTTTCATTTCCCTAATGGCTAATGAGATTGAGCATTTCTTTAAATGCTTCTCTGCCATTGATATTCCTCTACAGAGAGTTCTCTGTTTAGCTCTGTTCCCCATTTTTTAAGTGGATTAGTTGGTTTGCTGCTTTTCAGCTTCTTTAGTTCTTTATATATACTGGATATGAGTCCTCTATCAGATAAAGGGTTGGTGAAGATTCTTTCCCAATCTGTAGGCAGTTGCTTTGTTTTGATGACAGTGTCCTTTGCTTTACAGAAGCTTTTCAGTTTCATGAGGTCCCATTTATTGATTGTTGTTCTTAGAGCCTGTGCTGTTGATGTTCTGTTCAGGAAGTTCTCTCCTGTACCAATGAGTTCTAGGGTATTCCCCACCTTTTTTCTAGCTGATTTAATGTGTCTGGTTTTATGTTGAAGTCTTTGATCCACTTGGACTTCAGTTTTGTGCAGGGTGATAAGTATGGATCTATTTTCATTTTTCTACATGTAGACATCCAGTTAGACCAGCACCATTTGTTGAAGATGCTATCTTTTTTCCATTGTATGGTTTTGGCATCTTTGTCAAAAATCAGGTGTCCATAAGTGTGTGGGTTTATTTCTGGGTCTTTTGTTCGGTTCCATTGATCCACCATTCTGTTTCTATGCCAGTACCATGCAGTTTTTATAACTGTTGCTCTATAGTACAGCTTGAGATCAGGGATGGAGATACCTCCAGAAGATCTTTTATTGTAGAGTATTGTTTTAGCAATTCTGGGTTTCTTGTTATTCCATACAAAGTTGAGAATTTTTCTTTCCAGGTCTATAAAGAATTGTGTTGGCAATTTGATGGGAATTGCATTAAATCTGTAGATTGCTTTTGGTAAGATGGCCATTTTAACATTTTACTATGTTAATCCTGCCAAGCCATGAGCATGGGAGATCTTTCCATCTTCTCATATCTTCTTCTAATTCTTTCTTCAGAGACTTGAAATTTTTTTCATACAAGTCTTTGACTTGCTTGGTTAGGGTTACACCAAGGTACTCCCTTGTATCTTGTCTGATCACCATGGAATAAAGCTGGACCTCAACAATAACAGAAACAACAAAAAGCCTACACACACATGGAAACTGAACAACTTGTTACTAAATGACAGCTGGGTCAGGGAAGAAATAAAGAAAGAAATTAAAGTCTTCCTAGAAATCAATGAAAATGAAGACACAACATACCTAAACTTGTGGGACACAATGAAAGCAGTGCTAAGAGGAAAGTTCATAGCACTAAGTGCCTTCAAGAAGAAATTCGAGACAGCTCATTCAAACAACTTAATGGCTCACTTAAAAACCCTAGAAAAAGAAGAAGCAGACACACCAAGAAGGAGTAGACGGCTGAAAATAATCAAACTCAGAGCTGAAATCAATCAATTAGAAACAAATAAAACAATTCAAAGAATCAATGAAACCAAGAGCTGGTTCTTTGAGAAAATCAACAAGATCGACAAACCCTTAGCCAAGCTAACTAAAAGGCAGAGAGACACCACCCAAATCAATAAAATCAGAAATGAAAAGGGGGACATAACTACAGACACTGAGGAAATCCAAACAATCATTAGGACTTACTTCAAAAGTCTATATGCCACAAAATTTGAAAATCTAAATGAAATGGACAATTTTCTTGATCGATTTGACTTACCAAAGCTGAATCAGGACCAGGTAAATCAATTAAATAGTCCTATATCCCCCAAAGAAATAGAAGTGGTCATCAAAAGTCTCCCATCCAAAAAAAGCCCAGGACCAGATGGCTTCAGCGCAGAATTCTACCAGACCTTCAAAGAAGAGCTAACACCAATTCTCTTCAAACTATTCCACAAAATAGAAACAGAAGGAACATTACCAAACTCATTCTATGAAGCCATAGTCACCTTGGTACCTAAACCTCACAAAGACTCAACAAAGAAAGAGAATTTCAGGCCAATCTCTCTTATGAACATTGATGCAAAAATACTTAACAAAATACTTGCAAACCGAATCCAAGAACACATCAAAGATATTATCCACTATGACCAAGTAGGCTTCATCCCAGGTATGCAGGGGTGGTTCAATATATGGAAATCCATCACTGTGATCCACCATATTAACAAACTGAAAGAAAAAAACCTACACGATAATCTCCCTAGATGCTGAAAAAGCATTTGACTAAATCCAACATCCATTCATGTTTAAAGTATTGGAGAGATCAGGGATACAAGGCATATATCTAAACATAGTAAAGGCAATATACAGCAATCCTATAGCCAACATCAAACTGAATGGAGAGAAACTTAAAGCAATCCCACTGAAATCAGGGACAAGATAAGGCTGCCCACTCTCTCCATATCTCTTCAACATAGTGATGGAAGTCTTTGCTAGAGCAATAAGACAGTTGAAGGAGATCAAGAGGATAGATTGGAAAGGAAGAAGTCAAATTATCACTATTTGCAGATGATATAATAGTATACATGAGTGACCCCAAAAACTCTACCAGGGAACTCCTACAGCTGATAAACACCTTCAGCAAAGTGGCCGGATACAAAATTAACTCAAAAATAATCAGTAGCACTCCTGTATACAAAAGACAAAAGGGCTGAGAAAGAAATTAGGGAAACAACACCCTTCACAATAGCCACAAATGACATAAAGTACCTTGGTGAAGCATGAGTTTTAAGAAATGCTCTCGTAGGGTCAAGAAGGGAGATTCTGTGATAGAATGTGCCTGGGGAAGAGCAGTATCTCCTTCGTTGGGGAGCAGAATCTCCAGAGAAGCGTGGTAAAAACAGTGTAACAATCTGTTCCTTTACCAGCATAGCTGGTATTCATGGTTTTAGTTTTCTAGATGACACCAATGCACATCAAATTTGAGGACCAGTTGTGTAAAAATTACATCTATCACATTACATGTAGACATTTTAAATATGTTCACTTTAAAGTCAGAAGCAAGATGTGACTGCTGTCATTGCTGGAGGTCCATGTCTCTGGAGAAGTCGGAAATGTGAAGGAAGAAGAAGAGGAGGAGGAAGAAGAAGAGGAGGAGGAGGAAAAAGAATAAGAATAAGAATAAGAAGAAGAAGAAGAAGAAGAAGAAGGAGGAGGAGGAGGAGGAGGAGGAGGAGAAGGAGAAGGAGAAGGAGAAGGAGAAGGAGAAGGAGAAGGAGAAGGAGAAGGAGAAGGAGAAGGAGAAGGAGAAGGAAGGAGAAGGAGAAGGAGAAGGAGAAGGAAGGAAAAGGAGAAGGAGAAGGAGAAGGAGAAGGAGAAGGAGAAGGAGAAGGAGGAGAAGAAAATATGAGACTTGGGAAGAAAGGGACAAAGTTGCCTAAATGGGTATTCCATTTAATGATGCAGAAATCTAAGGTGATATTTAGACAAAACTATGAAAATCAATGAGATTATTTTGCAGATTGTTAGAAATCGGATACATAGATAAAGATATTCAGCAGTAGTCCCAACATCAGATAATCTATTAGAAATATAGTAAGATTTGGTGCTTCATACTTCAGCGCTTGGGAGCCTGACGCAAGGGTATTGCTGTGAGTTCAAAGCCAGTTGGTGCTATAGAATAAGAACCTATCTCAAAAACTAATGAGAGTCAGTGATGAGAACTAGGGGTGAGAATTAGAAATAAGAAACACCTTCTTTATGACTATAGTTTCATCCCCTCCCATTTCTCGATCAGATTTTTTGTTTGTTTTTGAAGTTTAGTTTTTTTTTTTTTTAGTTATTTGTATATTTGAGATGTTAATTCTCTGTCAAACATCTATCTAGCAAGGATTTGTTTTTTCCTGTTGTGTAAGCTGTATTCATTCTGGTGAGTTTCCTTGGTTGCACAGAAACTTTAACTTTATGAGGTCTCATTTGTTGGTTGTTTGCCTTACTTCCTATGTAACCAGGGGCCCCTTTAGAAAACCTGTGCCTCTCTATCTTGTAGCACACTTCCTGTAGTGTACTTCCTGTTGCATACTTCCTATAGCACACTTTCTGTAGTGCACTTCTTACTGCATACTTCCTGTAGCACACTTCCGACTCTTCCTTCAGTACTTTTGGGATTTGTTCTGAGCTCCTTGAGCCATTGGGAGTGGAATTTGTGTAAGATCTATTTCATTCTTGTACATGTTGATTTCCAGCTTTCTCAGCACCATTTGTTGAAGACTCTGTCATTTCTCCAGTGTGGTTTAGCCTTGTCAAAAAAAACTTTGGCTGAGATTGCTTGAGTTTATAGATGTATCCTCCATTCTGCTCCATTGATCTGTTTTATTTGTGCCAATACTATGCTGTTTTATTGCTATGGCTTCCTAGCACAGCTTGAAACCAGGCATGGTAATGCACCCAGCAGTATTTTTCTCTTGCTCAAGATTGCTTTGGTTGTCTACAGAACACACATGACTGAGAAATAGATAACTTGGAATTCATAAATGACTCAAAACAAACCGGGAGAGGTGAGACAAGTTCAAGAGACATGGTAAAACTTAATAACCAACTTCACAGAGGAGACAAATGGCCACTAACCCAAAAGAATAGCTCAGTGACAGTGGGAATCAAGGAAGTAAGTTAAACAAAATCATAGTATTTTTATTTCAGCAGATAAAAATATTTAGCTTTGACAATGCCAAGTGCTGATAAGGACATGAAGTGTCGGTTCTCCCAAGCACGGCTGGGGAGAGCATGGCTTGGTGTCACTACTGGGGAGCACGCCAGTCAAGTTGGTCATTATCTTCCTTCAAGATTTAGCTGTCCACTTAAAGCAGGTGTAGAATTTAGTAAGGACATGTTGGGCATCAACAGAAGAAGAGAAATAACCCGTATCTAGTTCTGGCATTAGAAATGTCAAATTACTTAACATGGCATTTTGCAACAGTTAAAGTGGATAGACTATATCCATGTGTCATATTTCACATATGTGAATGAGAGAAGATGGGGTGTAGGCTAGCATAATCACCATGCTACTTGCATAAGCCGTGCACCTGAACATGGAAAATAAGGTATAAGATGTGTCAAACAATGCTGGAGGCTGAGAAAAATGGAGCCAAGGACTTTAATTTACTTAGAATTTTTAAAATAGCTTCATGAGGTACAAACGGAGTGGGTGGAGAGCTGAGCCACAGAGAGAAGGCAGCTCATCAGGAGCCTTGGCGGTGTGACTAGCTACTCGTGATTGGCTACTGTGTGACTGGCTACTCGTGGCAGAAGGGATTTGTTACAGGACATTAGGTGCCTTGCTGAATCTTGAAGCTAATTTAGGACTGTTGACAGATAGAATTCAAAGGCAGAGTGGGTGTGGTTGCCTGAATGGAAGTAGAGAACACTGCAGCCTCTCATGTACACTTGTGTGGTATCATAGGAGGATGGGCAGAGGAGCCTGGGAGGAGGGGGACTGAGGTGCGTGAGGGTGTGCGGCAGTGCTCCACACCTGTTCCCGTGTCGTCTGCCTTCAGTGACAATTCTGTGAAGTGGGTTAAACAGGTAAGCAGGCAGGCATTCATTTTCATGTTTCAAAAGAGAGAACACCCGAAACTCAAAAATGTTAAAAAGCCTTGACCCTGGGCCAAGCCAGGTCGCATGGCTCTAAATCCAATGCTCCTGCAGGAATATCATATGGTCATCCAATAGAAAGATGATATATCCCTCTGCACAAGACAGATGTATATGTCCAGATTCTTCTCTTTCCCCCAACCCTTTCCTCTCATTGCACGCAAATGGAAATTGTATTTGGGAGAGAAATACACGCCATTAAGCCTGAGGTTCCTACTGTATCTTAGGTCTCATGCTGTGTAGGATCAGTGACAATCCCTGCCTTCACGAAGCCGACAGTTTAAATAGCGTTGCACTGGAGTCCTGAGTAGAGTTGTTGAGTTGGGATGTTTGGAGTCCTGAGTAACTCAAGGAGTTTCAGATGATGCTATGCATCCCCTGAGACTGTTATAGTCTGCACAATGCTGTACAGCCACTGTCCCCTCATCAGGGAATTCTCTTTTCCTCCATTATCCAGATACTTGATAATAAGTAATAATAAGTAAAACAGGCCCATTCCTCACTCAAGAGGAATTTCTCTTGTAATGAAATTGCCTTGAGGACCAGTTAAAAAATTAAATTTGCAGAAGCCATACCTGAGCCATGCTTAATACTTTGACTTATTAACAAGTCCTAGGTATCAAGACTCAGCTATACCACTCTTGGGCATATACCCAAAGGGCACTCCCTCCTACCACAAGGACACTTGCTCAACTATGATCATTGTGGCTTCATGCATAATAGCCAGAGACTGGAAACAATATAGATGTTCTTTAACTGAAGAATGGAAAATGAAAATGTGGTATATTTGCACAACGAAGAGTTACTTAGTTCTTTAAAAATTACATCATAAAATCTGCAGAAAAATAGATAAAAGTAGGGAAAAAATCATCCTGAGTGAGGTAACCCATGCCCAGAAAGATAAATATGCTATGTGTCATTTATCTATCCCTTATAAGTAGATATTAACCATTAAGTAAATGATGACCTAGGTACAATCCTAAGACCCAGAGATGTTAGGTAAAGAGTAGGGCTCCATAGGGGATGATGCATGGATCTCCTAGGGAAGGGGAAATAGAAGAGATTTCATGGGTGGACTGGGAATGGGAGGGGATGGGAGTGGGAGGAACCAGGTACTGGAGAAAGATGGAGGGAGAGTATGGGGGAGAGACAAATGGAATTGGGGGAGCACTTGGAGAACAGTGTGGAAACTTCCTGGAAACTATGAGGGTGATCCTAATGAGGACTCCTAGTAATGGGGACATGGAGTCTGAACTGGCCATCTCTTGTAGCCAGGTGAGGCTTCCAGTGGCAGGACTGGGTTGCATTCAATTGAGTTGTTGGCCAAGGAGGTCCTGTGGAGATCCCTTCACAACCCAGGCTGATGCTAGGACAGAGGGTTGCTCTCCTCAAACTGACAGCAAGGCCTCATTGTCAAGGGTATCCACATAGCTCATTGAACTTGGAGGGGTCAATCTGGTGCTTTCATGGAGACTTCACCCCTACATTTTAGCCTCTTTGGTGTGGGAAGGTACTCTTCAGGCTATGGAAAGAGGAACATGGACACCAACCCAGCCACAAAACCTTTAACTACAATCTGTTCTGCCTGCAAGATGTGCTGGGACAGACGATGGTGGCCAACCAAAGTCTGATTTAATTTGAGGCCTACTCCACAGGAGTCCATGACTGATCTTGCTTGGGTGGCCAAGAGCAGGAGGCTGGATAGTCCAGAGATCTAGGATAGGAGCAAACAAAACTGGTCTAAAAAGAAAAAAAGAAGAAAAAAAAAGTCAGTTAAACAATTCTTAATGATATTCTGCTCTACTCACAGATCAACTTCTTGCCCAGTTGTCATCAGAGAGGCTTCCAATGGCAGCGTATGGGAGAGGGTGCAGAGACCCACGGCCAGACATTAAGAGAAGAGGAAGTCTAAATTGGAGGTCTCCATCAGATCCCTCCCCCCAGAGTACGGGGAATACCATGGAAAAGGGGGGGGGGATTGTAGGAGTCAGAGGGGATAGAGGAGTCAAGGAGAACATGGCCCACTGAATCAACTAAGCAGAGAACACATGGGTTCACAAGACTGAAGTGGCAAAGGCCTGAAGGAGTCTGCACCAGGTCCTTTGCATATAGGCTGTGGCCGTTAGCTTAGTGTTTTTGTGAGACTCCTATCAGTGGGAGTGGTGTGTCTCTGACTTGTTTACCTGCTCTTGGAACTCTCTTCCTCCTGTTGGGTCACCTGTCCAGTTATGAGGGCTTTGGCCTTATGGTATTTTACTTTGTTTTGTTTGGTTGTTTGTCTCTCAGAGGCCTGCTTTTTTCTGAAGGGGGATGGAAGGCTAGATCCAAAGGAGACAGGAGGTATGTTGGGGGGAAGTGGAAGGACAGAGCGAGGGGAAACGTGGTCAGAATGTATTGTATGTGAGAATAATCTGTTTTCAACAACAACACATCAAAGAAATGAGAAAAAAAGGAAAAAAAATCAAGTTTATAGAGCCCCAAACTTGAGTCATACCCAAAACTTTGCCTTGTTAAAAAGTCAAGGTCTTGATGTCCCAGCAATTTTTCTTTGTGAACTACTGTGTGTTAACATTCCTGTTGATCTCATTGCCCTCATCAGCAAGTTGTTCAGCCAAGTGCATGAAAGACCATCTTGGCCAGTGTGATTGGACATCTGATGGAGACTGTTAGAAAGCGTCCTATTGTGGATGTAAACATGTTTTTTTGTTTTGATCCCATGTGTGGAATATAGGACTGATTCAGATTGTCGACAGCAGCAAACTATTTGCCTCATGTGGGCTCTGAGAGGAGCTCTTTGCCAGCTTCAGATAGTTTAAATCTGAGGACTGGGAGAGGGAATAAAAGCTAGAGCACGGGGAGTATTGAGGGAGCTCTGAGAAGGAAGGCTGCTGGTGCTCCCCACTGCTGCTCCTGGGTGCTGTTGATGCAATTTGATGAGAAGAAGTTGGTGATATCCTGAACTGAAGATTGGACTTACTGCAAGGAACCTGACAACCCTAACCAGCAGGAAGTAACCTAAGAGAACAATGCCCCTCTCCCCATTAACCTTCTTTCTCTCCTACCCAGTACTGGGGTGTTGAAAGGGATTGGGGTGAAGAAGGGAGGAAGAGGATTAAGAAACCAAAATAAAACAGCTTTTAAAAGGGCACAACAGGATTCCTTGCAGTTAGCTGGGACAAAGCAGACACCGGAGTCAAACCCTGAGAGATGTGCAGGCGTGGCGGGTCCTACAGCCAGAGCATGTCATGCTCCTTAGGACATCTTGTTGTTGAAGTTCTTTTTAATCAGAGTTGTCTTTTATGTGCCACAAAAAAATTCCCGTCTGAGGCTGGAGAGATGACTTAGTGGTTGACTGTAAGTACTTCTCTCAAACAAAACTAAAACTAAAACAAAAAAACAAAACAAACAAAAAACCGTTTCACGTTGGGCAGCATATAATTGTTCGAACTCCGCTCTGGCATACCAGACTAGATAGTCTCTTCTTGCCTCTGAGGACACTTGCATGCACATCCCTCTACACAAATAAACACAACTTAAAAAAATTTCCTGATGGTTAGATCTACTGCTAATGCTTCCTATAGGTTGTGTGTCTCTTTTCCCACTTGAAAGTACTCTTTATGGGTATTGGTATTAAGTTGACCATGCCGGCATTGGAGCTGCTCATGAGGCAGAGCAAAGCCATTGGGATCCATCCAGGAGCTTAATGGATTATTTTTTTTTAAATGTGGGTGTTATGACCCCTTAGAAAAGAACTCATGTCACTCTCCTAGACACATACACAGCACATATTTGAACATGCATGCTTATTGTTGACTTGATCATCGAACTAAACCTTTGGCATAAGAACTGTTTTTGTCTTGATAGAGCTCTCTCTCTCTCTCTCTCTCTCTCTCTGTGTGTGTGTGTGTGTGTGTGAGTGTGTGAGTGAGTGTGAGTGTAGGTGCCTGTGGGTGAATGCTTGCCACAGAAACCTTTGGAGGTTCGAGACATCTTGTGGGAGTCATTTCTCTCCATCCTCCTTGTGGGTTCCTGGGATTGAACTCAGATTGTCAGGCTTGACAGCAAGTGCCTTTACTCACAGCCATTTTTCTGGCCCAGAAAATTCAATGTAGTTTTTTATTGTTGTTGTTGTCTCTTTGTGGTTCTGGTTATTGAACCCAGGCCTTGTGCATTCTAAGCAAGTGTTCTCCCACAGAAATATTTTCCTAGCCCCACATAGGCTCTTTCTACTTGACTTTGAAAGTTGGGTGATTTTTTCAAGGTGAGCTCTTTTGGTTTTGTTCCTTGGATGCTTGCAGCTTCATATTGTCCTTGACAGGATTCTCTTGTCCAATCCTGTGGCTTCCTAGCCATCAAACCCATTAGTACATGAGTTAAACTTGGCTTGCTTTACAAGGCAGGGGATTGGATTTGGAAGTATGAGTCTGGGCATATGTGGTGGTTTGAATAGGTTTGGCCCACAAAGACTCTTATGTTTGGCCCATGGGGAATGGCACTTTTAGGAGGTGTGGCCTTGTCAGAGGGAATATGTTACGGTGGGGCCAGGCTTTGAGGTCTCCTATGCTCAAGCTACACCCAGTGTGGCACACAGTCTTCTTCAGCTGTCTGTGGATCAAGATGTAGAACTCTTAGCTCCTTCACTAGCACCATGTCTTCCTGGGCACTGCCATGCTTCCCACTAGGATGAATAAACCTTACACTGTAAGCCAGCACCAATGAAATATTTTCCCTTATAAGAGTTGCCTTGGTCATGGTATCTCTTCACAATAGAAACCTTAACTAAGACAACTAATATTTGTGCATTGCTACATATTCTACATTGAACTCAGAGTATTCAGAGTCAGGATATCAACTGGCTCATAGAAAAGTGCCTGGGATGCTGAGAAGGAGGCTTATTCTGTTATTGTATCCATTTCAAGGTATAGAACTTCTATGGAACAGATTAGAGTCATTTTGGAAATTAAGGAGCAAGAATAACAGGTATGCTTGAGAGGACAGGAACTCAAACAGGGCAGGAACCTGGAGGCAGGAACAGATGCAGAGGCCCTCCATAAAATCAGGCTACCGGCAACAGTTGTAGAGCATTTTCTTAATTAGTGATTGATGGGGGAGGGCCCAGACCATGGTGGGAGGGGCAAACTCTGGGCTGGTGTTCCTGGGTTCTACAGGAAAGCAGGCTGAGTAAGCCACGTGGAGCAAGCCAGTAAGCAGCACTCCTCTATTGCCTCTGGATCAGTTCCTGCCTCCAGGTTCCTGCCCTGTTTGAGTTCCTGTCCTTCTATGATGAACAGGGCTGTGGAAGTGTAAGCCAAATACCTTCCCCCCCCAAAAAAAAAACACATACACATCCTGTCCCTCCACCAGAAGTTGCTTTGGTTATACTGTTACATCATAGAAATTGTAACCCTAAGACCATGCTGTTATAACAAGATGCCATATGCTGGATGGTTTGCAAACATGCACTTACTGCTTACATTTCTGGAGGCTGGGAGGTCAGGCATAAAATGCTGGGAGGTTTGCTGTCTGGTGACTGCATTCTTCTTGGATCACAAGCAGTTATTTGCATACAGAGAAGACAAGAGAGCCCTTTGAGTTTTCTTCTATTAAACCATTAATTCCAGTAGTAGGGCCCCACCCTCATGACCTAATCACCTATAGAAAGCTCTGTCTTCAATTCCGCTGGGAATAAGGCTTCAGCAAATGAACTTGGGGTAGGGGGGCACAAACAGTAAGATCACAGCATATCTTATTTGTATTTACAAAGCATCTAACAAAGCAACCTTCTCCAGAATGCAGGATGCAGCTATGTTAGATGCTTGAAATCTAGCAACCACAACAATGAAAAGTAAGGACATTGTGATACTAAGCACAATACGTGATTCATATAGATGTGTCTGAGTATATGTAAGCATGCTTGCACGGGTGCCCACGGAGGCCAGAAGAGGGCACTGAACAGCTGGAGTTACAGACAGTTGTGAGCCACTAACATGAGTGCTGGGAACCGAACTCTGGTCCTTTGCAAGAGCAGCCAACGCTCTTACCCACTAAACCATCTTGAGGATACTTTCTGAAGTGCTCATGAAATCCTCAGCATTTTATCATATCACAGTGGGCCCCACCTCTCTGTCTCCTCCATCTCTTCTTTTCTCTGGAATGTTAGTATTCTGGCGATACCTGCCTGGTTTTCCTGCATACCCTCTTTGTGCTCTCAATCATTATCTCCAGTGAGTGCCCCCCAACTGGTATCAAAAACTAACAAAAACACCTGCACTCAGAAATTGCCCTGGAGTTTTAGTATCATCAGGTCCAGACTTTCCTAAATTCCCTCCTCCACCCAAGCAACACCTAGTTCTTGTGTTAGTAAATACTGCATAGATGTTGACGTGAATGGGCATTAGATCAAATTCTTCAATCTAGACCTAAACTTCTCTACTTTATCTCCTAACTGCAACTCAATCCTATTTATCTCCATTTGGTGCAGGCTACCCACTTCTGTCTTGTTGCCATGAGCAACTACTGATGCCCGTTTCCCACATTCCCTCAGGGAATCACAATCAAGTTATTCATCTTTCCTTTCGGACTTATTACTAGCGTGTATGAGTATGGGCAAGCAGGTGCCACAGCATTTCTGTGTAGATCAGAGATCAACTTTCAGGATTATGGTTCTCTCTTTCTCCCATGAGTTTTGAAGATCAAACTCAGATTACCAAGCATGTGTAGCAAGTGCTTTTATCCATTTAGCCACCTCTTCAGCCTCAGGTCCTCTTTTTTTGTAGTAAATAAAAAAGAAAATGAATGTTGTGTTATATGTTTATTAGTAGCCCTAAAACTATCATGGTGGTATTATCTAACCTGCTATCACAAAACATAAAACACAGACACCTGCTAGATCTTATAATTGCCTTATTTACCTTAGGGCTGGGCAGATAGTTCACCTAAGCTGCCTCAATATCCTCACCATCCATCTCCCAGCCCCCATCTAATGCTGTACGCCTTAATCAGCCTCAACTTTTCTACCTTCCACACATAATCCCAATATACTTGGTTGTATTTTTCATATTGGTGTTTTTTTTTTTCCATCCATGCCATCCTTGGAGTCCTTCCTCCAGGCCCACGTTGTTCCTTCTCCATGTTAACCCATCATGGTGTCCTCCTCTCTTCCCTTCCATCTGTTTCCCGTAAGGAACCCCATTTTGCCCTGTCTAGGTATAGGTCGTTTAATCAGCCAATAAGGTAGGTTTATATAACAAGGATAGGTATACCCAGATCTTGAGGCCAGTAACGTGCATCAGACCAAGCTCCAACATCTTTTATTTTTATTTTATTTGTTTTATGTTTATTACAATTGTGTGTATATGTATGTGATAGACGAATGTGACATGCGGGCCATAGTATGTGTGTGTATGGGAGAGGACAACTTGGCCGAGTCAGTTCTCCTCTTGCACCTTGACATGGGCTCTGGGGCTGGAACTCAAGTTACCAGGAATATGGCAGGAGCCTTTGTATGTGGAGCCATCTCAGGGGCCTCCTAAGAGCACTTACCAGTGCTGAAAGAATGGCCTATATCCTAGAAAATAACAACTGAAGAGAAAGTAATGGAAACACCCATGGGAGTTGATAGTGTGAGGTTCAGGGAGTAGAGGTATGCTAGGGTTGATTTCTTGGTTTTGCTTGGCATGCCCCAATTTCACAGGACAGTAACATTATGGGAAAATGGTTCATGGCTATTCAAAATGTCTCTAGCATCTTGGCTACTGTTCTGTAGATATAAGACAGGTAGACAACTTAAAGTTTCTTTGAAAAAAATTAGTGACCCCCCCCCCACTCCTTACCTAAGCTGAAAACTTTAGCATGACCAGCCAGACTAAACTTATTTAGTTCTTTTCATGAGATAAGCCTTGCCTCTAGGTCTTCAGAGTAAGCGAAGCTTGATACATGATTGTTGGAAGCTAATAAATGTTATATTTTAAAAACTAAAGGCAGCTGGGTGGGGTGGCGCACACCTGTAATCCCAGCATTTAGCAGGCAGAGGCAGGTGGATCTCTGTGAGTTCAAGGTCAGCCTGGTCTACAAATCAAGTCCAGGATAGCCAAGGCTACCCAGAGAAATCCTGTCTCAAAAACAAACAAACGAAAACGAAAACCTAAAGGATATCTCTAAATTGGGTGTTGACAGCGGTGGGGAATGTTTAAGCCACCCACATTGGGCTTAGAGTTGTGGACAGCCCAAACAGCCTTCAGCTGATGCTGTTTCTTCCTGACACTCTCCCCAGCCCTGCCTCAGCTTCATTGTCCTTTTCCTCTGCTACCTACCTTAACTTATGCACCAGAACCCAACCCTCAGTCAAGACCAGAGCTTCTGAAAATCCATTTCCAGAGAAGGGAGAAAGACAGTAACCCCCTCCCACCTTCCAGGAATAGTGTGTGGGAAATTTCAAAACCGCTCATTCGTTATGCTTGGTGTTATCCCACTGGAAGAATGCGGAGCCATGTAAGAGGAGCCATATCAGGCTGCCAGATGGTTTGGGTGACAGGCATGGTGAACAGGCTACAGATTAAAGCAAGGCCGAGGGGATCAATTGCTACTATCACCTTTGAGAAAGATTTGAGGGAATCTCCTTATAGCACGTGATTGAGCCATGTCCCGACATCCCCAAATATTGCCAACACTTCAACTTAATCCAGAACAAATTCTTTTCTCCTCATGTTTCTTTCCTCCCTACTGCTATATGATGACCTTCCTCCCCTCAAGCCACTCCTAAAATGATAATGAGAAAAATCCATGACTGGCACTTTAGGACACAGTCCTCAACAATGTCAGAGTCTGAATGTTACTGCCACATTTCCAGAGACAAAACTGAATCCTCAGCCTCCCTCATCTGCATCCCACCTCCTGGTCCCACCAATCAGATCTGGCAACCAGCTACTCAGTGCAGAATCATCTTGGGGCTTTCTGACTCCAAAATCCCTGCCCTTTGTTCAAGTCCTAGCATCATTTCCCCAAAGGTCTTTACTGTTACATAGGGGTAGGGGGGCCCCCAGGTGCATTTGCCTTTCAGAAGCAAAAAAATCTTTACCTCCCAGCGGGCCGCCTCCCAGTATATGGTGGAACAGGTTACCTAGGTAATGTGGGGATGCTTTGGGGGTCACCCAGGTGAACTGTGAGTGCTTTGGGGTGGCTCAGGTGAAGTGGGGACTCTTCTCATCTTGTAGTTTGGAAAGATAGAATCCACTGTCAAATGTATCTGAAAACAAGGTTTTGAAGTGACTCATCCTCTTCCCCAAATACCACTCCCTTAACACACTCCAAAATGGTGGACAGGAGCATTTAATACATGGAATGTTTCTTTTTTTTCCATTACACTGTCATAAATTACAAAGTATTGCTCACTTCACAAAATAAAACCATTTCCAGATTATTATTGACAGTATCAAGAAGTACAGAAGCCGCAACAAACAAATCTGTACAGTTGGGAGGAATGCTGACAGCAGAGAGCAGGCCAATCGGAGCCCCAGATGCCACGGGTCTGCCTGCAGGGCCTGGGAAGTTGCTGGGCAACCTCTGCAGTCTCTACCACCTTGACACAGCAATTCTCTTCTGGGCGCTCCAAGCAAGACTTGTCAGTGCATGGGTCATCTCAGACAACCAAGGGAGAGACACTGCAACTGGCTTTAAAAATCTAGACTTACAGTTTTTTTGCTGTTTTAAATATTTTGACTATGTTACAAAATATAGAGATCTTGGTGTGAAAAACCCATGCTAAGATTAAATCTAACCAACAGGGTGGGTCTCTAGCGATAAAATCGTGTTAAATTATCTTCCATACAGAACAACTTTTATGAGTGAAAAACATTTGGTTAAAAAAAAAACCAACCTTATTTATTCATAAATTAATAATCGGTTTATAAAACAAAAGTAAGGAACAAGATTCAACAATGATCCTGTAGGTTCATGATTCAACAATATGGAAATGTTCTCCATTGACATGAATTTGAAGGACCTGGCTGAGAAGAGGAAGAGCGTGAATTTCCTGTCCTGGCTCAGGGGCATCCAGTGTCCTCAAGCCATTTTACATAGCTGGACATACTCTGCGTGTTCTAGGACACACATGGGAGATACGGAAAGGCCACGACCAATTCCATAACATTTTTTGGGAAGTCACGAAATGCTAACGGAAAGGAAACTTGTGGGTGCTTCAGACCATCCTAGGATCACTATGAACATACACTACACCTCACAGCAGAAAGCCAGAGCTGAGAAGCAGGAACTGTGAAGAGCAAGGGTGTGGGGGAGGGGCAAACTTTCATCAAAGCACTAGTCAGGACAGAGGTATGTCAAGGTGATACTGCATTCACGGTCAACATTTACCAGGCACCACTGCAAGGAGGGGAGACAAGGTACAGGGCAATCAATAACCAATGCACTGCATTGAATTCTATTTGCTAAAATAAAATAACATTCTTGCAGCTAAAATAAAATACATTTTACAATATAGGTTTCATTTAACATTTAACATATAGAATTGTCTTCTTTTTTGAAGGTGGAAAACGCATACTGTACCAAGTACCTTTATGAATTAAGTTCCCTTTTATTACTGATAAGACTGAAGCTTAAAAGTCTACATTTTTTAATAAGTTAAAGAAAGATTTATTAATCACTCTTTCAGCAAAACAGACATACATACGAGGCACGGCGAAAGACCCAAGGTAAGGGGTTTCCTACCCTCACCCTTGCTCTCACGTGGAGGAGGGAGACACAGTCCCCAATTCTTCAATCCACTGTGGTTCTGCCACTTGTTTGGAAAACAAATCAAGTGTAAGAAACGTTTTTATTCTGTTAGCTCTATCAGCCCATTTTCTTGATGGATTAGAACAAAACGTCTTCGTTTTCTATTAAAATCTGCACGATCAGCTTTTGGTACCGCATGTCATGGAGAGTCGTGAGGGTGCTGTCCTCGGGGGGTCTCATCAGGGTGGGCCCAAACACGATCCCCAGATTTTCCGCATTCATTAAATTGTCCTTTTCATTCATGGTAACCCTGCAAGGAAAGCACAGAGACCTCAGGTAGATTTGCCGAAGGACTGACATACTAGCTATACATGTCAAACCTGAGATGATCTCTGGGGGCAGGAGCCTGCAAAAGCAAGGGGAGAATAAGAATGGCAGGTAGACATTTTTTAACTGGTAATTTTCTGAACTGTTTTCCTTATTAAGTTATTAATATTGCCTTCATCCAATAGAACTAAGGGACTTACTCAAATCTACTGTGAACATTGTTTAAGCACTGGAAATCTGCCTTTCATAAAGAAATGTCCAACTGTTAGTTAGGGAGATATCAGTTTGAAGGGGCAGGAGGTCACTAGCTAACCCATGGTACCCTCATGGGCCTCATATGGAAGTCTGGTTTTTGTCACCGTTTCCTACTTGTCTGCATGCTGGAGAGGGGGCTGAGCACAGGCAGGCTTGGTACCACAGGAGAAAGATTGTTTGTAGAACAGGTAGCTATGTGTTTAGGAAGACCCTGGTTATTGTCACAGGGCAGGAGAATGGCTGGAATGGGGCCAGACTGGAGGTTCATTGTTTTTCATGCCTAGTTTCCAAAGGATGAGATACTGAGCAGTCATTATTGCCGGACCAGCATCTAGAGAAAAACCAAAGAGGCTTTAATGAGGAAATCTAAGTACTAAAGTCGCTTCACTGGTTTCCTTGTGGAATGAATGATGATTTCCCAGGTTCTTCCCTTCAGCAATTTAGTCTTTTAGAATGCTCATCAGAGATAAAAAAAGGAGTAAGTTCTACAAAGAAGAATAAACTGTGTTAAAATGTGTTTAGGCTTCGGAGAGGACTCTCCCTTGCCCTCTGTTCCCTTGGAGCAGATTCAAATTAGCCACTTAATGTTAAGTTTGGTCAGCTCAGTTTGAACCATTTTCATGCTGCACAGCTGTAAAGCAATCAGGAAAGAAGTCATTCTTCACATCTCAGTTTAGAATAGGCTTCCTCAGATTGGCCTGTGAGGCATTTTTTTTTTTTTTGATTAACATTGGAGGGCTCCTCCCACTGTGGGCTTTAGCATCCCTGAGCCTGTGGGTCCTGGGTTATATAGTAAATAGCCTGAGGAAACCATGTAGAACAAACTAATAAGCAGAGTTCCTCTATTGCCTCCGCTTCAGCTCCTGCCTCCAGGTTCCTGCCTTGAGTCCCTGCCCTGACTTCTCTCAATCACGGACTATGGCATAGAAATGTAAGCAAAATAAAACTTATTCCCCCCACCCCAGGGGTTTTTGGTCATGGCCTTTACCACAGCCATAGGAACCAAACTAGGACAGAAATGAGTACCTGAGATTGCAGTGTTTTTATGATAGTCCCAACCATGTTGTTTTCCTGAGGTTTGTGGAGCGCTTGGAATTTTGGGCTGGAAAAGCCATTAGTGGTCAAAGCTTAATGGGGTGTTCTGTGTGATCTTGGAAGACAAGAATGCTGAGAGCACTGCAAATGACGGAGGCCTGGCTTGTGATGTTTCAGAAGGAAGCAAAGACTGTCTCAGGCTGTCCATATAATATAATAACTGTGGTTCTGGTCAGCTGGAGGTGAAGAATCAGCTGTGATTAAGAAGGGGCCAGCACTACTGAAGTGAAACCTTTGCTTTTTGGGACAATTGATGCTGATCAGTTGAGGCTGAAGAATCAGCTATGATTAAGAAAATAGCATAATTGAAGTGGACTTCTGAGGGGTATTTCCCCAGGCTCAGCATACAGAAGCTGTGGTCCAGAGGGAGCCAAGGCTCTATCGTCTGCTGGAAGCCATAACTGGTAATGGAAAAGTTGTTAGCCTTCCTTCCTCTCTGGAATAGACGGAGGCCCCTTTAAAGGGAATAGCATTGCCTTTCGTGGGCATCTCCAATCACAGCTTCTAGAATCCATACACACAGCTCTAATCCAAGAGCTACTCTGTGTACTTCCCATGCGGTATCTTAATGCCTTCCTGCCCTGGGCAGATGAGGGGTGTCAGGGATGGAGGTGTTGGCTTACTTTTTGAGATGGATCATCAGGTAGCGCAGGGTCTCATAGTGTGCAGGAGGCAGCAGCATCAGGACCTCATGGACAGCTTCCAGCCTCTCATCTGCATTGGAGATTTCTACAAAGAGCACACAATCAGCAATCTGTACACCAACCATCCAGAGGGCTGCTGAGAGGTCTGTCTTCCTTGTCTTTGTTGCAAATGGGGCATCTAACAAGCTTGGGAAATCTCAGATACTATTTCACTCAGTTGTGTCCTGTCTCATTTCAGAAAGAGCTGAGGTTGAGCACTGGATATGTAAATGACCACCTGTGGAGCAAGTGGCTGCTGTACTTACCACCCAGGGAGCAAGGGTCCTATGGAATTCCTAACTCTGGTATTATATGCACTCTGTGGTGCCCTTCCTGAGACCTTGAATCCTTGAAGTATCAAAGCTCTGATTTCCTCTGTATCATGTGGCAGGATGCCCTGGAAGCTGTCTCATGACTCTTTCCTTCTGCGGCCTCCATATCAAATACATTTTTCAGTGCAAGGACATTAGCAGGTGGGCCAGCCAACAATACCATCAATGAAGGCACTTTGACAAAGGCATTGCAAGGGTTAACCTCACGTGCAGCCCAGGTTAGGAAGCAGATACTAGGAACATTAACAATGGAAGGAAGAGTGCATGGACTCTGGGCCACTGATAGGTGTTGGCAGGAAGTCAGGGAAAGCCCTCCTGCCATCCCTCCTGGGAGAGCAGCGTCCAGCTGCTAGAATCTCCGCTACCTAGGATCAACAGAACCCAGGAAGGGGTGGTCTCCTTAGCAAGAAAGACCACAGCTCATCTGGAAAATACACAGTACATGGATGTGAGCAAGACCTTGCTTCCTCCTCTCAGTTATCTTATACATGTATGCCGAAACCTTTAAGGATACATAATATCCCACAGAGCCAAAAGAAGTTCCTGAAAGAAGGCCTGGCTTCTCTCCGCTGCACCTCAGCATCTGAGTTCCTCCTGCTTTGTCACTGCTTGTGACAAAAGTGTGGCCCCTTCTCTTGTCATACCTTTACTCATCCTCTCCCAAGAGCAGCGGGCCAGTTGGCCAACACTGGCTAAGGATGAGGTCTTCTGCTAATGGAAGACAAATGCTGACGGTTCCCTCATGGGCATGTCAGGTCAGTTCTCCATGCTAGCTTTCTACCCTCTAACATCAGTTTTTAATCTTTACTTCATGGGATAGATTAAGAAGATTTAACTAGAAGTTATTAACAAGTGGTCCTAGCATAGAGCACTTGACACAGTAAATACTGTGTGCTCTTGGCAAAACTATCATTTTAATACACGTCTATCTATCTTTTTAACACAAGGTCTGACTATGTAACCCAGACTAGCCTTGATCTCTAGATCCTCCCAACTCTGCCTCCTTAAACACTAGGATTAGGCAGCACTCTACAGCTGGCTGCTTCTATTAACCATGAAGGGCATAAGCAGGAAAAGCTTGGATGTGATTTCAGTTGATCCACAATGTGACATTGCACAATGGATAGCAACGGTTTACATGTCTGTCTTTGATAAACACTGATTTTTTTTTTAAATTACTATTACAAAATTATACTTTCAGCAGATATCAGAACTGATCTGCCTGTGCTAGTGTCCAGGACACAGGGAGCACCGATGAGGGACAGAGCTGCCTGATTCTCAGTAGCTTCTGCCTGCAGAGCTGGGTGAGTATGGACTCGGGACATCTGGCATCTGAGTGCTACCTGGGCTTCTATTTGCTAAACTTCTGTGGCCCCATCTTGACAAAGCCAACACTCATGAAAATCTTGAAGGAGTTCTGAGCTTTAATTTTCCTGAGATTACGAGTAGTCCTCTGTACTTACTCGCTGCCTCTATAAATTTGGAATAGGTGTCATATGTGATGACGGGGATGGGTAGGTCTCTGAAGTACAGTTTCAGGGCTCCAGTGATGATGTTTATGTCTGGGTAGATGTTAGCAGAGATATCCGCCTTTTCGCCATCTGAAAAACAGTTAATGGTCCAAGTCTCAATGAGATCTTATCTCAGCAAGTTAAAGAAGGCACAGGGAAAAGGAGACCAGCATAGGCTGTGTCCTTGCATGCTTTGGGGTCTCCATCTCTCAGCCTCTAACCCTGTTAAGGAACTTGTGGCAACGGAAGGAAGCTCCATGAGAGAGGCACAGGTGACAGAGAGAGTGCAGCAGGGTGGAGGGGGAGCACCTCTCAGTCTCCACCCCTGCTAACTGCCCAACAGAAACTTATCACAGTAATTCTTATTGCAGATACAACGCTTCACAGTGGGGCAACAATCTGATACGAAATGACACACGATGATATACATGCATGAAAATGTCATAATAAAACTTGTTATTTGGGGGCTGTACAACTTTCAAAACTCTCTATGCTGTCTTTGCCTGTGTTCTTTAGCCCTGGACTAGAATGTCATATACATAACTAATCTTCCCAGCACTTTGAAGTATTATAAATACACACATATGTATATTATTTAAATTACATTTATTTTTTTAGGGAGGCTGTCTGTGCCATGGCAGAGGAAAACTTATAGGAGTTGTTTGTCTCTCCATTATGTGGACTTAGAGGTTGGCACATTAGTTGTAAGGCTTGGTGGCGAACACTCACTCACTGAGCCAATTTTTTTTTAACTTAAAATTTAAAATTAAAGTCATTTAAAGTCATTTTTTAACTTTAAAATTTTACCATTAGTATTAATCCATTTCACTTAACACAGGTCAGAAGATTATTGTGGATAAATGCTGTTCAATCATACGGAGATTACTAATATATTTTATGTGGTTAATGTAAAAGCATATATGCCTTAGCAAATTGGGTTCCAAGTTTGTAAAAGAAGCTATGAAATAGCTAAAAGCACAAACCGAGATAGCAAATGCATAGCGGACAAGACAGACTATTGAACAGCATGATCTTTCACACACTCTTCTTCTGTGGGCAGGTGACCTGCCCACAGTCTAAGCAAACAGTTCTCCCAGAGAGTTCCGAGTCCTGGTGCTTCTGGTTTCCAAAGAACGACTCTCAGTAATTCTAGGACCCCACTTCCACTCTAAGTAAGCTCTTGCTCCAGCACAGAGGGCACCTGGAGCAGCCATGTTGCACTAGAAACAGTTCACACTCACCTCTGTCAAATGCCATCTTGACATCTTCAATGTGTTCTGTGAACCCAGAGACTCTGTAGAGGCCTTCCGACTTTAATCCTGCAGGGCAGCAAGGGGAGAGAGGGAGACTTTAGCTTTGGTTTCCCACGGCATCTCATAAAGCCATTTTAATTTTATACCTGCACTGAGCGCTGTTAGGAACTGAGCAGATCTGGTTAGTGATCTGATGGCTTCCCCCTGCCCTGCTGTCTAAGAACCTGGGCTTTTCCTACCAATCTCCACAGGAGACTGTCTTCATCTGTGTGTGGGAGACGGGCATCTTAGTAAAGATCGCGTCTTCTTCCTGCCTGATGGCAGAGCAAGCTAAGGTCTGAGAGTCTCCCTAACTACCTCTGTTTCTCAGACTGCTGCACACCTCTTTCACCCATGCAGGCAGGACTTGGCTTTCTCCCTGCTTACGCTGACTCTTTAGAGACATCTAAACGTTATATAGCCTTTCATGTTTAATCATAAATACAACAATATGCTAACTTACTAAGTCTGTATGACTTATTCTGCCTTCCGATAGCTAATCATATAAACAGACATGATAAAGTTAAATTCTAATGAATGGTCTGAAAACATAAACTGTAAGAAAGAGAATATGTTTCTGTCTGTTTGAGTATATGATGTTTTGGACACACACTAAAACCTAGCTTCTTCTCCTATAGCCAGTGGGTATCACATAAGATGAAAACAGCAGGATTAGAGGATCAAGTTTCATATTCCATATGCCAAAACTGAACTGGTGTCAAAAATGTACTACAGCAAAGAATAAAGAATATACTCTGTCAAACTCTTGATAACTAACGTGCTTTTCTGGTTCTCATTTTTCACTTTTAGGGCATATGCAACATCTACCGCATTCCAGAGTCTGTACTGAACACAAGGGATGGGTGTGTCTACTCTTCCTGAGACCATGGCAGCCATGCTCAATCTTAGGAGGCTCTCTCATGGCAGGCATGCTTAGTTAATTGCAGCTTGACTGTCTCATGGCAGACATGCTTAATTAACCTCGTCTCTTTGTTTCAGTACCTACTGCTGAGATTGCCGCTCTTGATGACCCAGAAGTGATCCATAGGCTAAACCCTGGGTAGCACTCTGTTCGAGGTGGTACATGCAAGCTCATCTCAGCAACCAGACACTGAGGTCGGCTGACAGGAGTACACAGTGAGCATACAGCCCATCATCTTATACAGTACATCTGGGGGACTCCTCCCCCAACCCCGGAAGCCGATCACTGAAGGCAGCTGGAGTTTGTAGAGCTGCAGAGGCTGCCAGGCACCCTCTAGTACTTGTTTTTCTGTCCCTCTACTCTAACGGAACATCTGATGTCGAAACAACATCCACTGCGGTGGCCCTTCCCTTCGCCGTGTTTGGCGTGTTTGTTTCGCTGACTGCAGACACGACGTGACCAGCCACCCCACAATCCTCCTGCCATGCTTTTCTAGGATGAACTATACTCTCAAACTGTGAGCCAAAAGAAATGCTTCCTTCCTCCACTGGCTGTTGTCTGGTACTTGGCTACAGCGATGAGAAACGTAACTAATCCAGTTGGTCATGCAAATAAAGTGGAAAGAAATAGCACAAGACATGCAGGCTGGGCCTGTGCCAGGTCCCTCACGGGCATAGGCCTGCCTGTGTTCATCCTCAGCACCATCTTCTGGGGCTCAACTGATTTTACTCATTTTACAGAGGAGGAAGCATTTTTTTAAAGGGAATATACCCCATGTTTAGAGGAAGCATTTTTTAAAAGGGAACATACTCCATGTTTAGAGCACTCAAATAAGACGAAAACACCTTTCTCTGGGACCTGTGGTGCTTTGGGTACAACCATGTCTTTATTTGTCCCCTTGATTTTCCGATCTACAGTGTGGATTCTTGAGGTTGAGAATGGAGACCTTCGTATCATCAATGTCTAGTCTGTAGTAAATCCTCACCAAACATTTGCAGAATGTGGAGACCCCTGGCTTATATAGGAATATATAGGACTCCTGGCTTATATAGGAATATATAGGACTCCTGGCTTATATAGGAATATATAGGACTCCTGGCTTATATAGGAATGGAAATTGATATTATTGGTTGGCTATAGTATATTTATCTGTATGTATGTACAAGGCATTGTCCTAACAGGGGTAGTAAAGTGAGTCAGTTTCCTCAACAAAATATAAAAACAAGTCAACATAATATATAATCATATCATATCATATCATAAATATTATGGTAGAGATTATTTTCCAAACCTCTTGCTTCAATTTCCCGAATACATATGTCTACCACCATGGGTCTCTGAGTGTTGTGAGCTTTTACAAGCGTGGTGAGGTCACAACAATACACTTTCTTGATCCTCTTGAGATCGGGTTGGCAATCGTTGGGGACATGCTTGGAACACTGTTTGTGAACGTTTAGCCCACAATCTGTGAACAAAAAAGCCATGTTAGCCTTGCTCGGTCTCTTTGTCAAACCCCAAAACAAACCACGTGCTGCCGGAATACATACTACAGCACCCAAGGGTTCGATGGGCTTTCCTGGAATGTCCACCCTGTCAAGAGATCGCACTTTCCACCATATGAGCATGAGATTTGCCATGACTCTTTGAAGCCTTGTATGACTGCACTATCCTTGTGACTCTATCTTCTAGACAAGAAGAACTAAATACCTTGCCGAGACAGTCAGATCACTGGCCTGGTTGCTAGCAGGCTTTCCACAGTGAGATCTGGGACCCAGGTTCCCAGAGTTAGTCACGGCTCATTAAGAGCACCGAGGCTCGTTCTAGGCTGTGCCGTTAGGTCTTTGACATTCTTTTGTGGGACAGAGTCACTGTGTCTGCAGGAGTGGCTGATCTTTGATTTGAAGAGTTCCTGACTTGTATTCATTCTGCCTTTCCTGGAGAGTGGCCTGTAGTTTCTAATCCCTCTTTTCTTTTGGCAGTTGGAGGGGGCCATTCCTCTTCTGCCTGCTGTACTGTGACATAGCGGAAATGACGTTTAACTGTGCTCTGGAGGGAGTATCCAAGAGCTGACATTTGACGACAATGCCTTGTAATGTGATGATTACAGTAATTATTTATAAAGCGTATATCCAGAGCCAAAGCTGAAAAGGTGCGTTTAAGTTCAATGCACAAATTAAAAGGCTTGTTAGCAGTTGGCATCCACCAACGAACTTTCTGGACAATTACGGGACACAGTGTGCATTCTGGAAGATGAAAGTTTAATGCCAAGGTTGCTGAATGTGAATGTGCTATGCACTTAAGAGTGTCTTCGAATATTGCTTTTCCTAGGTGTAAAAAAATATTTCCATACATTATAATACATGCATAATAATGAATATCGGGGCCAGCTGCTTTACAGAGTCAACCACTGCACAGGTCTGAGGAGCAGACTTCTATACAGCCACCAGTGGAGATTTCCAGGTAGTGTTTCCTGGCTGAGTTCTGTGCTCTTCCTTTCAAAGGAAAAGTTCTAACAGACTTAGCTTAATTAGCATATGGAATTTAACTAGATCCAAGTACAGTTCAGTTTCCTTTTGGTGAAGCTACTTAGCAGATGTAAATTTGGACTTAGTTAACCAGAACTTGGTTTTCTTCCTGGAGTCCTGGTTTATCACACTAGTACCAGGTGATCATGAAGGTCAAATAGATATACAGTGTCTTTAGGCTAGTACTAAGTTAAGTATAGCAGACAAAGGGATAGGAGACAAGGAGGCCTGCCCAGTTGTTCTCACATTAGTGAATTTTACTGCATCTCATAAACTTATGTTTTTTTGTTGTTGTTGTTGTTAAATTATAGCAAAATATACATAGGGTATATTTACTGTCTTAACTATTACATTTTTATTTATTTGTTTGTTTCTTAATTGGAAACAGGGTTTCATTGTGTATCCCTGGCTGGCCTGGAACTCACAAATGCTTTTTGCATTTGAAAGTAAGGAGTTCAGTGCCATTAAAAACATTGTTGCTTATCTATAGCCACCACCTGCCTTGAAAGCTTGTTTGTTCCTGCAAAACTACAACCTGATGCCCACTAAATTGTAAACATACACCCACACATACGCACCCAGGCACCAGCCCCCAGGAGACCTTTCTGGAAGTGAATTTGCTGGTTTTAGGTACTTTATAGGAACTGATTCATGCCAGATTTGTAATTTTATGAATGAATTATTATACCGATCATCTGGTCCTTCTAAGCTCATCCATGTTGTGGCATACATCAGAATTCACTCACGCACCCTGGACTCACTCACCAACTCTCTGGCAGTGACAGCCAATGTGTCCTACCTAGATTCTAACAGCTGCATTCCTTTGCACTTTGCTTGGGCTTCCTGCCTTTTATAAGACGGATGAACATTCCAGTGTGTGTCTATGCTGCATTACCTGTTCATTCATGAGCTTGAGCTCCACCTACATCAACCAGGATGAATAACGCTGTCATGAGCATGGGCCTGCAGGTGTCTGATGCAAATGCTGCCTTTAAACTTTAGGGTTACATAGCAACTCTATGTTTAATTTTCTTACACACTTAAAGACCCCACTATATTAGGATGCTTTATAGCAGATATAAAAATGCTAAATTTTGTAAACTAATAGAACTCCATTTGCCAAATAAAATCTAGACTGTAAAAAAAATTTCTGTCTACATCATGGAGAACTGAGGGCTGTTGTGGCACCCTTGACTATCAATGGCTAGTTTTCAGTCTTCCTGTTCTTCAGGGGAAATATTAAATAAAAAAGAAACAATATAACCTTACACTATGGTTCATTTAAAACAAAACAGAAACAGAAACAAACAAACAAACAAAAATCTCAGAACCCTCCTATCCTAGAAAAAGTTGCTGATTACAGCTAACTGGAGCCCAGAGCTTTGTTTCCATAATATTGACTTTGGACCAATTTCCTGCTGAAACTGGATAATATCTGACAAGGGATATTTTGGGTAGGTATCATCTAGACAGACCAAACTAACAGCCACAGAATAATTTAGGTGGCTGACCCCCGCACTCAGGGGCTGAGCTATCAGATACTGGTGAAGCCTTACAGGTCTGTGTTAGAACATCCTGAGGAGGCAGTTTCTGCGCTGGGTTTCCGTTGGAACCCAGGATGGAAAACAGGAATCACTCACGCACCAGTTAGCAATGAATGGGTGTAGCTATGCTGATAGAATGGGAGCTAAGAAATCACCTTCCAGAAAGGAAGACGAAGGATATGTGATCCCACAAACTAAATGGGCACTATGGGAAAGAGGAACCTTTCAGTAGGAGTCATTAGATGGTTCTATTCGTCGTGTCCTAGAAAGAAGGCAAGCAGCCACAGAGTCTGTGGCATCCCAGCCAACACCAGCGGCAGCTGTTTCTGCTCTCCGCACCAGTGTGTGCCAGGAAAAGCATGGCAGGGCTAGTAAGGAAGCCTGGCTAACAAGTTGATTTGGCAACCCTTTTCGTTTTGTTCAGTGTATCTTAAAAACGATGGGTCTCGTGATATTTGTAATTAGGGTAGGTATCCAACTCAAGATAGCAAACACCCTGGGATTCAAACTACTTTGAAGTGTATGAAATTAAATGAGTATGATCAACATATTTTGTATAAAACTTTCAAAGAATGAAGAAAAATATTATTAACAAAAGGAAGGGAAGTAATTTCACTATTGAAATAATGGCAAAGTGCTGAGTGAGTTCTGGACTCCTGCTGCTTCTAAATTAATGTTTCACCATTTGCTATCTGTCAATTAGCCATCACCTAAGGCTCTGTTCTCCTTTAATAGGAGTAACTGTATCTTCCTTTGGTTCTGCCGGTGAGGCGGCATGGCATGATGAAAAGTGTTTGGCCTCATGTTTGTGGCCAATGTTCATCAGTGTTCTCTTTCTATGTCCTGTCTTCTATAGTAAGTTGGGGTGGGGAAGAGTGTGGCATTTTGGAAATCTATGCAATTCCATTAGAATCTACTTAAACCCTTTTCTCTTAAGGGCAAGTGGCCATTCGGAGAGGCAGGTGCATTTTTAAAAAGGCGTGTTTATTTGTTTGGTGGTTTTTCATCATTGTATGGACATAAGATCTGTTTCTGTCTAGCAAACAGAACGGTGCCCCCAACAAGCAGAGAGCCAGACTTCTGAGTTCATCTATCCCTGAAGGATGATCGCCACTCAGCAGGTGGCACTTTACACAGAAGAAGAGAAGGCGGTTTTGTGTCTACCTGAACACCGGACTCCTTGGGCGATGAGCCCCCACATGAAATTGGCACAGTATTCACACCAATGTGGGCCCCGGAACGTGTGGACCTGTGAGCCGAACAGAGAGCACAGAAGCGTCAGTCACAGGGAGGCATCGAACATGGACCAAACAGGAGCCTCGGCAGCAGTGAGCGGTCCACGGGCCTCTTCCATCCAGCGTGGCAGAGTTGCAAACTGGTCTGGAAGGAACAGAGACAGGCTTTGATCTTTGAAATTCTCCATATTCACCATGTCCTGGCCAGAGCAGAATGTAGAGAAACGGTGAGGTTACAGAGATATACCCTCAGGTGTTATACCCTCAGGTGTTGAATGAGACTTACACCCCAAACAAGGCTGTGGGAGTGCAAACCCAAGATAGCCTAAGCGGCTGCTAGGTCGCTCCATCCTGCATTTAGCTCAGCAAGTTGTTTTAGGCAGAAGAACTCAATTACTGTGTACTCCTGACTGAAGCTGTTCCATCTAGGTGTAGAATTTCCAGCCAGATATAAATAATCCATGGTTATGGGATAATTAAAGGGATCCAAGGCTTTGAGCCACTTCCAGAAAAAGTTATTTTAAAAAAAGTCAAGAAGTTGGCTAAAAATGCAGGCTTATGGGCCCCATGAAGTAGCTTTCCCCAGGAACAGGTGCTATATCCAACCAGCCTGGCAATGGCTTTCAGGTTAGTAAATTAGTAGGTTTCTCCTGGCTGGCTGAAGTTCTGGTCTTATTGGTCAATGTCTCAGCCAGCTGTTAAATATTTTAAATGCTACAAAGTATGCAGGACAACTGAGTTATAATTGCCTTTCGGGTATTTTAGCTCATCCAGTTGCCCAGTACATTGTTTCTGTTTTGGAAAATGGTGGGGAAGTGTGGCTATGGCCATATCACCCTGAACATTCCCAACTTCATCTGATCTTGGAAGCTAAATGAAGAAGTGCTCTGTTTGGGTATGATCCTAACCCATGACAAAGCACTCCTTGTAGGAATGAGGAGAATCCAAGAGGCACTTGCATTTTCAGAGGCCCAAATGCCACGATTCATTTTTAGGCCCACTGAAACAGAAATGCAGACTAAAAGAGCTCTTGAGGAAAATGAGCTACCAAGGGCTGAATCCAACAACCATTAATGCTTTACTAGAAAAGTGCGAAAGGTGCCAGTTAATTTTAGCAGTAAAGTTGATTATTAATATACTACTGAAATTGCACCATAAGGCAAAATAATGTATAAGAAAGAAGAAAAGTGAAAGGGACTACAGAAGAAAAGTGGGGCTGCTACTTCAGCCAGAATAGGAGGTTGGGGAGGAGTGGTCCTGGCAGGTAGCTCCGAGGTGAAGAATAGCTGGTTGTCTAGAGGAAGGGCAAGGAACAGTCTGAGTAGAAGGAATTATAGAGACTTTGTAGGAATAAGTAAGAGCTTGGTGTTGACTAGGCTACTCTAGACTGATTGGCTAGAATGGAGAGGAATGGGAGATGATGGGGAAGATAGAAAAAGGAAAGCCATGGGGATGCCTCAGACTTTGTGAGACAGATTTGGATTAGGCTCAACAAAGCATTCCTGGAGGATTATTCTGAACCAGTGTTGAACGTGGGTGAGAGAGTAGTTGAGGGATGATATAGGCTAAAAGCAGGATGCTGACAGGAGAGGCCTTAGGGGCCTCCTGCATTAAGGTATACTTTGAAGACAGAATTTATACAACCTGACAGTAGAATGCACTGGGTCTTAGAGAGACAGAGACACACACGACACACACACAACTTGACACACATAGAGAGTGTGTGTGTTATGAATGATCCCTGGTTTCCCTCTTAGGAACCAAGTAGATGGTGATAACACTTGAAGATACTCTCATGAGGAGAAGTTTAGGGATCAGCTTAGAGCAGGCTAAAAGTAATGCTCTGATGCCAAAGTGTTAGTTCAAGCAGGAAGTCACATGAAGTCGGTGGCTTAGAGGAGTGGGGGTTGTATGTATGCATGTGGCCATCCTTGAATAGATGGGGTGTTTTAAATTGGGAAAACAGGCTAAAAAAAGTACCAGGGATAGAGCGCAGAAAGCAAAAAGAGAGAGCACGTGTCTGGGCCTCCATTCTCCACGACTTAAGACTAAGAGAGCAAAGCATTTCTGAAGCCATCAGGTGAAGACTTTTGGGGAAGAGGTGAGTCACTGTGTTGAATGCTGGTTAAGATGCCCTACTGGGGTGTCGACTTAGGCACAGGGAAGTCATTGGAGATCTTGTCAGGAACAGGCTCTTTGGAGACTAAACCCAGATTTAAGGATTCAATCTGAACTGAAGAACAAATGGGAAATAAGGAAAATACTTGAAGGTGCTTGGCTAGCCAGGCCTGGTGGCTCGTGGGAGCTGACAAAAAAGAACTGAAAGTTTAAGGCTTATCTGGGCAACAGCAAGGCCATATCTAAAAAGCAAAAAGAACTCCCCCCTACATCCAGTTCTGTCCATGTGTGCATGGGACAGAACCATCCATGGAGTATGGGAAATCTACCAGTGGCCACACTTAAAAAATAATGATTCTCTTACTCCCACTAGTTATAAGCTGTCAATATTCCTCAGTGAGGGGTTTATATGGTCATTTCATGCCTGTATAAATTTCTCAGGAATAAAGAAAATGATAATATCCCCCAAAAGCATGGCAAGAACTAATGTATGAAAAGCAAAAGATGTCCCAGGACGTAGCTCAGTAGCATATGCTTGTTTAGCACTCACAGGGCTTTAGTTCTAGTTCCCAATACTATAGGAAGTACCACATAGCCACTACAGAAAGTACCACATAGCCACTACAGGAAGTGGCTAAGATGCCACTCAGTGGAGAGGATAGTACAAGAAAACTGTGAGCTCAAGAGACAATGTTTTTAAAGGTGGAAGACACCTAGGGCATGTGGAACTGTCAATAGGATTGATGTCGCAAGTCACTGCAGATGTAGAACAGGGAAGTACATGCCAAGGCATGATGAACCTGAGAGGCTGAGAGAAGGTGGGACATTGGGAACGGATGGATGCAATACTGAAAGATAAGAATAACAGTTTCTAGAATTAGTAAAAGGCACAAAAACATCAGATTTAAGAGAAATGAAAAGCCGGGTGCAGTGGCATACATTTGTAATCCCAGCATTCAGAGGCAAGAGGTTCTCTGTGAGTTTGAGGCCAGCCTGGTCTACAAAAGTGAGTCCAGGACAGCCAAGGCTACACAAAGAAACACTGTCTCAAAAAACCAAACCAAAAACAAAACAAAAAAGAAAAGTAAAACAAATAAAAACTATCTATCTTTCAGTATCCAAGTGGGTTCCCTAGTAAGGGGAACAGGGACTGTCTCTGACATGAACTCAGTGGCTGGCTCTTTGACCACCCACTTCGGGGCGGGGGGAAGGGGGCAGAGCAGCCTTGCCAGGCCACAGAGTAGGACAATGCAGCCAGTCCTCATGAGACCTGATAAGCTAGGGTCAGATGGAAGGGGAGGAGGACCTCCCCTATCAGTAGACTTGAAGAGGGGCATGGGAGGAGATGAGGGAGGAGGGTAGGATTGGGAGGGAATGAGGGAGAGGGCTATAGCTGAGATACAAAGTGAATAAACTATAATTAATATAAAAATTTAATAAAAAAAACCCATCAATCTCAACATGGATAACAGCAATGCTGCTCAGACCTGAGACCTGAAAATGTAGCAACAGCAAAACCACTTACCTGGAAAAGGATAGCAATTAGGGTGAAGACAGATTTTTTCTTTAGAAGAAATGAGATTACGGATCATAGACTAATTCCATCACACCATGAGCCTAAGTTTCATACCCACTTAATTACAGAGAAGGGTAAAAAGATATTTTCTGATAGACAATAAGCATTTTTGATCTCCATGCAAAGAATTAAAGGATATGCTTCCATGAGTAACAGAAACCAGAGAAAGAAGTATTAGCCAAGATGCAGTAATGACTATGAAAAAGAAAATGTGACTCAGATCTATCTGCATAAAACATTAACACTAAAAGGACTAATTTTAGTGATTCAGGAATAAGGTGAGAAAGGATTGACTGTAGGAGGGAGTTGAGGCATTTCATGATTCTTACTGTTGTGGGGTATGAGTAGAGCTATTCATTCACTGAAAAATGTTTTAAGTACTTAGAGACATACTGATTTTTTTTTTTGCATACATAGAAAAAAGGTATAGAATCTGTAAATTAGGAAAAATACACACAAGGAAAAAAAACAACACAGATTTGATCAAGCCAGTAAAGAGCAAGAAAAGAGAAAAAGCAATAAACCAGTGAGCATGTGTAAACTTTTATAGTTCTCTAATGACCATACTCAAAGGAAAAACAGATTTGCAGGTGGAATTTAACAAGTATTTACAATAAACACTCTCAAAAAACAATGCCAGAGAAATACTGGAACCAAAAAGATGTGCCTTGCAAATGTTAGCTAGCCAGGTAAATTCAATAAATCAGATATACCTTATTTTGCCTGTCAAGTAATAAAAACAGCCTTTAGTAAATTTTACCAGAAAGGTATAACTACTTTGAGCTTACATGTACATGATAACAAAATTTCAAAAATTTAAAGTAAACATGGGAAACGCTGACAATTCCACCACTATAATTCCACCAAATAAAACTGTTAAGTAGATGCTATTATAGGAAAGGGGACACACTTTAAAGCACACACACACACACACACACACACACACACACACAGCATTTGCAAAAGCCGACTGCTAACTATAATATGAGCAAATCAAAAGAAGTAACATCACCTGCAGTATACTGTGTACAAGTTTTGGCACACAGCAGTGACGGGTGTAGCTTAGAATGGCATGCTGCTCATTTAGTGCCGGGGTGAGGGATGACAGAGTGAGCGAAGAAAGGCATCCTATCACATTCACCTGTGACCTTCCCACTGCCTCATCATTTCGGTGTTTATTTAGTTTACATGCAGATCGCTGGCCCTATCATTGTATATACAAAGTTGAGAGACGTCAGAGAAGCAAACGTACATTGTAACCAAGGACCTTGTCATCTATAAGCATAAATAGGCAACAAAAATGACTGTGTTGTCAGGTGATGTACTTGGACATGTAAGACATTCCAAGCCAGGATAATGGAGAGAATGACAAATTATTGCAAGAAAGAAGAGGAAAGTGAGTGTGCAGGGTTTTGACAGACAGATAAGAGTTCACCAGACTGGAGCAGTGAGTGGGAGGGAACACTGCTGTTGACTGGGGAGTGTATGACAATATTCCAAGATGAGGCAGCATGATGGGAGGCCTAGGGATGGGCTTGGGTGTTGAAACATCCTGTGAGGGATGTAAAGAGAGGGACGATCCAAAGCAAACTGAAGCTTATCCAATGTATCTGGAACCTTGCTGGGACAAAAGTCAAAATGCAAGATTGAGCGCCTACGAAAGCAGTCTCGGTGTTTATTGCACAGAGATCAGGACCCGACTACCAAGCACTTCCAGAAACGAGGGGCTGCTGAGCACACAGTTGAAAGCTTCACGTCTGCCTGCCGTTGACAAAGCCACCCAGCCCATCAGAATTGCAAACAGTGCTTATCGCCCTGGCCCTTCCTAACAGGAGTCCAAACAAATGCAGGTAGATCCCACAAGGAAAAAGTGACTTTCTGTCTCTGCCCAGTCCCACACAAGTAAAACAAAATCCGAACGAGGGGGAATGTGAGTTAGACAAACATTATCTTAGGCCCACTGCCCAATTTCCTTTTGAGGATGGGCCACTGTTTATTTTTGTGGCTGGTGTGTTATTCTGTTTTCTTTTGGAACCCGAGGAGAGAACGGATGCCAGCATATGTTGAAGGTGTGCTCTGAGTCATGCTGTTTGGGGTTGGTGCCATCTGCCATCTCAGTGAAAGACCCCACAACTTAAAAAAGTCACCAATCAGTCCTTTCTAGTCTCTGACAGTATTGATTTTCAAAAATATCTTTTAAAGAGAAAGAACATTTTGTAAACTTGAGGGCAGTAACTAAAATACCCCAGACAGACAGGAAGAAAATACTCCAGACAGGAAGAATGTTTGTCCAAGACTATTATACTGGGCATGGTCTGCCTGGAATTTAAAAACCACAACAAACAACAAGATGGTATTACCAGAGATAAGATACATTTGACAAATGGTCCAGGAATGGGCACTGAATAAAAACAAAGAGGAAGAAGAGTTGTCAAGAAAGGCACAGGCAGACAGCAGGCATCCCCACTTGGCCCTCTCAAGATGAATGGGATGTTATTGTCTCATATTTGCTGAATCTGGAAGGCAGGTCTCTCCAGTGGTTTTGAAGTAAATGTTTTGAGGGGCCAGTGTAGATATCACCCGAACATAGAATCAGCTTGCCTAGAATCCAGCTGTAAGCAGATGCTATTTAAGATGTGGTGAGGGGTTTTTAATTTCTTCTTATCAGTTCATATCAGGATTTCTCACCTTGTTAACATTTCTGGGCTAGGAAATTCTTGGTTGTGGAGGGGACTGTCTTGGGCATTACAGGGATTTCCCCCTCCCCACAACCACCCCTAGCATCCCTGGCTGTCTACATACCAGAGTCTTACAGTATCCCTCAAGGGATGGATCACAAATGTTAGCAGACATTGCCAAGTGCTTCCTGGTGGGGGGCAATCAACCTCGGTTGAGTTCCATGATACAGAACAAAACCATTTGCTTCAGCTTATCAGTTCTATCATTCATATTAAAAACAAGAGCTTTGTTCTTTCACTTTACTTGGAAAAGAACCACAAGACTAAAGCTACATCCTAGGCTGTTTAATGTGCACAAAACAGTGGCTTGCATTTGGCAAGACTCAAGTGTCTGGGTTTTGGAAGTCCAAGGTTCACTGTGGGAGGGGGAGCAAATCAGCCTCAGTTGTCCAGAAGGCCAGCAGCACAGTGGAGGCCTCCAGGTTTCTGTGGAGGATTAGGGCATTTCTCACAATCATGTGACAATGAACTCATGTGAGAAATTAGATTGAACTCTGGGCTTTCCCTTCCAGCAGGAGCAGATGAAATTCTGACCTTGAGGTGAACCTTCTCGGATGTAAGGAGATAGTAGAAGGGAGCTCCACCATCTGTAACACAGACACTTTCTGCTCCCTCAGTGAAGCCTGCGGCACAGGCACTATGAGAGAGCCCTGTGCTGAGACAGGCTCCAGTGGAGGTGCCAACAATCCCTAGAGTCATTTGCCTGGGCATTCAGAACAGGATTAAAGATGTGGTTCCCAGGCCCAGCTGGGGCAAGCTTACGACAGGCCTTATTGACAATGCTGCTTATGGCAAACTGTAAGCAAGGGCTCGGCTTCACGCTTGTCATCCCAGCAGATTTGGGGTTCCCTGGCCAAGGGAGTCCCTCAGACCCTCCTTAGCAAAGGTGCCAAGGCAGAGCTTAAGTAATTTATACCAAAACACTGAAGCAGGGACAGAGAGGAGGATGGTAGGTTAGCAGCTGGTCAAGATGCAGGAGCAGGCGCCAGCAGCTGCACCTTTGGTAGTGGAGCTATATCATAGAGAAGAGGGGGCTGTGTCCTAAGATATCGCTGGCCACGAAGCCTTTCTTACGCCTTCTCCTTGAACTGAGACATTCTTGTGCTCATTTCCCCTCTGGTTTAGATTTACTTCTTCCTGAAGTCTAAAGCCACACCACCCTGAAAATGCTGGATCCTACCTGCTCTCAGGAGCCATGCAGGAGCAGACCTGGTGATTGTTTGGGTAGCAGAAACCTTTGCCACCGCCCACCCTGTCCACTCCTCATCCCCATGCAGGCAGCATGGTCTCTCCTCCATGCTATAGATAGAGAGATGACTAAGTTGGGCTATGGGGGCTGTCCTGGCCTCTCTGGATGTTATTGGTCCACTTCGGTGTAATGAAAACCCCATCTCTAGACATTGCCAAATGTCCCCTCTGTGGTCAAAAGTGTCCTGGCTGTGAAGCCCTTGGCAGAAGAGTGCACTCACTTCTCCCTCCGCACTCCTGGCACCTGGCACACAGCCAGCCTGTAGTCTGTACTGGCAGAGGAAAGGCATAGAAATGGCTGAACGGCTCCCTTTTCTGGGAAGTTTCAAAAGGAGTCCCCTAGCATGAATCGTAACCACTGGCGCTCACTCTCTTGTCCCAAACAAAACACAAAAGGCTCATTTCTCTGGGTGGAAAGTGCCAGAATCGGGCATTTAGTCATTTAGAATAGTCCTTTTGAATTCCGTGTTCTTCGGATCCAGACAAAGTCCATAAAAAATTAAGAACAGTTAAGTACTTGATCGGGTCAGACTCCGTGCTGGTACCTGACACTGGGAGGCTGTGTGGTTGAGCCATGTCATGGTGTGGCATACTACGGGCACCAGGGTGGGGTTGGCATCAGAGCACGGTCTCTCTCCTGGGCTCTGCTGCTCTGAAGAGGATTTGCCTGGGCAGTGGTGATGGCGTCCTGATATGCACATGCAGAGCTGCTAGATGGGAGACAAAGTCTGCATCCTGCCTTGGCATGAAGGTTCACCTGTGTATGAGAGACCCTTCTCTAGAACTTGTTTCATGCATGACAGGAATTCCTGCTGTGAACACAGTTCCTCTAGAGCAGTGGTTCTCAACCTTCCTGATGCCACATCCCTTTAACACAGTTCCTCATGTTGTGGTGACCACCCCCAACCATACAATTCGTGTTGTTGCTATTTCATAACTGTAATTTTGCTACTGTTGTAAACTGTAATGTAAATATCTCTGTTTTCTGGTGGTCTTAGGTGAGCCCTGTGAAAAAGCCTTTCAATCCCCAAAGGGGTTGAGACTCACAGATTGAAAACAACTGTTTTAGATGCAGTTGGCATGCAACCAAGTCCAAAGGAATCTGTTTGAAGTAGAACAACTGGATTAACTAAGTCACCACTGTCACAAACAAACAAGCTCCTTTCATGCTAAGCACATTACAGTTTGGATCTTAAATATCCCCCTGAAACTCGTGTGTTGAAGGTCTGGCTATGGACTATGGGAGGTGGTAAAGACTTTATGAGGAGAAATTTTCCTCATTGGAAGAAGCTAGACCTTGGGGAGTGTATCCTTGAGGGGACAGAGGGATGCAGTCCTTTTCCGTGTTTGCTTCCTGGCTGCCAGGAGGTGAGCATCCTTTCTCTAACATGCAATTTGATCTGCCGTGTTCTGTCTTATTACAGGCCCCAGAAACTACAGAAGCAAGAGACCATACGATAAAATCTCTAAAACCATGTGCTAAAATGATGATGATGATGATGATGATGATGATGATAATAATAATAATAATAATAATAACCTTTCATCTTTTTAAGTGGGTTTATTTCAGGTATTTTGTCATAGTGATGAAAAGTTGACCAATACATGTCCTATCTGTAGAGCAGTAAGTCTTAGTTAATCATAGAGAACTAAGATAACTTCCTATGTAAGTTCATCAGAAACTGAATGATTTTTTTCAAACACAATATAACCTGTGTCCTAGCAGCAGAAAGACTCCCTGGAAAAATGGAGTGGAGGAAGAGCCAGGATCTATTGATTAGTGATGACTGAGAGGGGAATCAGTGGAGTTACACAACAGATAGGAGCAATGAAGCGAGAGAAACAACAGTGCTGGGAGTATGCTAGAGACGAACCACATTTCCTTGCAAATATTGCTAAGGGACATTCCTGGCTCTGAAATGGCACAGTGGTCACAGGCCATCTTGGCTAATGGCAAGACAGGACAGCAGTGTCCTGTCTTGACATTCCCACTACTATTTTAACATGGTGCCTTACATTTTTGTTTTACAGACGGTCACACCTACTGTGCAGCCAGATCTGCCTACCCACATGTTTTAATGTCAACTAATAGCCATGTCATATCCTTAGTGATAACGTACACATTCTCTATAGAAACAAACTAGAGCAAATAGACACTTCTGATGCAACGCTCCAAATGGAAGGTCATCCAGCTGCACTGAGGTCCTCTGCGTCCTGACTGTGTCTTTTATCCATGATGACATGCTTAATACAGTGACCAGAAAATTTCTCCACTTTCTATCAGACCAACGAAGTACCAATAGGAAAAAATAAAATAACAACAGCCCTAAAAGATATGAAATTGGTAACCATGAGCCTTTAGCAGTGGTGCCTGCATTAGGGGCTGGTACTTAGTAGATACTAGTTATCATCTAAGGATTTCGTTCCATGGCCTAAAAGCCTCTATAAAAATGGCAGGCTTAAGCTCATGTGTGGAGGATACAGATGTACCCTCAGGACAAGGAAGAGGTCCTTCCCACTTCAAGGCTCCTGAAAATGTCAGTGGCATCCTTGGAATGGGCTGAACTATGTCTTGAGATATGATTGAACACTAACCCTTGGAAACTGAACATGTGGCCCTTAGGAAATAAAATCTTAGGCCCTTAGGATATATAAATTAGAAAGGATATATAAATTAGAATATATAAATAAAGGCTCATAGGATACAAATTAGGAAGAGATTGTGCAGGCCTAGAATAGCCCCACACCCAGTGACTGGTGACCTTAAAGAAAACCTACAAGGATACATAAAATGGTGATACAAACATGGAGGCAAGAGTGTGAGTCAATGGAACCCCAAGGACTTCCAGCCACATGGACAGACAGGCGAGGGCATGAAGAATCTCCAGGAGTCAGTGCCACAACTTGGCTGTAGACTCTGGCATCTAGAACTGTGAGAAAATGACTTTTGTTGTTTTAAGTTACCAAGTTTGAGGTTGTTATGGCAGAGGCAGGAACTTACTAGAGTCCTCACATATGCTACAAGCTTTTGAAAACTGGGAAAATACACAGGAATCCAGGCCTCAAAATGCTAATTCTTCATCTGCTTTTTAAACAAATGAGGGGCCATCCAGGTACACGGTAAAAATACATTTAAAGAAATAGCACCATTAAGCTTCAATTCATTTTCTGTTACACATCTTTAACAAGAGAGGAAGAAAACACGGAGAAGAAAATAAAGCCTGCAGAAGTGAAGACATGGAATAAAATAAATACACACACACAGAGAAAACCAAACTCAGAAACAGAGAGAAGTGAGAGACACACGAGGACCAATAATGAAGCAATAGTAGCAGTGTACATCAAATGAGTGGAACTCAAGGCACAGAGAAGTGACAGATTGTGTCTTTTTGTTTTGTTTTGTTTTTTTTTTAAATGCGCTCACGGTGAAGAAATCAGTGGGCATAGCAATAGCAGAAGAGCTAACTGCTGATTGACATGTATTCTTTAAACCCTGCAATTCTCCTATCTTATACTTGAGGAGATTGAAGCCCATTGCCAGAGATCGTGGAGTGGTCGTGAGTGTTTATCTTCAGCTGCCCTGCCATGTGCTGATGACATGACAGACAGGGATGCAGGCTGCTGGAGCTTGGGGGGTTGCTCACCTGGAGAGTTTCAGCCACAGGTTTACTGAAGAGACTATTCCATCTACAGAAGAGAGCCAGACAACAGAGTGGAAGCTTTTTCTATTCCTCTATAGACAATTTTCATTTGTAGTGGAGTCTTAATTTCACCACTGTCTGAGTGTAGCAGGTGCAAGGAACCCTAGAAAACCCCAGCTTTGAATAAGCCAGAACATCATTAGCAAAAATACATAGTTCTTGCATGAAGTGAGGCAAAACTCCGAAAGTATTTGCAATGGCTGATTTTTTTTTTTCCTTTTATCTCTAGGCAGTGGTGTTTGAAAGGCAGGTGTGAGGTATGCTGATTTGTGGGACACCCCAGAAGGGCACTCTCCCAGTGTTGTGTAGTGTTTAGAGTTTCTGTTCATTCCCCATAAAGAAGTTCCCGAGTACAGCATGGATGAAGATCACCACCACCACAGCCCACACCCCAAGAACAGACCTGACTGGGAAAGGAGGCTTGCTTGCAGGTGAGGCAACAGTCTCTGCTGAAAGATTCCTAACTCAGGTAATAGTCCAGTCAGGCACAAATGAAAGCTATTTGCTGATAAGTACAAAAAACACGATTATGCATTCTTGTTATTCAACACTAACACCATGACATAGAATAAATAATATCTTCTAAGAACAAATCAAGAAAGCTCCAGAATAGAACCCTTTAGAAGTCAACATAAATAAAAAGGAGACATAAAATTAAGGTATGAAATACAAATTACAAGCAGCTAGTGGGGCTCTCGGTAAAAGCCTGTTTTCTTCAGTTAGTGAGTTATTCCTACAAGTCTCACGGCTGTATTTAGGACATGAACCAGTTTTTAGAATGTTTTCCTAAAATATCATGCTAAGTTTCTGGCTTGTAGTTGCTTGGGAGTAAGAAGAGGGTGAGGGACCTAGGCTAGAAGGAATAAGTAACAACCCAGCGAATGCCTCCTCCGGCTCTAGCCACTCATTCCGAAAGGCAGAGGCAGGGATAGTACAAATGAAAGCCACAATCAACTGCTGCAACCACTCCGTGGCCTGCCAGGTTTCAAAGATGTCTGAGCCCAGGAGAGGCATGTTCTCATCTGTCCCATGGATAAGCCCGGGACAAGATAAATATTTTTTTGTTTGTTTGTTTTTATTTTGCTTTGTTTTAAACTCTCTCTATGGCACATGAGTGGTTTATTCTTTTCTTGGGAGCAAAGTTAGGAAATAAGAAGACTCAATCACCCTTTTCAAAGCGCCTTAAAATTAATTTCCCATTCAGAAGTCTAAGTTCAAACAAACTGGCACTGGTTTTGAAAATGCTGATCACCTACATACACAAATGTAGGTTTTTAGTTCATGGGGTATATCCACCACAAAGCTATACTAATGTAATCATACTGCATCTTAGAGCAAGATCAATGGGATTTTAGAGAGGAAGGAAAGAGGTTTGCAAGTCCAGCAAGACTCATCCTGTCATGCCTGGGAGTGCATCCACAGGATGCCTAAACCAGGGGTTTCTGCCAAAAGTCAGAAAAACATAGTCTTAAGGAAAGGAAAGATCACAGGGGTTAAAACAGAAAACCATAAGGAGGAAATAAATGTAGACATTTCATGCTCCAGACCAGACCTTTCACTATTCAGTAATAGGAGAAAGATTAAGATGGCAGAGAACCCAAGAACACAGCTCTCCAGCCCATCACTAAATCCAAAGGCTTCCATTCTTTCCTTGAAGGGTGGCAGGCAGAGGCCTGAGCTGCATGATTTCCAAAACCAGAAGCAGTGAGACAGAACAGACCAACACGGATGAAAATGAATAGATGCATGTATATCTTTGGGAAAACAGCAGGGAAAACCAAACAAGCCCCAATTTTCTGGTGGCAGCTTGCATCCACAGTTGGTCTAAAATGAAGATAGTATATGGGAAAAACCACTTCAAACTCCTACCAGGTCTCCCTATCTTGTTGTTTAGTCTGGAAAGCAGGGCTTAAGCTTGGCCAGGCTGCGAGGTGCCCCTGGCCCCAAAGCACACACACAAGCTGGCCGTTATATCCTCACAACATCTGCAGCTGTCTATACAGAAACAAGCTCCTTAGAACCACCGAAAACAAAAGACAAAACAGCAAACAGGAACTGGACAATTGTTTGCACTGTCTCATAGACAGCAGTGATACCGCTTCTGGGTGGAAAAGTACTGCTAGGTTTTGTACAGAGCACTTCTAAATGCCACGGACTGGGCTGGAAGGATGAAGAGGAAGTGGGCCCGGTTCCCCGGAACCAAGTCAGTACACATGCAGGTATTAAAGGCAGCAGCTCGTAGCCAGCTGCTTTTTCCAGCCTCCAGTTTGACACAAGGCAGTGGGGTTATGTGGAAAACAAAGGAATTTGCTGTCTTCTGGCTTTCTGACCAGAGACCAGATGGAATTCATCAAGGAACCTCTCCTACCCCGACCCCCACCCCTACTCCTCCTCAGGGCACAGAAAGGGTGCAGACCCTTACCTTGAAGTTGTGTGTCTTCTCATAGTTGAAGTGGTTGTCGTTGTGTGTGAGGGCAGCTCTTCGGACCAGTGAGGAGATCTGCGAACAGGCAAAGAGCTTGAGAGGAGACCAAAGAAAGCCATTTTTGAATCCCACCTTTACCCCGAAAGCAATGGCTAGCAGCTCCTGGCGCTTCCTGGCAGGCTTGGACTTCCGAGCTACAGCACATTTTCTCTCCTTTTCCAGCCACAATTCCTGAGCGAGCATAGTGCTTGGATCTCAGCAATTCTGCGTTTCCCCCGTGGAAGCTCTCGGGAGCCAGCAGAGTTTGGGGACTGCAGCTAATGTTAGGCAGCAGATTTGAGGCAGCTGTGCTCTGTCTGGAGAGGCCTGAGGCATGTGACCTGGAAGGGACTGTTTGAGTGATGGAGGGGGCTCTGGCTCAATAGGGATGGGCCTGCTCTGTGCTGTTTCTTAAGGCTGGCATGTGCCTGGAACAATAGCACACATTCATACGTAGCAACCCCAAGACTATCTAGTCAGCACAGGGGATCAAGGAAGGCAGCCATGTGTGCACGAACACAGAGACAGACACACAGATACAGACACACAGACACAGACACACACACACATACACACACACACACATAGACACACAGACACACATAGACACACACACACACACACACAGGCTCATTGTTCAAAGTTCAAAGTCAAAGCTGTATCCAATTATTCTAGATCTCTGAACCTCATACTGGGCTGACCTCCAGCAGAGTAAACCTTTAAACCCAGATGATTCTTTAATCTTAAAGGGATAAAGTCACATCTATTAAAAAAAAATCCCATACTTAAAAACCTTATCTTTATTGTTATACCTTTATGGAACGGCAACAGTCTGAGCTCAGGCAGTTTATGGGAGAAGTGCAAAGCATTCGGTTGTGGGCTCAGCAAGCTCCGAGGTGAGAGGGTCAGGAGGCATGAAGCAGGCTGCCTTGCTGCAGAATTCTTCCATTTTCCATCATCCCTCACTACCTCCCCCAAATCCCACAACTTAACTAAATCCTCTTAACTAAAGCCCAACCGTTACTGTTGGTTTTCTTTAAAACAAAGCATCTCAGACAGACATTTTGTTAGCGCCCCTAGCCCATCTTAATGCCCCCTTTGCCCTTAAAAACACTGGATGGTCTCCTTTGGGGTCACGGCTTTTGGTCCGTGACCAAAATACTGAGGTAACATAATTTGCCGGAGGACACATCTTGTATCAGCAGCAGAATCAAGATGAGAGTGGGAAACATCTGTTTGCAGCCCCTGAGCTCTGGGATACTGCCCTCTGCTGCCATATTCTCCATCCAAGTCCTAAAATACTCTTATCTCAAAATTCTTAGCTCTGCTTCTTCCCATCAGTCTTGCCACCTTAAATGTCAACCCTCTCAGTCACTGTGATCAGCACAGCTGTGCGCACTCCCTGTCTCCCCTTCTCTGTGTTCAGAAATTGTCCCAAGTCTCCACGATGAAGCATGTGCCAACATTTGCGCTTTCACTGCTCTCTCTCTCTCTCAATATCCAGCTCATCTTATCTCTCCCCCAATTCCCATCCCAGGTCCTAGAAAATATTTTTTTCTGGCATATTCAGTTTCTCCATGTAGTAGCTTGTTCTCTCCCTTAGAGTATTAATGCACTGTAATAGCATGTTCTGGTGTTTTATATTTAATTAATTGCTAGTCCCCCCCCGCCCGCCTGCCGAGATTCTTACTGTTCTACAAGCAAACCCTGATGTATACCAAAATGATGCTGTGTAAGCTTGCCTCCAAATTATTCCTAACTGGCCAATAAATGCCTACACCTGGGCAGGGCAGAAGAGAGGTAGGTGGAGCTAAAGTTCAAGGACTTGGAGGACAGGAGGATCATGGGAGGGTGGGGAGAGAGAGAGAGAGAGAGAGAGAGAGAGAGAGAGAGAGAGAGAAGAAGGGGAGGAGGAGGAGGAGGAGGAGGAGGAGGTGGAGAGAGACAGGAGAGGAGAGGAAGAGAAAGAGTTACCATAGGTTAGTGTAAGGAAGAACCACATGGCTTGGAGGAGATTGCTCTGAGGATTGGTGATGGAGAGAAGCAGCCCAAATGAAACACATGTTTCATTCTGTGGGAATTATGGATGGGATTAAAAATATGTGGAGCTGGGAGGTAACAAGGTAGGTTAGGGGGTTTATTTCTGCCCAGCCCCAGAGTTTAAAGCATATTAAAAATCTAGGAAGTGTTTGTGTCTTTCATTGATATGGCAGTGGGTTAAATAATAATCACCATGATAATTTATGAATTAATAGTAGATATTAATAAACATTTTCTACAACACTGCACCACTTAACACCCCAACATCAAATTCTAACTTAAATGCCACCTTTGCCAGGAAAACATTCTTAAATTTTCCACTGGAGGAGCATTTGCCCTCTGAAGTTATGATTCTTCATTGCACTTTCTTGTATTAGCAGAATAAATGAAAGCTCTGACTCTCCATTATACAAAGAACTCAGGAAAGGCCTGGGTCAATTTTGGTTCCCCCTGCAAGTCTCTAATGGAATTCTTTGCTATAGCAGATAAAGCCCTAGCACATGGAGGAGCCAGAAGTCTAGAGAAAGGCGAACAATGGTGTCTCACAAGAGGTGGGATCTCACTTTCATTCTAAGATCATCACTACCCCTACACTCCAGCTTCTAAGGACCAGGACTGCCCAAGGCTGCTCCCTCCTAATAGCTCCTTTCCCTGACCAGGTCCTGATGTTCAGCTGTCTCTGAGGGGGCTGAATGGAGGTTTGGTATACCTTACAAGTGTTTCCAGTTTTAGCTTAAAGGTAAAAGCTTGGAGGCCAAGGAGAAAGATGTTTCTTTAAACCTTCATTGCTAGTAAATGAACACAGATGCAAGCACCAGTTCTACAGTATGTGCTAGGCAAAGTGTATGGTTATACCATTCGAGAATCAGACTAAATAACCCTTTGTATGGCAAGTGGGTAGATGAGCACCTCCTCCTTGTGGTGTACTGACAGCTGAATACAAGATTAGGTCTTCTTTTCTTGCCTGCGTGTCATTACTTATAACCAGCATTTTAAAATTTCTATTCATGACAGTGACTTCTTTTCCAGAGCATTTACCCAAACACAAGATGCATTCAGCCCCAGGCAGGAACCACACACTGTCCTTCAATGAGTCCTCTTTACAGGGACAGAGTGTTAGCTCCCCAGGAGAATGACAGCTTCAGCGGTGACCCTGAGTCACCCTCTCACTACAGAAAAATGGCTACAATCATGGCTTGGTGATGCCCCAGGAAACACCTTCCATGGGGGCTCTTGATCTGAGCATCTCCAGGGAAGCCTCTCAAGCTCTGTACGCCCTCCACAGCATTGCTCACTGACCTCACACACACTGGATGTTGTCAGAAATCTCCATCCGACCTATTCTCACCTATCCATTTCTCTGCATGTCCAATTTGAACCTGGCACCCTCCCTAGGCCGCTGACACTTGGGCCAGCTCAGCCTTTGTCGTGGAGTTGCACCATATGTTGTAAGCTGTCTGGCAGCACCTCTTGCGCTCTCTCCCCTCACTAGACGCCTGTAGAAACTCCATTGGGATCACTAAAGATCGGGGGACCTGCCTCCCGTGGGGCTGGCCTGGCTTAACACCATAGACATTTAAGTGTGCTTCCTACATGCTAAGTACGATGACAGATACGGTCCACGTTTCTATTCACTAAAGACTTATAAGCCTACAATGCAGTACTGTTCTCATTCCTTCTGTTCTACAGACGAGGACATACGAACTATGAGTTTCAATACCTTGCCCAAGGCCCCATATCTGGCAGGTGGGCAGTCTATTGAAATATCTAAGGAGATCTAGGCTTCCCCTTCCACCAAAGAACAAGTTTTATTTTTTTTATTGTATTAAATACATGTAACATTTGCCCACTTTAAAATAGGTAAACAAGCTTATGGAGGGGCTTTGGTTCTCTTACAGGAAGCTTCTACTAAAGATACCACAGGCAAGTAGGTATGTCTACGAACACATGGCGAATAAACTCACTACTTTCCACTCTCTTTCTCCTCTTATAATGAGGATTAGAATCTTATCTTTAGAGTCTCTCTGTGTTCTCTACCTCCAGGATCTTGCATCCAGGAAGGTGTTCAGTAACAAGAAAACAATGGGATGTTCTCAGATGAAGATGAAGAGAAGATGAGTCAGTAGCTGAAAAGATGTGGGAAACGGCCATTTGGGGTACCCAGCATCACGGAGGAAGAGGGGACCTTAGAAGTCCATGAGCTCACTAGCTGCTTCCCCACCCACTCCTGACACAACTACCTCTCAGCTTCCGGCAGCCATGACCAGAGCCTTACCTTCAGATTTCTAAGGCAGTGATTATTTTCCTACAGACCCCAAGTGTGCCCCAGTGACACATTTTGAAGAGGTTTGTTGAAGAGTGTCACTGTCAGTCCCTTGACTCCAGTCCTAATGTCTGTACCCCTGGGCCCTAACACTTCTCTGCCTTCTGTTTGAGTCTCCCTTAGGTGTTTTCAGCTCAAGCGACATCCTGTCTACAATCAGTAGCCTAATACTGCTGCTTTTGCTGCCTCACAGCAGTATAGGAAATGAAGCTCAGTATTACCCATGCTGGCCAGGGAGCCACAAGGCTAGATCTCTAGTTTCTTACTGGTGTTTGTAGCAATTAGAATATGTCTGGGGAAAAATAACTGATGACTTATTAAAGGCCTGAATGGAGCCAGTAATTCTATTTCTAGCATTCTTTTAGGCAGCTCTGAAGACAAAGATTTAAATAGATATAAGTGTGTGTGTGTGTGTGTGTGTGTGTGTGTGTGTGTGTGTGTGTAGAGGCAGAAACAAGAGAGAGAGGGAGAGAGAAAGAGATAGAGATATAGAAACAGAAAGAGATTAACCAAAGCAATAATAATGAAAAATGAGAAAAGGCTAAAACATTCAATCTAGGGAAAGGGGTAATAAATGACGGTTTAAGCGTGTAATGGTCTACTACATAAACAGTAACCAAAGTCATCAGTGTGACCTCAGTGTGAGACAGTTTACCTCCCCATACTATTAGTAGAGGAGCAGTCTGTTCAACCAGATACAGACGTATTCACTTTGTAAGTGAAATAGACCAAAATACTTGCCCTCACCCCGAACTTTGGAACAGAAGCAATAGTATCCCCAGATGTCACAGGTCTCTATTTTCTTCTATTTATTTTTTTTTGCATTTTCTAAAATGATAGCTTAGTTCTGTTAAAGAACGATTATTTAAGAAACTATATGAGAGATAAGTCATGTGGATATATGGTAGGCTCTTTGTATCTGAACTACACTTGGTTTTCATTCTAAAACCTTGTTTTCTTAGGGAGAAGGGACCCAGGGTCTGTGGCTCCTCACCACAGAGCTACTGAACTAGATCCAGAAACAGATCCAGGTCCACAGTCTCCTGTCTGAAACTCACGGGTGTCAGAAAGCTATGGAGTTCCCTGGGAGATTGGGCAAGACACTCTGCTCGCCAGCCTCATGCTTTCTGGCTCAGTTTGTATAATGCCAGGCCTGAGAATCTGCATCCCTAACTTTCCCCCAGGAGGTGCTAGCGCTGCTGCCCCTGGGACCCCTGACTTCTGAGGTTCACTCAGCCTGTGGTCATGTCTGATAGTAAGAACCACTGAGAAAAGAGGCTAGCTCCTGCCACCGCTCCAGGCTCAGAAAAACCACACCCAGGCCTTCTGGAGACAGAACCTGGTGCCTTAAGCCATCTCTCGTCAAAAAGTAATGCTCTTCTACAATTGAGAGTTCTCACTCACATGCACCTCAAGTGCTTCAACTTACACAGATTATTGGAAAATATGAAAGAACGAATGTACAATTTGCTCTTGAAGAAATGTTTCCTGCCCAAAGGAATCAGTATCTTCTAAATACCAAATCATGTTTCTATGTATGCCGCCCATCTCACCACCCTGTGTGAAATGTAAAAATCTCTATCATCTCTTAAGATAAAAGCAAAAATCCATACCATAGCCTCCTAAGGTGTGGGCTGGCCCCTGCCACCTTCCCAGCCTTTCCTCTCACCACTTCCCTGCTGTTACCTGGAGGACTGATAGCGATACACTTAGCAGTGCAGGTTTGAAACTAGGAGCCCCCACGCCATGCCACATGACTTTATGAGCTCAGGCACTGTGCATATTTCCCATCACAATTAAAACCCATGTCATGTCACTTGGCACCAAACAGCTACTCACTCTGCATTTTGCCAAAACTAATGAATGTTCACAGCTACAAACTCCCTGGAGGTGAGGAGACCACTACAGAGGTTTATTACTATCACTTTCAAACACTGATACAAAATCCAGGGGCTGTGATCTTTGGAATTTCTTCTGGATTGGACTGTCCAGTTGCTGTCATTACAAAAGGAAGCATTGGAAATGGGTGCGGAGTTGCTGTGTGTAGGACAGGCCCAGAGTCACGAGCCCTAGGAACAAGACTAGGTAGGTTTGTGGCTTGATTAATGTCACTCTATATCTTGTAAGTATAAATATAGATCTATCTGTCTATCTATCTATCTATCTATCTATCTATCTATCTATCATCTATTGACTGTCATCTGTCTAATCTTGATGTCTTTCTCCTTATGAGCAAGGTAGAGTTGATGTTATTATTCTATGTAGGTGAGAAGGTTGTAATGCTCTGAAGTCTGTCCTTAGGAACCCTGATGAGCTTTCCCATGGAAATTGCTGGAGTCCCATGAGCAATCTACTGACATTATTATTATTATTATTATTATTATTATTATTATTATTTATTTTCTGAGAAAGGGTTTCTCTGTGTAGGCTTGGTTGTCCTGGAACTCACTCTAGACCAGGCTGGCTTCAAACTTATAAAGATCCACTTGCCTCTGCCTCCCAAGTGCTGGGATTAAAGGCATATGCCACCACTGCCAGGCCTAAGAGCTTTATAGAATAAACTTTTTCAATACTTAAAACTGTAACTTGAAAACAACTTGTGGTTCCATCTGTGGATTCTATTCCAGCACACTGCAGGCCTTGGCTTGGTCCTTAAGAGAGCCATATTTTGTGAAAAAAATGAATGCGCTCACTTTTCATCAGTGCTTTTCTTTTCATCACTTTGAATCAAGATGGCTTCTGAGTCTATAAAGAGTCAGGGTGCTCTCTTTTCCTCTGTATACTATGGCTTCACAACACACATGTCTAGGAAGTTAAGGCCTGGGTAAGTAGCCAATGTCCTCAAAGTTCTAACCCATAATCCTGTCTGTAGGCATGAAGTTATTGTGTAATTAAAATACTGATTTCTGTACTCCTTCTATCTGGTTGCAGTCCCTGTTCTGAGAATCTCATGTCTCAACGCGTAAACACTTCTCCCCAGTTGTCCCCTGGTATGTCAATAAAGCAGCTTATAGACAATCACTGAGCAGGACAGAGAATAGGGCTGGACTTCCTGCCAGCCAGGGGAGGAGGGGAATTCAGCCTTGGGCAGATGTCTAGGGAAACATCAGGAGAGAGCAGCTGGAGCAGGGAAAGCTACAAAGTGCAAGTACTGCTGGGATGTACACTGGTAGGAAACCAGATTAGCTTAGAGGTCTAAGAATGGAATAATAACTGCTCCTTCATTGTGTTGTGAAGCTTAGTATTAAACAAATATAAAAGTCTCAATTATTTGTGTGATAGCCAGGCTATGAGAACTAAGGAACAAACAGTTTTATAAAGATAACCTTAACACCTGTGGCTGTGACTGAGCATGTTGAAGGCCTACTGCACCACCAAGAAGTGTTAGAGGCAGAGGGTTGGGTCTCCCGAGTTGTGCCCTTGAAGAGGATATTAGGACCTGGCTTCTTCCTTCTCTCTTTGCATCCTGACTCCCCTGTGAGCAGCTTTTCTCTGCCACGCCCTTTCTCACGATGCTATCCTGCCTCAGTACAGGCCTAGAAACAATAGAGCCGAGTAACCAGAGACCAAAACCTCAGCAACCATGTGCACCAATTATTTTTTTTCATCTTAAGCACTCTGTCATAGTTTCAGAGAGATATCACAGCTTCCCAGATCCAAGAAGTGTGCTGCAGTTATTCATTCCAGGAGGAAAGATCTAGACTGAAGCACCTGAGGTACCTTTGTTTTTGCTCTCTGTAGAGCACCCTTTCACACTTTTCACTTTTCACGCTCTTCAGTGGCTATACCAATATATGCTTACTATGTGCTATTTCTGTATATAATGCATATAACGTCCTGAAGCTATGAGGGCTTCTATGTATATGCAGAGTTGGGGATCTCCAAGATGGTTTTTGCTGTGATGTTTTAAAGTTAGGTCCCCATTGGACAATTGAAAACCCAGAAACGCTGAATGAAACAAGCCCAGATTACTAAGAAGCAGAAGTGTGTTTTTTTCTTTCATCAAATACTACTAATCCAGACTGTTTGATCCTAGGGACACTGAGCATTCTCTCCTGCTGCAAAACAAACCTTCCCGTTCTTCCTAAGTACTGCCTGGAGTGTTTGCTTGCTCTTTCACTTGTGGATTCTGGGTCTGAAAGAGGAGGGAGACAACCAAGTCAACGAGTCATTAGACTGTGGGCTCATCCCCACACTGGGAAAGAGCTGGGAGACCGGCATGCCCCTGCACCCTCCCCACCTGCACCCTAGCTCAAGCTCAGCAATGCCAGTTCCACTGCATCCATCTAAGCATCTGGTTTCATATCTGACTGGGAGCTGCTGCTGACTTCCAGACCTGTGGCTTCCGGGCCCAGGTAGAAAGGCCTCAGCTCTGGTGGCACACGCCCAGGTGCCACCCGGATTGTCTTCTAGGATCAAGGAGAAACACCAGAGCACCAAGGAAGGGTCTCAATACCCCTCCTAGAGCTTGCTCCACTCTGTTCAGCGAAGCATTCACCGGACACTGAAGGGCCATGCAGGCTCCCAACGAAGCAGAGAATCTCAGCAGAACCTATGGTGGTCTGATTGCTGGTACAGGCTGTCAACGATGTCTCTCCCATACGACCTGTCCAGATAGATGGTTTTATGGAGACCTGTGTCAGCACTTTCAGCTAACAACTGATGTTTCTTGGACACTTTGATGTGGGAACAAGGATACTCCATGCTGTGGACAAAGCACTAGGGTACGCTCCACAGCTCCTACAGTTCAGTAGGATCAGCTGGGTGGAGAGCAATGAGCTTAACATCAGAGCGTGTCCTTAAAGGAGACCTTTAACGATGTTAGGCAAATTTCTGGAGAGATGAACCTATTTGAAGTACAACAAGGTTATTTGCAAGGAAAGGGAGCGCTGAGTTGGAGCTCCTTAAGTGTCTGTCGTAATCCTTTAGGGATTATGATGCGAAAGGCAAAATGCAAGCAAACCATATGCAGTCGGGGGGGGGGGCAGTTGGCAGCGAGGGCCCAGCTGCTGTTTTCCCTGTGCTTTCTGCCCTTCTCTTGGTCCATATTTGTCTCGCCTGCTTTGTGTTCTTAGGTTGTCATGTGACTCCTCACCTCTGGCCATATCAAATGATTGATTGCCTTATGGGTTTTATTACAAAACGCAGTTTCTGGCTTATGACACCTGATTGTATCAGAACCCAGGTGTATTCCTTGACTCTTACTCCCTCCCTGTCACTGTCACTTAGCTGAGCCAGCTAAATTTCTGCTGGAACCCTTACATTTACTAAATTGCTTTGTGTGTGTGTGTGTGTGTGTGTGTGGCTAAAGAGTGGCAGTTTTCAGAGGACCATTGCAGAATGCTTCTGGCAGAGCTTTGGGTGCTTAATAAAGCATGTTCTCTGCTCTGCAGGTAGAGTATGCCTGCCTTTGTCTAAAGGGAAAAAAAAAAACAAATCAAGGTAACCCACTGGCTATTGTGTGTGAACAGTCTCAGATTCAAATGACAGAGACGCTTGTTAAATAGTTCTTCATTTTGTCACAAATAAAAACATCTCCCAATCCCTACTGTGCTTTGTACAGCGAACAATCACCCAAACAAAACAGCCTTTGATGGCATTCCCAGCTGTGCTGCTCAGACTTGCCCAGTAGAGAGAAGTCAGTATTCTGAACGGCGCATAGGGACTTGTGCATTCCACACAGAGTCACGGCTTACTTCTGGCCTCGGTAGTGGGTGGAGACTAGGATTTTCAGATTCTACCATTTGGTAAGGCCAGCCCAACACCAAGTCTGTGGCCATGTTCTGTTTTTAACCCAAGGGAGTCAGCATGTGGTGATGTTATGGCCGTGGCCATGGGCATGAGCAAGAGCACAACTACAGGTATGACCCTAGGCATGGGGATGGCCATGGCTGCTCTGCGAAGAGCACAGGTCACACCAATAGGCAAGGCTGTCTCTTCCAGGGAAAGACTTCCTTCTGAAAGGACTACAAGTAATTTGACCTTGGTTCTTTTTTAAGGCAAGGAACTTATTCTTGGACATTGTGTGTGTGTGTATATATCTTGTCTGTTTCTTCACTTCTTTAGCAAATCTTCCTAAAGTAGCTGTTGTTTATCAAGCACAGGGTTGGGCAAGTGAAGAAGTGAGAGGGTTGGACAAGTAAACAGGCCGTAAACACGGCAGATGACGTGTTAGGAAGCCCTCAGAGATACAGAGAAATAACAAGCAAGATCAGAGGTCATGAGGGCAGGGAGATACTCAGAGACTGGCGGGAGAAGAGCCTGCTCTGCAAGCTTCAGGACCTGTGGACGAGTCCCCACAACCCGCACAAAGCCAGCTGTGGCAGCACACACCTGGAATCCCAGCGCTCCCACGGAACTAGAGGTAGGGAGAAGAGAATTCCCCAAACCTTGAAGGCCAGCTACCCTGAACTACATAGTAATGAATGACAAAAAAAAAAAAAAAAAAAAAAAAAAAAAAAGTGAGAGCCTATCTCAGACAAGGTAGCAAGCCAGGGAGTACATCCAAGGTTGCCCTTTAACCTTCACTTCCATGCCATAGCACGCACGTGAGCACGTGCACACATATGTAAAGAATAAACTAACTTTCACGACATGCAGGTGATATTTTCAAAGTCTTAGGAAGGTGTTTTCCAACTAAAAATACCTTTACTTCACATGATATTAAAAAAAAAAATTCCCTTATGACCCTTTGTCATTCCTAAACACATGGTCACTTTAATTTGATCAAATCACTAGAGAATTAAGAAAGATCCTGTGTGTTAATCACCTGTGCTAGTTCCTCACAGGCATTTGCTGGCTGAGTGTGAAGTTGTATGAAGAACGTAAGTGCTACACAGTGCTCCAAAGCAGGCTCCATCCTGAAGTAGTGTGGCATCAGAAGGAAAAGAGGCAAGATGCTTTAGGATGCAAATTTAGGAAAACAAGGGTTGGGGCAGCTATTACGACTTCTAGGGCCCTCAGGATGGCAGCAGGGCTGCTGGCCTGGACCTGGGCCCTACCCAGTGCTGCGTCAGGGAAGAGCAACGCACTGTTCTGAATCAGGTGGAGGCCTGAAGCAGCAGAATGGCCTCTGAACCTCTGGCTGAGCTCAGCCTCCTCCCTCAGCCTCCTTTCTCACACATGTGTCTGAGTGTTGGATGGAGACCACACTCCTTGTTCTTTGTGCTACCTCAATGCTTCCTTGGAGTCTGTGTGTGTGTGTGTGTGTGTGTGTGTGTGTGTGTGTAGGTACATGTTCCTAGAGGCCTGAAGTCAATGCTGTGTGTCTTCCTCTATTGCTCTTCACCATATATATATATGTATACATATATATATGTAAACATATATACATATATATGGTATCATGATATATATATATATGGCATGATACCATATATATGTGTATATATATGTATATATATATGTATATATACATATATATATATATCATATGTCTGTGGAAAGTACTTTGCTGACTGGCCAACTTCTAGACTCCACAAAAAGGCATCACATTTATTTTCCTTAAAATACCGAGTTATTTCAAGTCATTCTGTGACAAAGTTTGAACATTCCACACACATCCCAGTCTTGCAGGGTTACATATTATAGCACTGTATTCAACCTATCAGTGTTTCCCAGATTCACCTGTGCCCATAATTAATAAATAACGTGTGGGAGACTCTATGCTTAATGTCAGGATGGTTGTATCCATCAAAATAGAGAACACAGTTGGATGCCTCCAACACAGCAATGGCTGTGCAGAGTTATGTATTCTGATTAGGCTTAGCTAAAAGTCCTGCTTTTCCCAAACAGTACACATACCAGAAGTTGGACATTGGTCTTCCATGTATACCTGGGTGACCCTGCGGAGGGTGGATATGGGTGTTACCATCTTGTCTCTGAAATAATGGGTCATTCAGGGCTAGCAGATGAGGTTTATTGCCACAGATGACAGCCTTTTAGTGATGTCAGTTCCAGGCAGGGTGTATCACCCGTGGTACTCCATGCCAGGCTGTGCTCCAGAAGAACTTGGACACTGTGCTGCCAAGATTTTTGACAACTTGACATAAGTTAGAGTCGTTTGGGAAGAAAGAACTTTGAGGAAATGGTCTCACCAGCTTTGTCATGTAGGGAAATCTGTGGAGGGCATTTCTTAGTGATTGATGAGGGAGGGCCCAGCCCATCGTGGTTAGTGGGAGCCCTGGGCAGTTGGTCTTGGAGTGTGTAAGGAAGCAGGCTGAGCAAGTCACAGAGTGCAGAGCAATAAGCAGCACTCTGCTGTGGCCTCTGCATTGGTTCCTGCCTCCAGGTTCCTGCCTTATTTGAGTTCCTGTCTGGACTTCCCTCAGTGATAGAGTGTGATGTGGAAATGATGCTGAGATAAACCCTTCCCTCCCCAAGCTGCTTTTGGTCATTGTGTTTTATCACAGTACTAGCAAGGTAACTCAGTCAGGCACCTTTTGGTTCTCATGGGCCCTGCTGAGTTGCCATGATGTCTTATTGGACAGAACCCAGAGTGTCATCTGAAACACAACATTCCGGATTGTGACCTCGTCAGTGCCCTGGTGCCAGTGAGTCTAAAGTCCCAAGATCTCTGGGCACTTACACACCTCATTCCCTCCACTCCCACCCCCATCCCAACAATGGGGTTAAGAAACAGTCTCTCACAGAAGTCCTTATCTCTGAAAGCTACATGTTAGAGATCTGAATCCACTGGCTCTGAAAATCAATGCCCTGAATCCAAAGCACTATGTCCAAAGACCAAGACTCAGAGGAGAGTTGTGGGTGGTGAGAGCTTGGTGACAGTTGCTGTTTGGGGGACAAATACATGATTGCTGGCTGTTATTCCGAGCTCTACTGCTTTGCCTCGTATCCTAACTTGGGTTCTTTCATCCCGTCCGGAAGAATCTCTCTACTGGCTCAGCTAATACCAAGGACTCCTCTCTCAGGATCAGCATGATCCAAGATGAGTCCCAGTTCAGGAGAGGAGAGGAGAGACTTCTTACAGCTCTGTTGACAGGATGCTACAGGCAGGATGGGAGGAGAAGAGCAAATCTCTCACAAAAGGCAAAATAGTAGCAGATACTGGAAAAAAAAAGTGGTGCCCAAAGAATGATAAATTCAGATGGAATTACCAAACAAGGTGTGGTGGGTGTACCTACATTCCCAGAACTTGGGGGTGGTGGTAGGAGGATTATGAATTCAAGGCAAGCCCTAGGCTACATAGAGTCCTGGGCTATCCTGGGAATATGACTCTATCTAAAACAGACACACAAACAACAACCTTTATTCTAAGGCTTCACTTGTTTCTAAGAACTAGAGGTGTAGGATTTTAATGCTTCTGAAACTTTTTTTTTTTTTTTTTTTTTTGCACGCTTCTTAAGTTGAGATGGAAGTAATGCTGTGTAGCTCCGGAGGGTGGGAACAAAGGGCAGTGAAACTTTTACACTGTGCAGGAGAATCCTTTCACTCGGGCCGTGAGCTGTCATGTCTCAGTGAAGGACAAGTTGTGTGGAAGGCCTCATGTAGGAACAGTGCTTGGCAGCCCTGTGGGTCATCTCCTCCCAGTCCTGTGGGTCATCACAGCCAAGCTGTCCCGGCCCCCTCAAAACCAGAGAGCACACACTTCTAATTTCCCAAATTCTCACCCAACAGAATCTCATACCATGGAATGACGGATTTTTTTTTCCCTCTTTTTACCATGGTTTGCTGTTTAGCAATGATATTTGAGACAGGCCCTGGTGCAAACAAAGCCTTTCTGCTCTCACATTAAAAGCTAATGTCCTTGAGGATGAATTGCCACCCCCTCCCCTGTTTATTTGATTTATGCTAAATCAGTCGCTTAAAAAAAGGATCAGTGCTTACCATGTTACCTATGATGGAAACTTTATGTAGAATGTAGTTTTATTTTAATTTTCTGTGCAGACAAAGAATACACGAGACAATGGCTTAGCTTTTTTTCTATTGTAGGAAAAACAATGCTCTATGTACAGTATGAAAATAGTTAAACTGACTGGAGTTTCTGATATTTCGGTGTATATAAAATATTTTTTATGCTGTAGGACAACAGGAATATATAGTTATAGTTTATGAGAGGTGTAAATTAGATACTTTATAGACACTCTCCCATCCAGGCATCCACCCACCTCTCCTAGCTAGCCAACTGACTATAGATAACCAACCCACAGAGGTGACCAGACCCCAGAGTAAGGCTCTGTACCAGTCTCTGGACACCCATTAGATCCAGCCCTTGGCCTCACTTATCACAGTTCATAGACTGTCAGAAGTATCTGCAGCCTAGGAGTTCTAACATACACAAGGCTTTGCCGTTCATCACTACCATGCTCCAAACATGGAGGCCCTTCTTTCTAGGACTTAGTGTTTGGCTAATGTATATCCTGAAAATATATAATTCAGCTCAGTATAGCTTAAAATTTGAGTTAAAATGTCTATACATATGAAGCCCTACTAAGAGGGGACCGCAACTATAATCTTGAAACTTCTCAGAGAATACGCTGTCTCATCTCACATTCCACTTTGACCTTGCCTGCCCCTATCCCTCCCCTGGCTTCCCACCATGCCTTTCAGGAAGCCTTCCCTGTGTCTTTCTTAGCACAAGCTCTTCTGGTGTGCGTGACTTTCACTTGACTCCACTTGATGCTGAGCTCTACGTGGTTGTGTGAGTCTTGTTCTTTACCATATTCCCGTATGTATTCTTTATCATATCCATTTCTGGAGCTTTCCTGGATACATCATGGCCAAGAAAGACTTGTGGGCAAAGACATTAGTAAACCAAGAGCCGATTCTTCAGAAATATACCATTGGCAGGCAGTTTAAGCATACCTGTCCCTGAAAGTTAAGGCTTTGGTCAGGGATAGCAAGCAATGAAAGTGTTTCTAGTTCTACTCGAAAACAGGATCAAACGATCCTCATTTAGTCATTAGCACGAAGAAAAGAAGTCATCCCCATGACACATGCCAACACAAGGGGATGAGCCTGATGCCTGTTCTTGGCAAGTAGTTATATATGTAATCCTTTCATCTTACAGATAAGGAACTGAGGCCCAGAGAGGTGGAATAGTATGCCCAAGGTCTTCAAGCAAGTTGGAAGCAAACTAGTGCTTCCAAACAGGACTTCTAGAACCACAGCCCAGTGACTTTCTGCTTCACCAAACATACGGCCCTGCCCCCTGCCTTTAGCAGCCTTTGGCTTCCTTTCAAGGTAAGGGATCGGCCTTGCCCAAAGATAAAACCCACGGAATGGTGCTGCTGAGCAAAATGTTCTGAGGCCAAGATGATTTTTAAGTAAATCTTTACTGACCTTGAAGAGAGACACAAACAGTAACATTTAAACTGCAGGCTCTCCTCAGAGCTGCTGATATTGATCCATATCCCTGGAGAAAGCGAGGCCAGAAACAGCTTCTTACCAACTTGACGGCTTCAAGAAATCTCAAGCTGGTGTTCCCACTGCTGCCCCAGAAGACACACAACTCAGGTGCAAACTCAGTGCAGCTGGGCAGGGCCAAAGCCAGGACAAGAATTTCTATTCATGTTAAAAATAAACATCACACCTGAAGCAGTCACTCCAGCTAATTAGGCCAGCACCTCTAAGGTGTGGGGGGATAAACACAGGACAGACACAAGTATCTTTGCTCAGAGAAACATTTTCAAAGTCCATCCCTAAGCTGTACACTGTGGTAAAGAAGAGGATGGTGGTGGAAGATCCTAGCAGGCCATGGCTTGGGGTAGGAGAGTAATGGCTTGATGGCAGAGCCCCTGTCTATGCATAAAGCCTTGAGATTAATTTCCAGCTTCATAGGTTTAAATGACACAGTGGCTCAACAGATCACCTCACTTTGTCCATTCCCCTCCCCACCCCCACCAGCCCATAGGTGTGGGGGAAGGGAAAGCTAAGAAGGAAAGCCTGCCCAATCAACAGTCCCAGGGATGGAAGGAGCTTTGGGACCACGAGTGGGCCGCCCGATGAGCCTATGACTAGCTTTTACACGATTTTTGTATAGTTAGGAAGGTGGCTCCAAGTGTGCTTCTACTGCTCTGCTTTAAAGGGACAAGCGAGGGCTCCTTGAGGCCACACACAGCCTGCAGCACTGTGCTGTGTGAGCCCCCTGACTTTTATCTCCACCTGTTCGGCACCTCAGACACAGGAAGTCAGAACATAAAGACTGCAGGCTGTGCACAGACCCCACAAAGGAACTGGGGAACCAGTGTCGGGTCCAGCTGGATAGGTGCAGGATGGCATGAGCACAAGGCCGACACACGGTGTGTACTAAAGGAGAACCACATGCTTCTGAGCTTGCACCCATGTTATTAATTTTGTAGAAGTATAAGGCATTCCTCACTCCCCAACCCCCGGAAGCAGGACCTGTTGCCAAGATCTCTTCGGAGCGTAGGTGGGGATTTTCTTAGCTAATAATTCAATGGTTCGCAGACTTTCCATTAGAATTGCTCAGGAAGCATGGGGGAGGGGTGGTTACGGTTGGAGTGCATGGCGTACTTGGGTGAATGCTTTTATGAAACCCATTGCTGTATAACGATGAATATACGCCAATAGGCATCCATATTGCTTAAGGATTCTCAAGTGATGTCAGTACATGCATGTGTGCTAAGGGAAACTCACTCCCATGGGACACTGAACAGGGAGACTGTGGTCACTGGCTGGGGATAAGAACAACTGTTGAGTGATTTACTTTAACAACAGGTGGAGAGCAGCCAGGAAGACAGGAGTGAACCTGTGCCATGCTGACTGTATTCTAGAGTGTGGCTGGCTCCCCCTCCTGTTTCCAGAGGCATCTCCACCACTTGTGGGCTTGTAGAAGGTTCCTTCTTGCTTGTGTGGATAGCTGAGGCAGGCACACAGGTAGGGGAGTTGGGGGGACATGGACCATGCTGGGCTTGATCTAATGCCCGGCAGGCCTGAGTATATACAGCTGTCCCAGTAGAGGTCCCCACTGCTGCTGGGGGTCTGAGTGAACTGGAATTTCTGGCTCACTGCACACTGGCGTTTTTCTTTCTCTTCCCCGTGACACCCTCTGCCAGATGTTGTACTGTGTCTGGATCAACTGGAGCCTCTCTATCTTTGCCTTCCAGAGGTCTCATCCGCAGGAAAAGTGAGCTGGGGAAACTTCAAAGGAGCAGGGCCTTGCTCTGATTTCTCTGGGGCTGTACTCACCTGTTTGTGGAAAAAGAAAACTCCAAATGACATAGGAAACCAGTGGAGAAGAAAGAGGAATGAAAGAGTATCAGTGGCACATGGCAACAAAAGTGAGATTAAAAACAGAGTGGGGGGAAAGTCCTACACACCCTGAAAAATGATATTAGATTCTAACGTTAGAACCTCAGTCAGTCAGTCAACAAACAAACAAATAAATCTGTAGGGACCTGAACTTTTGTAAGCCTGGCAAGAGGCTAACTCCTGATCTTGGCACTCTTGGCAAGGAACAGGGGTGTGCAGCACCATGGGATGCCTGAGGATGCCCGAACCAACATAAAAGGGCACCAGGGACCAGCTCCACCTGGTCCAGTGTCATTTAATTCAGAAGCACCAGAGACTTCTTTGTGAAATAATCACTGTCAAGTTTAAGGCCCGAGTAGCCGGCTCTGGTTGAATTTCACCCCCTGGGCATTGCATCTGTCCTTCTCTGAATTCCGATACTTGTCATAGGGTTGGATCGATGCAAACAGAGCTTTGCCAAAGAGCGAGGCAACGGGAGGCAGAGCCTTCTGCCTTATCTCAGCCCAGTACATCCTCCACTCTGGTAGCACAGTCTTTCACACAGCCCAGTGACTGCAGGACACTGAGAATTCAGCCAGTGCCTGTTTGATGAACTCTTTGATCCCATGATCGACATTTGTCTTTTGCTCCTTCCGTGTGCACCCATCCTCGCCGCTGTGGTCTCCTCTGGGCAATCTGATGTTTTTGGTTCCCATTTCACCACTTCCAAAACGGAGGGTTTGGCTGTGACCCTGTGTGGCTCAAGCTAAAAGCTAACTACTGCACTGGAAATACAGGTGAGTATTTCCACCTGGAAGTAGTCAGGGTGATGGCAAGACAACCACATACTACACTGGAGCTACAGGGGACAGAGGTGGGCAGCTAACATGAGAATCCCTCATCTGTCTGATGGGTGGCAGGTGTCTGAGAACCACTGAGCCGTTCCTTTGGGAGACCAGTTGTCCAGTCATGCCGCTTGCCTCAGGGTTTAGACATTCAAATAGAATCAGTACGGCCCGCTAGTTCTAGAACCTATACCACCTGGAAACAGTCAGAGACCCATGGCGCTTCATCTGTACAGGACACATGGTCTTAGCCTGTGACTGGACCTACACTTCAAGGGGAGGGAGTATGACACGAAGAAGCACTGCAAACCAGTGATGCAGACTGTGCAGCATTGAACGCCAGAGGCAGGGGCTTACGAAAGGTAACATGAGATCCAAAGTAGCAATGTGCTAAAGTTGCCTTTGACAAAGTGGGTAACTGAAACGATGCCACTGCTATGATTTATTTGTAAATCTCAGGTAGATCAGTGTGTGCAATTTAAGAATAGATGCAAATTCATAAACAGAGGCCACCACATCACAGGCAAGCATCTCATAGCTGCAGCCCAGCCTGAGGGCAGGTTTGGCCCCCCCGACAGCTGCACAGCTCCTCAGGACATTGACTCGTGTTCCTTGCACTGTATTTGAACCCAGCACTACGGGGTTAGGGCAGCCAAGCCCTTAGAAAGCCTCTCTTTCAGAAGGAAGAGTTTCCTCAGGCTCACTTCTCCTGTTTCCCTCTTGATACTCACATTTAAGTGGTAAATAAAGGGAGCAAGTCTAGAGACACCACTGTAACCCAGGGCAACCTCAGAGTGCAATTAAAACCAATTAGGCCCACGTGGGTATAATTACAGTGACTTAATGAGCAGGCAGGGAATGAGCCTCTTCTGGGAAGCAAGCAGACCTCCTGTGTGTGGGTGTGATGAGGATACCTGAGCATGTGCCAGATTGTTCTGGAGGCCTCAGGAGAAGGGGCGGGTATGGAAGGGTAGGGATAGCGACATGGAGAAGAGGGACCCTTTCTAAGGAGGTTAGGATGGTTTTGTTGCCTGAAAGACACATGAAACTCCTATGCACAGCAGCTTCCGGGGATGGGGTGGGATGCGGTAGGGTGGGGATGTTTGTTCAGCATGAGTCAAGGCCCTGGGCAGTGTAGAGGGGGCCCTAGGTCAGCCAGAACCTGATCTCACAGTGACCCTGGCCTCCTCGCCTCTTTGTTAAATGTTTGGGAGCCTAAACTCCACACCTTTCACCCCCAAAAACACTTGACACTACTAGTGCTTGAGCTAGGACTCTACATGGCCACTCCACAACCTACAGTGCTGATTTCAGTGCCTTGAGATCTGGTTACCTCTTTGACACAGGTATTGATATGATTTAAATTCTCCCCCAGAGCCATCTGGTGATAAGGAATGTTCCCCAATTATCCCCGATTGGCTAAATAAAGAGGCTAAAGCCTATGCCTGGGTGGTAAAGAAGAAGGTGGAGTTTTAGGTTCCCAGGCTTGGGTTGGAGAGGAGAGAAGGGAGGAAGCTGGAGAGAAAGGAGTAGCCACAAAGCAAGAAGGCGATGAGCACATGCCTGTAAGGATAGACTGATGAAGCAGAAGCCACTCTGGAGTCGTCAGATTGCAAGTGATTGGCTTTAGGTGGGTTTTAAAGGGACTAGGATTGGACTACTATGAATCTGCCCAGCATAGTGCTTTCAGATTAATATAAGTCATAGTCACTCAGTGTCAGCCACTGTGGAGTTAGCTGGGTGAAAAGAAACTGCCGTTGTACTAATTTCCTGCATTAACTAATGTAGAAAGAATAACATCACTCTCCAGTGTCCTGCTGGTGAGTCTCCAATATCCTGGAAAAGAAAAGAGGTGTGCCAGCATGCTTCTCCTGTGTGCTGTAGCCCGGGCGAAGCAGGAGCCAACATGGATTGTGGGTAGGGGAGAGAAGGGTGGTGTTTGTGGGATCTCCGGACTCCCGGTGGAGAAACAGGCTGCAGAGCTCCCTCTACAGCCTGCCTGAGGAGAAGCATGGGGCTCCATGCCTGTAGACTCCAACCAGAGGCATTCCTAACCACTGGACAAACATTCTTAGAGGGCTCCAGCACAGGCGGAGCAGCAGCTGTAGGGCTTGTGAGAACACAGACCCACGATGACGCAGAAATCTGAAAGGAGGATGGGGATGGGAGACAGAAGCCTCAGATTAAACAGGCCGTGGTAATGTTCAGACACAGTGTGCCTAAGACTTGTTGCCTGGCTGCTTGTACGTCATTTGGTATTTGGTAACTGTGGGCAGATAAGCTCAGGAGAGATTTTTTTTTTCCCCCTAGAGACTTCCCTGCCCATCAGATTCCCTCCTCTTGAACCAGGTAGTGTGGTGGGCACAAGAAACTGAAGATGACTAACACCCAGGAATTCACATCAAGGAGCAAATATTTGCAGGAGCAAAGATAGACAGCTGAGCAAGTAATTATGTAGCAATTTGTGCTCAGGGACTTCGGAAGAGGTAGGTTCAAAGTGTTCTTGGAAACAAGGTACAAGACACAATAAATTCAGAGAGGCAGATGGCGAGGTAATCTGAGGTCAAGGCCAGGAGAAATCTTCAGAGAGATTGGGACAGGCCTCATGAAGATGAGCAGGCATGTGTCAGAGGAAAAGACAAACAGCATTTCAAGTGGATAACCGCATACACTTGGGATATATTCAGGGAGAAGACAGGGTTGCCCTTGAAACAGCCACGGCTAGATTTGTTCTTACTGTTTCCCTGTGTCGGCAGTATCAGGGACTGAAACACAGGCCTTGTGAGCTAGGCGAGTGCTCTCCCACTGAGATCCACGTCAGCCCTCAAAGCTCTGAGTGGGCTCCTTCTCCCAAGCATTCTTCTCAGACACCTCCAAGTCTGGTTGTGATTTGAAAAGGCTTAGCAGCTGGGATCTGAGGATACAGCTGTGGTGTGCTTTGTAATGGAGGGTGAAGCGGGACGAAGTGCCAATAGGCTAGGAACTGGGAAAGCAGGCTCACGTGGGCTTGGGCTGAAACCCTGTCCTCAGACAAGACAAGGTGTGGTGTGTTTGTCCTCACTTCTCTCCAGAGCAAAAGACGCTAATCCAAGAACTGTCGGATAGCATCTGACACCTTCCTGTCACTTGCTGGCCACAGGCATGGCTCAGCTGGGTATTTTTTAAGTTAAAAAAAAATTAGCAGCACACACAGTATTAGGTTTCCTCCAGCATTTTTCAAACAAAATGCATTGTTGATTCTTCCTTTCCCTGTACCACCCCATACACTGGCCTCTTCTTGTGCCCTTCCACCCACCTGGATGTTTTGACCTTTGAAAAACAATGTTGGAGGATGGATCTAAAAAAAAAAAAAAAAAAAAGATCCGGAACCATTGTTCCCAGCCAGCAAACTGGAACCCCACACTTTCCCAGTGTCGGGGGGTTGGGGGGAGGAGAACACAGAGAGCAGATAGATCAGAACAGGCTTTAGTTGCCCAACTGGCAATCTGGAGGACAGATGTGGGTGTGACTTGGGCACAACTTTTACCCTTCTGGGTGTCCACAACTGTGACGTGACCAAATAGCTTGTAAGGCCATGGGTAACTTCTATAACTGAACTCTATCTATCTATCTATCTATCTATCTATCTATCTATCTGTCTATCTTTATCTTATGTCTATGGGTGTTTTGCCAGCAGGTGTGTGTGTGTGTGTGTGTGTGTGTGTGTATGTGTACCATGAACATGCCCATGGAGCCGGAACTGGAGTTGTGGCCAATTGTGACTTACCCTGTAGGTACTGGGACTGAACCTGATTCCTTTGCAAGCCCAGCGAGTGCTCTTACCTGCTGAGCCACCTCTTCAGCCTATAATCTATAACTTTATCAGATGATTATGATTTTTCAAAGCTACAGTATCAGCACTATCGCAGTGTTTGTGTTATGATTATTAAATATCAGTTATAGATTAAAATTTGATTAAGTGAACACTTACTAAACTCCATTTTGAGGGCTCGTAGGTCAACATGCTTGCCACCAACCCTGACAACCTGACTTTGAACCCGTACCCTATGGAGTATATGAGAGAATCTGCTGCTGCATGCTGACCTCCAAAAACAGTCAGTGGCATGTAGGGACGTACACGCTTCACAGAGCACGTGTGAAGAAGAGAGGACAACTTTTGGGAGTGAGTTCTCTCCTCCTCCTATGGATTCAGGTCATCAGACTTGGTGGCAAATGTCTCAACCTGGTGAGCCGTCCTGGCCTGACGGCACATTCAGTGGCCTTCTGGAACTGCATCTCCTCCCAGCTACTTTAGTGGCATCACAGTGGTGGTGTGAACTCAAGGTGGGAAATCTTCACCACAGGTGGAGGGGAATGTTGCACCCCAGGTTCCCTCCCCCCCCCCCCCCGGCTGCCCCACAGGAGAAGCATTGTAGATGTACCCAGCAGACACTATGGTGTCTTTAAATGAAACAAGAGTTTTTCAAGTGGCCATTGAAATGCCTTTCACGAGTCTGGAAGCAAGCTCCTAAGAAGACACTGAATGGTGGGTGTGAGGCTTGGAGTGAGTGACACCCACCCGCTTTCCGGCTCTGTGAGTTTCAAGAAACGCATACGGCCACTGGCACTTCCCTAAACTGTGTGAGTTGTTCTCACACGTGACTCGCTTTGGCTATGCAAATAAGGTAGCGTGAGGTGTCACTTTGAATACAGGTCATGGGAAGAGGACAATACGGGGCAAAGGCCATTGTCATCCCATGACGGGCGAAGCGCGAGCAGAGTTTTGGTCCTCAACATCAGGACTTCTTCCTTGCAACCTGACTGAGATGCTGATAACTGTGGGTTCCCTGGCTAAAATGTGATAGGAGACTCCTTAGGCACACTCTAAACACTGCCACCACTCAACACCCTGAAGATCTCCAGTCACGCTTGCACATCCTTTCCTCACTTCCTGTCCTCCATTCTAGCTGTTCTGGGCGTCTGAAGCTCCTCGACTATAAAACAGCGGCTAGCAATGTGAACATTTGCCTACCCTGGTGCGTGCTGTTCTAATCTCCACATCTGAAGTCCCTCATCTCTGTTCCAGGCTCAGCTTGTCTTTACCTGGCCCTAAAGCAACTTCCTTTTCCTTAATAATACAGGTCAGATGCCATCTCGACTGTGAACTGTCCCTGAACTCTCATCTCTGATAAAATTAACTGCTTCACTGCCACGCCCCCAGAGCATGTTTTAAACCTTTAATGTAGTGCTCTTATTTGGGTACTTCTGTAGTTTCTATCACATTTCCTCACATGGAACCCCTCTCCACTGAGCCACTTTAAACGATGGAGATTTTCAAACATGGGAGGCATGTCAGGGCTTAGCATGTGAGGAAGGACAGAATTGTGGGAAGTACAGGTGTCAATACCAGTGAGAAAACGTACGTTAGCCTACAGAAACCAACTGAATTTTAAATGGAACTCACCGGTGGCTACGAATGCAGTCTGGGTAGACCCTGATCTTACTCTCAACTCATCAGTCAACAGGCACACACAGAACAGAGAGGGGAGTTGGGTGGGCTGTGTGCCTCAACCCAGCTGTCTAAGGTTTCCAGGGCATCCTTCTCCAGTCTCTCACCATCCCATTGTGGGGTCTCCCTCCACCAAGCTCTCCCACTTCCTGCTACATGTTTCCCAATTGCCCCTAGCTATACGAGTGAATGAACAGTTTGGTGGGGAGGGTGCTGTTGCTCTCTTTTTCTCATTTGTTTCTGTGCAAAATAAAATAAATAAAATAAAATAAAAACACCCATACTATTCCTTTGACAGGTACAGCTGCATGAATTTTCTGTAGGTACTGTAGCAGATAACAAATCTGATGTCTTCAAAGAGCGTTTGTTCTTGCATAATCATGAAGAACAGAAATCAGAGATCCATTCCTCTTGCTGAAATCAAGGGGTACACTCCCATCTAGAGCAGCGGTTCTTAACTTTCCTGGTGCTGTGAACCTTTAACAGTTCATCCTGTTGTGGTGAGCCCCGATCATAAAATTGTCTGCATTGCTACTTCGTATATGTAATTTTGCTACTGTTATGAACTGTAATGTGAATGTCTGTGTTTTCAGGCAACCCCCCTGAAAGGGTTGTTCAGCCCCCGAAGACGTCATGACCCACAGGTTAAGAACCTCTCTAGAGGTTCTAGGAGCAAACTATTCCTGGTTCCCTGTTTCCATCCCTCTTGTTCTTTCACATCTCATTTTCTTCAGGTTCTCTTTTAGGCTTGTCACCCGTGTCATTCTTTGGAAGGTCTTTGTGGTGGTATTTGATGGCCACTGGACAATCAAGGACAATCTCTTCCTCTCGAAATCCTTCACGTGGGGACTGGAGAGAAGGCTGGGCTGGAGCGAGCACGCACGGGTTCCCAGGACCCACCTCAGATGGCTCCCAGCTACTGTACCTCTAGCTTCAGGAGAATGGGATACACCTGGCCTCAGTGAGCACCTGCATTCACGTGCACATTCTCATTATGCACACAGACACGTGTGCATAATTAAAAATAATTTAAAAATTAAACCCCTAATGTGATCACGTTTACAAGGTCCCCTTTTCTAACCAAACTCACACTTTTGGCCTAGGGATTAGTGTCTGTCATCTTGGGAGGCCACTGTTTTTCCTGATACAATGTTCTGAAAACTCACTCGTCTCACCTGATTCCTGCTGACCTGCCCTCTCTCACAGCTCAAACTTCACATTGCTGTGAGCAGACTTATTAACTCGCGTTCACAGGCAAACAAATGTGTGTCCTACAGATGACAGAACCTTTCTATTTGCCTTCAAAATATTGCTTAAGTGAAAGTAAAGTACACGCTAGAATTCTTAAACCATTGCCACATGCTCTGAGGAAGTGCCCAGATGAAATACTGCTGAACCCCAAAATCGGGCTTCAAGGAATCATGTTTCAGTGAATATATTACATTCCCCCAACAAAATAAATAAAATTCATTAATGGTGATGGTCTTTCTTTACAACTCTTAAATATTGGAATCCTGGAACTCAGCTCCAGCTAAGCATAATCCATGGGTAGTCAGTCATCTTAGAGACAAGGTAGGGGGAGGCCTACCTGTCTACAAGGCAGGTTCAACTTCTCTGCTGGGAACCTCAGAGCTTGGCCACATGACTTGCTTTGAGCAAGGAAATGAGAAGGGAAGTGTTCTCAGTGCCCACGGAGCTGGGCCTTAAGAGCCTTTGTCTGGCTTTGCTATTTCCTTTTCTCCCTCCTTCCTGAGACTAGTGCACCTCCAACAAGGGCTGGCTCTATTCTACAGGCCCTAGAATAATGATAAAATGAGATGGAGCTTCATCTCCTTCATCCCATGAATAAAAGGGAAGGAGTTGACTTTTCCATCGAACTGAGACAGCTATCCCCAGGATCTACAAAGGGTTGGTTCTAGGGTGTCCCCTTCCAAGCCACCTTCCAAGCACACTCAAGTCTATTAAACAAAACAGCAGTATTTGCATATACCTGTGCCTCTTGCACTTCAGTCTTCCTGGGTTACTCAAAATGCCTAACTCATACAAACCATACCAAGAGTTGTTACCCTACACTGTGAAGAGAAAAAAGTGTATGTTCAATCCGGATTGTTACTGGTTAGCTGTAGCTCTCCTTTGTTAACCCACACAGGCACATACATACATGTATGTGCACGTATTTATGTTTTCCTGTTGCTCCAACTTACACATCACAAGGGACAAGATGCCCCGCATTTCACAGCCACTGGCTCTCTTGAAGAAGTTCTGCCTCTCTGCAACCACCATTCACTGTAAAACTATACCCAAGGCTCAGGGATTATTTAGGGAGAGGGGTCAGAAAAATGCTAAGAGCCAGAGGACCAAGAAATGCGCTGCCAAATACTGATTTCTAGACGCGAAAAGGGTGCCGCCCCAGCGAACACTCAATGGCTATGGTTGCCTGCACAAAACCACACCAGGCAACATTCCAGCATGGATAAAGGAAGTGTTCACTGGCCCCACAGCTAGTTGAGAAGCAATAGGCAATTGGTGTTGAGGGAGGAAAAGTCAGTTTTCTTCAGGAACCACACTCCCCACACTCTGGGTGGTTTGCCCATGCTTTAGTGGTCATCCCTAGAGCCATGTGCATACATGTTAGGATGTATGATCAAAGGGGATTATATACAAGATTCTAAAAAAGAAAAAGAAAATTAGACTAAATGACCTGAACTACCCGCAGCTCTATTTCTGCTGAAATTCAGTGAAAACTGAACACAATGGGGTGTAACTAAGAAAGAATCGTCATGGAGAATCTTAGGTAGAAAGGTATGTAGAAAGAAATGAAAATTTATATTGCTGTTTTAAAGGATTGTTTTCCTTTTGTCTTATGCATAGGATCCCAGTCCTCCGTAAGAGCAACAAGTGCTCTTAACGGCCATCTATGTACTCCTGTACACGGAGACCAGTTCTGAAGCAGAAACCCACACTGTGCACACTGGAGGTTGGCTGTGGGTAGAAGCTACCAGAGGGAAATTATCTGAGACGTCAGTTACTGAAAACTTATTCTCTTATTATTTATACAGCACTGAGCTCAATAAATGAGCTTTTAAACATTGGTAAGTGGGGGCAGCTATGACAGAGAGCCAAGCCACCTTTGTGATAAACATCCTGTGTCCAGAGTGCCCAGATCAGGTTGCAGTTGGCCCTGCAGAGCCTATAATCCTCTTTGGATGGCTCATCCCCACCCTCCCTCCCACACAAACCAATATAACTTCATAGGTGGTTGTAACCTGAGCCGGGCTCTTTTGAGTCATGAGGATTTGTCAGGATGGGGAGCAAATGTAACGTGCCTGCTTTAGCTTCTGAAGTATTTCTTTCCTTGAGACAGAATTCCTAGGACATATAGTTAGCAGCTGTAAAGCGTGCAACTCTTCAAGGTTCATCTACGTTGTAGTGTCTATTTAAGTCTTATTCTATTTTCAGGAGCAGTATTCCGTGCTCGGGTACTGATGTTTGTTTATCCATTCATCTGTTGTTGGATATTTAAGTTGCTTCCTCCTTTTGGCTATTGTGAACATCTGCGTGGGGTGACGGCTTGAGCAGCTGTTTGCAATTCTTTGGGATACATACCTAACAGAGTTGCTAGGCCACTGGGTAGTTAGCTTAATTTCTTTTTTTTTTTTCCATAATTTTATTTTTCTCATTAGTTACATTTTGTTAATTCTGTATCCCAGCTGTATCCCTCATTCCCTCCCCAATTGCACCCTCCCTCCTTCATCTCCTCCCTGCCCCTTTCCAAGTCCACTAATAGGGGAGGACCTCCTCCCCTTTCATATGACTCGCTTTTGTCAAGTATTTTCCGGACTGGCTGCAAAGTCCTCCTCTGTGGGCTAACAGTACTGCTCCTCCCTTGGGAGGTGGGGAGGTCAAAGAGCCAGCCATTGAGTTCATGTTAGAAATAGTCCTTGTTCCCCTTACTATGGGAAACCAATTGATTACTGAGCTATCACGGGTCACATCCGAGCAGAGGTTCTAGGTTTTATCCTCTCATGGACTTTGGTTGAGTGTCCATCTCAGAAAAGACCCTGTGCCCAGATACGTTTGGTCCTTGTGGAGCTCCTATCCTTTCCACTTCAAACTCCCCTTCTTTCATATGATTCCCTGCACTCTGCCGAAGGTTTGGTTGTGAGTCTTAGTATCTATTTTGGAGCACTGCTAGGTAGAGTCTTTCAGATGCTTTCTGCGTAGACTCCTGTCATACGCTTAATTTCTCAGAGAGCTGAAAGACCACTTTCTCCAGAGAGCAGCAGTGGATGAGGACTCCGACGACCACAGCTTCCCTCCAATTTACTGCTATTTTTAAAGGATTGTAACTTTTCCACTTTCATTTCTGTTGCTGTGACAAATTCTCTGATAAAAAGCAACTTAGGGAAGAAAGGGTTTACTTAGCTTACAATTTCAGGTCACAGCCCATTGTCTGGGGGAAGTCAAGGAATTTAAGGCATCACATCCACAGTCAAGAGCAGAGAGAATACACAGATGGGCCCCGTCTGCTTGCTTTTTACTCTTACTTTGTCTTGTCTTATATAGTCCAGGCCCCTCTGCTTAGGGAATGGTAGGTAGCACCATAGTTCTGGGACTTTCTGTGTCAACTGATAATCAAGACAACCCCCACAGATGTGCCCTCAGGATAACCCAGTCCAGACAATTCCTCAATTGTAACTCTTCCTCAGTGTTCTATGCTATGCCAAGTTGCCAGTTGACAAGTAAAACTTATCACGGCAATAGTCATCCTGTTTGGTGTGAGGTCATGTTAGTCATGACTCTGGTTGTGTTTTCTTAATGACTAATGGCAGTGGACATTGTTTCATGTGCCTATCAGATATGTGTAAATTTTCTTTATAAAATATCTTTTCAGTATCCTTCCTATTCTAAAAATGTAATTGTCTTTCTTTTTAGATGGTAGAAAATTTTATGCCTTCTGGATATTATCAGAAATATGGTTTGGTAGTGTGTTATTCCACTCTGCATGTCATCTTTTACTCATTGATAATGTCCTTTGATGCACAGCACTTGAAACTCTGTAGAGGCATGGTTTATCTAGTTTTGAATTGTTGCTCATATTTTGGTGTCAAATTTAAGAATTCACTGCAAGAGAGGAAATAATGAACATTTATCTATATTTCTTCTCAATTTTCCTCAAAGATTTTAATTCTTATATTTAAGTTGTTGATCCATTTTGCATTAATTTCTATATACAATTCACAGTAGTTCCACTTCATTTCTCTGTATGGAACACCCAGTTTTCCTAGCACCATTTGCTGAAGAGACTGTATGGTTCCCATTAAAATGTTCTCAGTATTGTTGTAAAAGTATCAGTTGGCTCTAGATGTATGGGCTTGCTGTCAGTTCTGACGCTGAGGGAACACCCTGCAGAAGGAGCAGTTGGCTTTGCTGTGTGCCTGCTCCTCTCAGAGCCCCTCTTAGCACCCCTGTTGTGCACAGCTGTGACAACCAAGGGCCAATTCAAATCCCCTAAAATTCATTATTTTCATCTACCTCTACTGTCATCATTGACTTGGGCTCAGTCCTTTAAACTTTTGCATTATCTGAACCTTTGTCTTCAAGCATGGTGTTGGTTTATATTATATTATATTACATTATATTATATTTCGGATTCAGGGCAGACGAAACCCCCTTCCATGGAGCAAACGATGAGAGGAACAAGCCTCTAGAAAATATTATGTTGGAGTATTTTATCATTCAGGATTGGAACTGTGCTCAGTTCTATAGAGACTTACATTTCTAACTATATTAACAGTTTTGCTTTCTTTAAAATATGAGCCTAAAAAGGTGTGATTTTTGTCATCTGCAGCACATGGCTTACAGTCAAACTTCAAGGTTGTTTCAAGCCCCAGGTCCTTCCTTTCTTCTGCAGAGCTTGAAAAACCCAATTAATCTACCAGAGCATTAATCTCCCCATAATAAAAGAGATGAAGACAATAAATCTCACCCTCAAATCTCACCCCCAGTGTCGTGAGAACCAGACAGCACAATGTACATGCACACACCTCTACATACTGAGGCTAGATAGTGCAATTTCCTAACAGTGTGGCCATGTCAAGGAAAAGAAAGACGCCAGTCAAACTCATCTCAACATCTTTCGAATGCCTAGTTTTATCGTGCAAAACCCATCCTAAGTTTCCCAAATACCAAGACAAAAACATATTAAATTCCTGCCGTTATTAAGTCTGTCTGCCTTGGGGCTGTCACAAACTGTTTAATTCCTTAACAGTCTATGTGCACGCATGCCATCCCAGCAGCACATGCAAATATGTGTGTTTTCATGTATACATTGACAATCTCATAGTCCAGGCTTTCTTGCTGGTTGGTTTTGGTTTCCCAAAGGACAGTCTCCTTTGGAGCCAATGAAAATCGTTGTAGGATGAACACATGACAGGCTGTCAAGAGGTTGTGTTTTACGTGACTAGTGACAGATGAGTGAGGCAGGAGCCACAGGATGAATTCTCCAGTGGTGGCTGGTTAGTGAACCCAACAGTGTGGGTTCCTCTCCTACACGTTAGGGTTCCAGTGAGTGGGATATTTTTAATAATTTAAGCAATTGTTTCCAGTTGGACAATCAATTTGTTCTAATATTTCTCCCAACAAAGACTGTCTTATCAACCATCAATGGTCAATTAAAATGGCGACCCATAGAGTCATCTTGTATGGAAGAGTATTTTTTTGAAAAGAAAAGAAAAACTGGACCAAAGCATATGATCTGAATGAAGAACAGGGTTTTAAAAACACATCATGAGAAAGTCTGCTCATACTAGTTTTCCATCTTAATATAACTGCAGAAGTCTAAACTAGCTACCTAGAACTTAACCTAGGGAAACCGTTAAACATATTTTCAAAGACTTGGCTTCAAGGACATTTACTGAGAAGTTGTGTATAATATGGAAGAATGAATGTCTTCAAATATATGGAGTGAATGAATTTATACTGACTCCATTTGAAGCGGGGAGTTAAATTAACCAGGCACATTTATCCAATGGATTACTAAGCAGCCATCAAAAGGTTTTATGAAAATGACTTTATTTAGAAAAACAGTCCTAAGAAATTACTAAGAGAGAAAACAGCCCTTCAGATGTCAGATGGTCATAAATAAAATTCTGTGTTCAAAACTCCCTTTACCAATGCTGTCTGAGTGTTTAAATCTCATTTTTAAGATTCTAGTAAAATGGAAAGAATGGTCATGAATCTATATGGTATTGATTTTAGTAAGAAACCCAAATGGCTCTCCAGCTGCTTCTGGGTACTGAGGACTGCGATGGGGTATGTTAACCAAGCACCCTTGCTGTAGGCTAAGTTTGGGGTATGTTAACTGAGGACCCTTGCTGTAGGCTAAGTTCCCTGAGGACCTCACTCCCTGCTTCTGTGGAAGTTGCCTTCCGGCTATTTTTCTTCTGCTTGCCATTATCCCTATTACTCATCATCACTGTTCCTCTAATCCTCCTTAGTCTTCTACTTTGAAATCTAGGTACATACAAGTTTCCCTGAAGATGAAGGGATAAGGGTGAGAGGAGACAAAAGGACAGCTTCATTAAAGCCAGCCTCCTTCCCCCAGATATCAGCTACAGAATGCCAGACAGAATGGGCTCTAGATCTCAGCACTGTTGCTGACCTGGCACTTGAAGCACTTACATTTTGCTGTGTCTGCTCCAGGCTTTGTGAGTGTGTGTGTATGTGTGTGTGCGTGTGTGTATGTGTGTGAACGTATGTGCATGCACAATATACATGCAAATTTATCTTCAGAATAAGGCTGCTTTTCATTTTAATCCTTTTGTTTTTAGACTATATCTCAAGGGTTTTAATTTTTGTTGATGAACTATTCAAAAGTTTTTTTTTTCCTCCCCTTAACCCACCCAGGAGAAAAATCATGCTGAATGCCTTAGCTGGAGAAAGCCATTATAGCTGTTTATGGATTTTTCATTATCATTCATTTCTGGACAAATATATACTGTCTCTGTCCCTGCAATACCAGATTAGGGGTGGCTATCAAATATTCTTCAAATTTATATTTTCTAATTGGCATGCAATGATGACATAGGATTTAGATTACTTTTAGAAAGAGAAGACAATGCCTAAATTCTTAATTCAAATGATAAACATACACCAAACTTTGCATGTGTGTAGCTATTGGAAGGAGACAGTATTTCTGTTGTGCATTATAAAAGCCTTTAACATCATCCTTCTTAATTTTTGGAATCACTCACTTAATGTTCAATGAGCATCTATATTTTGTAATAATAGGATTAAAGGTTTTGTAACAAAGTATTATTGGTCTTATAAGGAGCAAATGCCTGGGATCAAAATTTAGCTAAAGTACAAAATGAGTTGGGAGTATTTGGGACAGAATGTGTCACCAGGCACAACCCTTGGAAACAGCCCAGATATCACCAATGCTGAGAAGATAGAAAACTGGGAGCACCTTGGAACAGAAAGATCTCTCTCTCTCTCCAGAATCTATTTATTTAAGATAAGAGACATAAGGAAACCTGCTCTTTGTGTTCAGCTATTTTTATTTCACGGTTTATATAATCTTTGAACTTAATTGTAAAGTACATCTTGGGCATCTTACCATTAAGAGCTACTACAGGAGAGAAAGAATCAGCGGTGTTTCCCAGCTGTGAATCTTGTGAACTATGGGTGGCCTCATGAGACAGGTAAGACACTGGAGCAATAACGACACAAACACTACGGGAACAACCAACAACTTTCTGATTGGATTTCAGCTTTGTTTCACAAGATGAAACCTATACCTCACACCATCTTCCTACTAAGAATCTATTAGCTAGACAGGTCGTAGGCCGCAGAGAGGAGCTACTGTGTTTATGTGGCTAAGTGGACACAGATTATAACAATTCCTACTGACCGTCATTATGACGTCATTATGACTGTAGATCACTGCATCTCTCAGCCCTCACCCGAGAAGCTTTGATTTGCAGTAGATGATGATTAACACAGCTAGACAAGGTACAGAGAATAAGAGACTAAAAATTCTCAGCCCTAAGTGGAAGGTATGTACTGACCCCCTCTCCTCAAGCTCAGAAGTCAGCGGAGAAGGGTGGGAGGAAGGAGTCTAAGAGCCAAAGGTGGCAGATGACAAGCAAATGTTATCTTCTGGACACAGCGGGGCAGCTGCACTTTCGAACTCACACACAGGACCCATGAAAGTCCAAGCAAGACGGAATCGCAGCGTGGAGAGGAGAGTCGGACATGAAGTTCCGCCCCCCTGGTATTGGAGATATTGGCAACTATTAGCTACTGGGAGAGGGAGTCATAGTTTTCTTTAAGCAACTCAGGAAACGGTGAGGCAGAGTAAAGAAGTGTGAGCCGTGCAGGACACCAGGTCGTGGGCAGAGTTCAGCGGCATCATCTGCCTTTCATTTTTGCCAGGGAAAGAAGGTAAACTTGTAAGACAAGAAGGCGGGAAAGAGACAGAGTTGTTAATAAAGCTCAGTTGCTATGACACAAGGCCACTGCCCCACTTACTCTCTGCCGGCTGTTGTGGTCCACAGCAAGCTGCAAAGATCCTTTGGCCTTAGGTAGGTCTATGTCTGAGTCTGTCCCAAGTGTTCCTTCATTTTACAAAGCCTGCACATAGTAATTGTCTTCATGCAAATGATCGGACAAAGAACAGATCTGCCATGCCTAGCTTCCCCACTCCATCTCCTGCCCTCTCCAGCCCCGTGCCACACCTTCCCAGTGGCACCTCATAGACAAGACTTTTCTTGACACTTCAGAGGTCCTTCTTGGGCTTTCCAGATATTACCCAATGGAGCATGAGACAAATAAATAGGACCCTAAGTTTGATTTGTATAGACATTACTTTTTGCCAAAGAGTAGTTAAAAAAAAAGAAAGAAAACAAATAACAACAACAACAACAAAAACTCCTCCATCCTCAGCAATCAGTGCAGGTGAGAGATAAAGATTTGCTGACATAAACCATGAAAAGAGACATCTTCCAGCCAGAGCTGCTTTCTGTGATGAAAAGGTGGTGTCTGTGCAAGAGCCATGCTCCTTCCTGCAGAACATTTTCTGGGATTTCTTTTTATATTCCAGGTGTGACAGAGCTGTCAGCCAACAGAGGACTGTCTGGCATCACAGCCTCCCACCTCTGGTTTCATGCCGACCTTTTCCTTCTGCTTGTTGCAAACAAAATGCAACTCAAAAGAAAACCACCATTATATCCCCAAAAGGCTAGCTGCTCAAGATGCTCTTGCCTATGACTTAACAACAAAATAAACTGGCATTACCCATGATGCAAAGTGAGCCTAAACTTTTCAGCAACTATTATCAAATGGTTTCGTATCTACTTGCTAATAACCTTGGTTCCTTCCAGCAAGCATTCCTTCTATTTCTTCTCATGCTCCCTTATCCTATTCCCTCAGGGAAGCTCTTCAGATACGAAGCAGGAAGAACTCATCGGGGCATGTTTAGATCTAGGAGCTTAGGAACAATCTTGCTAACCTTCTTGCATTTTGGGTAGAACATCTGGCCATAACCATGCCTCAGTTCTTTGTTGGTTAAACGGCAAACAATTTCACCTTTCCAGAGTACAAAGGCAAAAGTAGAGGCAGCTCTGTCTCTGAGGAAGGAGGTAGACTGTGCCTGTGACTCCAGAGGCAAGCGAAGCTTGGGTGTTTTACTAGGCCAGTCCCCAAGCCCCTTAAATTCTACAGAAATAGACCGCATTTCACTGCTGAAGATACTGCCTGAGCAGCCTCTGGGAAGCATGTGCTAACTGTGGGCCTGCGAGAAAGAAAAGAGGTCTCTATCCCATACTCATCAACAACAAAGATGTCCATTTAACTCAGAGGAAAATAAAAAGAAGCATTGTCAGCTGCATACCAGTAGTGGGTCACAACGCAGACTCACGTAAGGAGCTGTTCAAATCTGGCATCAGGCTTAGTTTTTTGTCAACTTCACACAAACTAGAGTCATCTGAAAAGCAGGAACCCGATTAAGAAATTAAATCCAAGCTGGGGGCGCTGGCACACACCTTTAATCCCAGCACTCAGGAAGGCAGAGGCAGGTGGATCAGGTATGAGTTTGAGGCCAGCCTAGTCTACAAAGCAAGTCCAGGACAGCCAGGGCTACACAGAGAAACCCTGTCTTGAATCCCTTTCAACCCCCCCCCCCCAAAAAAAAAAGATAAAAGAAATTGCATCCGTAATTCTAGCCTAGAGGCAGGTCTGTGATTGATGAATGACTGAGTAGGAGGGCCCAGCCCTTCTTACTTGCCAAGCAGGGGCTGACTTAGTTTAGGCAGCAATCAGTGTGCCCAGATGCCGTAAAACCAGTTTTCTTCCTTCTTGTTCGCATTTGTCAGTGACTGCTCCATAGGCACGCATAGAGTGAGGTGCTGCCCGATGAGTGAGGAAGCAAAGGCTGGGACAGAGTTTTGCTTGAGAAGGCGCAGATGGAGAAGGCTCTTCCCGCTATCACCATCTTTGCCTTCTGCTACGGAAATCATGTGATAACTGCAACGGCACAGCGATCTTCGTGGATAGCTGTGGACCAAGTCAAGGAGGAAGGCTGGGTGTGTGAGAAGATCTTCGGTCCGTGATCAAGCTTCCATCCCTAACCGCCTCTTGATTCCAGTTTGGCCTTTCTATTCAAGAGACCCCGAGTGTCCTCGCAGTTTAAACCCTTTAACCATACTCTTTAATAATAGAAAATGTCTACGGTTAAACAGTAAGAGAATGTTGATTCACACATCCTACATTAAACCTGGTGCTTTTTAAGCCCAGCTGAAGTGAATCCCTAAAGCTGAGACACCTGAGGTAGCAGCATGCAGGCAGTTATAAGGGGAGCCAGGCCCGAATGCAGAGACATAACTGCAAGGCTCCCAATGAATGCTAGCTGCACAAGCTCCCTCGTGTATGGCAGGAGAGCAGAGCACAGTGCTAGGTGTAGATCTCCAGCATCTTGCACAAACACAAAAATTAAAGTTGCACCTTACAATTCTAAGTGTAAGCCAGCGTCCTCTTAAGTGCTCCTCCTAAAGTCTCAGTGACCAGATTAAAAAAAAAAAAGTCACTCACACACCCTTGAATTCTGAGACTCTCTGTGTGTATGGGTGTGTGGTGTGTCTGTGTGTTGCGTGCATATGGGTTTGTATATGTAAGTATGTGTATATGTTTGTGCATGCATACATGTATGTGTATGTGTGTGCATGTGTCTGTTTGTGTCTCTGTCTGGGTATCTGTGTGTTCCCAAAGCGTAAGTGGCTGTCCAGTGAGGTAAGCTTGCCAAAGGTCATCAACTTCTCTCCTTTATAAAGTAGATTTTATGTGGTTGTATAAGCTATCAAGGCAAAATCCAATCCAAACAGTGAACAGAGAAGCCACGCCCCACAGAAAGGCCTGGCAGCTCCTCCCTGGCCACCCATTACTGCTGGTTTCCATAGAGGTCAGGGCAGCCTGCTGGTCATTTCTTTGGCTGCTTGTCATGGTCTCTGGAAAGTCAAGCAGATCTTCCCCTGCTCCTTCCTTTAACTGTGCAGCTGCCTCAGAGACAGCTGGCCAACTTCTAACTCCCCTAGAAAAACAGTGGGCTCCTGTTCCAAAGTGAAACTCTGAAGGAGATACGTGTGCTACATGCAGGGAATGGACCAACAGACCTCGCAAAGAGTTGGCTCCTGTACCGCCGGGTGAGACGAGTAGAAAACACACACTTCCGTCAAGACCCTACTCGCTTCAAACAAATGGATGAGTGCTAGCACGTGTTAAACTCTACAGAAAGCAAAGCAAAGCAAAGCAAAACGTGAAACAGGTTTTCTTTCTTGCAAGGAAGAAAATGGGTGAGAGGATTCAATCAAGGGCTGAGAGAGGTGGCAGAATGGCCAGAGGTTAAAGCAGCAGAATTCTGGATTCTTACCATGACCTCTGCCCCTGGAGCTATTCCCTTGATTATGCTATATGACAGCCTGCTATACCGTTACATTATATGAGGAAAGGTGTTTTTCAGGTGGCACTAAAGGTACCAATCAGTGGGCTATAGGTTGGGGAAAAGATGAGTAATTGTAGCCCTTTCCACAGGATTTCTCTGGCTGGCAGCAGAAGTCACAAAAGGCTGCTGCCGCTCTGATCAACTGGAAGGCAGAGGGCCCCACGGAAAGGGCGTGGCTGGAACAGAGTGTTTTAATCAGCTAAGTTTGAGCGATCTGTTACCTGGCAATATAAACCAGAAAGGAGGGGAAATCCAGAGCCATGGTATTTGTTCTAAGGCACTTGTTTAAGGAAAAAAAAAAATCCTATGTCCCCTTTCCTGGTGATTAATGTAAAGAAACCTAAGTACTAATAATTCTCCTACATGGTTTAAAAAAAAACCAAAACCAAAACAAAACAAAATCCTCCAGCAAAGGCTTGTGAGGACATGGGTTGGGGAGGGGAGTAGATAAGGGAGGACAGTGGCTAAAAAAATTGGGGTTGCAAAGGATCCACTCACCAGAAGGCAGAGGTGGGTGGAGCGTGGATACCTTGAGATTCGGTGCTGTATGGAGCATAACCTTCCATATACTGAATGTTACACAAGATAGTCAAAACATACTTTTCAGTCTGAGATAAGTATGAACCCCAGCAAGTCCATTTGCTAAGTGTATAGAGTCACACTTTTGACAGTCTCCCGAAGAGAAGAATAATTGAAGATGTGTCTCACAACACTATGGGCTCTTTCCTGGAGGTGCTCAAGGCTGAAGTCACTCACTGCTAGAGCTTTTTGGGTTCCAAAGTGACCCAACTCCTCCCAAGAACATTCTAGAAATGGTAGTTCTAAATGCTCTGACTTCCAGGCCTTTACTCTGTGAACCACTATGTTTTAAACAAGCCCTGGCATGGGGAGGTTCTCAGTCAACACGTGATAGAGCATGGGTATCTGCATGGGGCTAACCCGCACTGATTTCTACAGAAGGAGAACATATGTGATGGCTTTTTTTCACCCAGGGACACAGGAAAAGAATTGTTTTCTTCCTTTGAGGCATTCTGCACAGCATCAGTTGTTGGCTTTGAGCAGACTCTTCGGTACTAATTAAAAGGAACTGTAAAGCTATAATGGGCTATTTGTCCAAATCATTCCAATGGTAGAAAAATTAGCAGCCTCATATTGTCCCCATGCAGCCCTGCAATGGTGGGGGGCACCGGAGCGGCTCCCTGTAGCTTTAAGTGGCAGGGATATGGCACTGACAGGAGGGCTGGCTAGGGGAGTCCTGATAGCTGAGCCCAGGGTGAAGCTGCAGATGGGCATGGGCAGGGCACAGAGAATGGGAAGGATGCAAATGTGGCTGGATGTTGATGGGTAAAGAAGATACCCAAATGAACCCCGTTGACAGACCTTGACAGCTTAAGAAGCAAACTTAACAACGACAAACAGCAACGAAAGAACAGAGAGGCCATTTTTCCAGCTTTAGCCTGAAATGACATAGTCACTGCAGAACTGCAACAGGTCAGGTCCTCTGGGATACAGCAAAAGTAGGCCCTGGAGGCAGAACTGGGTAAGAAGAATAGGTGATGGCATTCAACAAAGGTTTCTAGCCCAGTGCCAATGGGCTTGTCTTCAAAGTTATGACAGACTGGGGTAAAGGATCTAAGCTTCCACACCCATGTCATTCATGGACTTTGCACAAAGCAACTGCTGAGCAGTGCATTAAAGCATGGCTGATTATTGACCGGGCCACTTTACAGAGCATGGCTACCATGGCGTCAGTGTGTATCAAGCACAAAGCAGATGACTGCACCATTTGCCTCTGCACACATGGCAGCTAGAGTCCTATGACCCTCAGAACTCAAGGCCCATAAAAGCGAGCTCTTTTCTGTGACATCTCATATCTTATGTGGACAGCCAAGGTATTGGACAGACAGGCCAAAGTCATGAACATGGCTGGGAGCAACTCAAACCAGGAAGGAAAATTAACAAGGTAAAAGTGGGGAAGGGGCCACAGCATTCTGAGTTGTGAAATGGACCCTCAGTGTGGAAACCTTTACTTTGGCTTGACTTGCTTTGGTCCCAGTTCCTCAGAACCCAGGCTGACACTGCCAGGCCTCCATGCGCAAATAACATGGGAGCCAAATCACACCAGCCTCTTCAGAGATGGTGGCTTACAGAAGCTTCTGAGGAATCCCTTCAGGAGAAACCTACTGAGCTTGTGACATGCAACTTCAGAGGGCCACTGATGATGGCTTTGACATACCCTAGAAAAACTAAGTGATTTTTAAAGGGTTTGTGTAAAGCAAGCAATTCAACGGTTTGATTTTGCTTTTCCTCAGTGAAAATTCCTCTTGGAAACAGCAGTGATGCAGAATGGTCTGTGTCTCTTTGAATGTGTTCTCAAATCCATTAAGAAGAACCGTGGCTGAGACTCCCTTTCTAGTAATGGAGACTCAGTCAGTCAGTCACATCATAAAAGAGCCAGACAGCAGGGCTGGCCATTAGACATGGACATGTCTTAAAAATTTGGCCTGATACTCAAACTACATAAAGACCCAACAAAGAAAGAAAACTACAGACCAATTTTCCTTATGAACATGGATGCAAAAATTCTCAATAACACACTAGCAACACAAATACAAGAACACACAAAATATATCATCCACAACGTTTAAATAGGCTTTATCCCAGAGATGCAGGGAGGGCTCGACATGTCAATCAATGAATGAAAGCCATCACAAAAACAGACTGAAAGACAAAACCACATGATCATCTCAATAGATGCAGAAAAGGTCACTGAAAAGCTCCAACACCTCATCATGATAAAACTCCTGGAGAGATGAGGGATATAAGAGACATATTTAAAAAACATTTTTAAAAAAAGCCATTTACAGCAAGCCCATAGCCACCATCAACCCAAATGGAGAGAAATGTAAAACAAGTCCATTAAAATCAGGAACAACACAAGGTTGTCTAGATATGGATCTATTCAATATAATACTTGCAGTCTTAGCTGGAGTAGTAAGACAACTTAAGGAGATCAAGGAGATACAAATTGAAAAGGAAAAAGTCAAAGTATCATTATTTACAGATGATATGATAGTATACATAATTGTCCCTAAAATTTCCACAGGAAACTCCTGCAGTGAATAAACACTTTCAGCAAAATAGCAAGATATGAAATTAACCCCCAAATCAGTAACCTTCTTATATACAAATCACAAATGGACTGAGAAAGAAATCGGGGAAATAACACGTTTCACAATAGCCTCAAAACATATAAAATATCTTAGCATAGCTCTAACCAAGCTTGTATAATAAAAACTTCAAGACACAGAAGAAAGAAATTGAAGAAAACATCAGAAGATGAAAAGATCTCCCATGCTCATGGATCAGTAGAATTAATATTATAAAAATGGCCATCCTACCAAAAGCAGTCTACAGATTCAATGCAATTTCCATCAAAATTCTAACACAATTCTTCACAGAACTTGAAAGGACAATTTTCAGCTTCATATGAAGATATAACAACAACAAATTCAGGATAGCAAAAACACTTCTAAATAATAAAAAAAAAATGCTGAAGGTATTATCACCCCCAATCTCAAATTGTACTCCAGAGCTACAGCAATGAAAACAGTACTGTACTGGTACAAAGGCAGACACATCAACCAACGGGGTAAAATTGAGGAGCCAGAAGTAAGTCCACACACATCAAAGGGCTTTTACACATCCCGTTATAATAACAGGAATTCTTACATTCATATACAGTTCTAAAAACTCATATGCAGGAGCCCTGTCAACAGTCAGCAGAGCCTCCCTGGGGGCTGTGCAGCCCTGACAACCTACCCTCCAAAACCCCTAGGGTTCTCTGAGAGAAATACTGGAATGATGGATGATGGTCAAATGTCTGTCTTCTCTTTGATGTGGCCATAGGACGAGCAGATGGCATTCACCTCTAAGCCGCTGGCCAGCTCCTTCTGGTGTGAGCTACCTGGCCTACACCCCTACCTGCATACATTCCATCTTCACCAGTGGTTGTAAACCTTCCTAACGCTGGGACCTTTTACTACAGTTCCTCACGTTGTGACCCCCAGTCATAAAATTATTTCATTGCTGCTTCATAACTATATTTTCTTACTGTTATGAATCATAATGTAAATATCTGGTATACAAGATATATGACCCCAAAGGGGTCATAACCCACAGGTTGAGAACCGCTGGTCTACACACCTGTGAATCCTTCTCCCTCCTCAAACAGCTACTTACTTCTCAGCTCCCCTTCCATAAGCATGCTTACAATTCTGTCCACTTTGGCCAAGAGGTGATGAAAATGGACTCAGCGTAGTCACTGAGTAGTTTTCGTCCCTTGCCACTTCTCTTATGTGAGGTTAGCATGACAGGAGCGAGAGCATTTGTTGAGCAGCTGTATTTTAACTAGGAGCCTAAACTTCCTCTTTAGACAAATCTTTAACCAGCTCTGCCTTGACTTCCTCTTATGGAGCATGGTCCTTGGTGACATTTCTCAGTGGCAGTGAGAGAGCACAAAGGCAAGATGGTGGGGATGGTTGGCAATCTGCGGATGCTCCCCTTGGAGGGGTATAGATCTGAGCAGGTCTGGGTCCACAGACAGCCTGGCTTTGTCAACCCTTAGTGACTGTCAGAACTGGGCTTACTGTGCAACAGAAAAGAACCCACATGGACTCTTGCTGAAAATGCCAGGAAGATGCCCATCCCTCTACATTAAAATCCTCATGATTTTATTTTGAATTGTCTTTGCTGTAAAGCATTTGGCTCCTCACTTGGCCCCCAGGTTAGCTAAAGGCAGGAAGGAAGCTTGGTGGCTCCACTTTCACTTCATGCATCACCTTTCCTTTAGGTTAGGCCCTTGCTAGGCTCTGCAACAGGCATGCTATCCAAAGAGTGTCTGTGGAGGACCTGGGGACACATGAGCCCTTTCAGGGCCTTTAAGGAGGAAGGCAAAAAGAGAAGAAACACTGTCTTAAACCTGAGGTCCCCAGATATTCCAGAAACAGCAAGGCTTCATTGGATAGACCAGCACCCAAATGAAGACTGACTAACTTTTTTCCTTCCTTCCTTCCTTCTTTCCTTCCCTCCCTTCCTCTTTGTATGGAGAAGAGTACAGGAAATTGAACCTAGGGCCTGATTCGCATGCAAGCCAAGCATCTTGCCACTCAGCTCCATTTTCTATAATGGTGAGGTCCATATCCTTATGTAAAAATAATGACTCTGTATTACTAATCATATTGTATCAATAATTGTATTGATTCCCCAGAGTGAGAACATTGATAGTAACTTCTTGTGTCCAGACCTGAGATAAAAATCTACCAAATCTTACTTGGCTGAGACTAATTAATGAGATGTCCCTGTCTCAAAGTGAAATTCTTCGCTATTTAAATCTAAAGTTCCTGCCAGTGTCCTGAAAACAAACTTGGGGTCATTTATCTGCATCTTTTCCCTGTGTATCATACTGGTTAAGGGTCCCTTCTCTGCATTTCACCATCACCCAGCTCTTTAATTGGCATAGTGTAAGCCGTGAACAAGTGGAGTCCATCTGTGAAACCCGGATCCGGCAGTTTTGCCCTAAATCTTGGGTGTCTGTGAGTGACCTGTGTGGTGTTCAGGGCTCCCAACTCGGGCTGGGACCAGGAAAGCAGAGGCTGAGGAACAAGGAGCTGGAAGATGCTGAGTGAGGGGTGGGGGCCATCGGGTCAGCTGCTGGGCTCACAGCACTTTAACTGCTCAGGCGTGGTAGCCTCTTGGACACTGCTGGAGAGAGGAAGTACAGTAGATGAAGAACTGCATGTATATTCATCAACAGCATCCAGGTCAATGAAGGCCAAACATGTGGGGATGGCCAGAGTGGTTGGCTCTCAGCCCATCTGCTGGTTAATTGCTCACTGCAGCTACCCCAGTGGCTCCTCATTAGTCATTCTGACGACCGACCAACTAAAGATGACCTCTACAGAGCCTGGCACATGGCAGACAACAAGAAATGCTCCTTCTTTTTTTCTTGGGATCTAACTACTGAGGTCCCCCCTCCCCCAATGAATGTTCTGCGGTTATTTGTTACAAGCGTGGAACTCAGCAGGCGATTCAAAGCTATGCCAGAAAGAAGCAGCTTAGACATTACTGTCTACTGTCCAATTTCCTCTCATTTCAGTGTCCTCATCATCTCGTCTCTGTCTCACAGTTGCATGCTGGGGCTGAACAGGCGTCCTGTTCTTGTCTCTCACTTTGGTGTATTGCATAGCTGAAGAAGCAAGGTGCATGCCGGGGCTGGACAGGCGTCCTGTTCTTGTTTCTCACTTTGGTGTATTGCATAGCTGAAGAAGCAAGGTGCATGCCGGGGCTGGACAGGGATGTTCTTGTCACGTGGGATTTAGTGAAGGGAGCAGAGCTTTGCAAGGTTTTCAAATTCTTTCAAAACCCACCAAGTGCAGGGCTGAAAATGCTCACAGAACATCTCTTTCATCTGTCTACAGTCTTCTCTTTAAGGAATCCTCTTAGCCGTGTCTACTTCTTCACAGGAACAAATGAGTGAGGGGAGGAAAGTTAGCATGATGCCACAGAGAATGAATACTGATATTTGAGGGGCAACATGATTCCCAATATAGCCTTTTTCTCAGAAGCTTTACTATCAACCATGGTGAAAAATCTGCTCCCTTTGTGTGCTGCAAAGCAAGAGTGAGCTGACTTGAAGTGAGGGGAACTCAGTGCCCATCATTAGGAACTAGTAGAAGCTTGGCCTACTGATCACTAGGTAGCTGGCTCCAGGGAAATCACCCTGCCTCTCCAGACCCAGCTTTCTTGCCTCTTTACTGGCGAGGAGGAGGAGGAGGAGGAGGAGGAGGAGGAGGAGGAGGAGGAGGAGGAGAAGGAGGAGGAGGAGGAGGAGGAGGAGGAGGAGGAGGAGGAGGCACAATATGAAGGTGAAGAGCCCGAGTGAGATGCTGCAGTTGACACTGGATTAAAAGCCATGGCACATTTGATGAAGGTAAGGGGCGGGGCTGGTTGTACTTCCTCAGGTCCTTCCAGAACAAACATAATAGAAACCTCTACAGCTTGGATTATTTAGCATACAGTTTATATATGTTGTACAAAAAAATTACTGCTTTTCTCCTGACACAGGTGGGTGTGTTGGCCACGCACGGCTTTCAACTTGAGCATTAAATAATGTTTGCTGACCATGACAAGTGACAATTCCTGCTGTCACAGGGCCACAGGCGAGTAATAAAAGCTGGGTGTATAAAGCTTCACTGATTCTTACGGTGGCCGGACTTCATAAGGTTCAGAAATTGGGGACTCGGAGCACAGTGAAATAAATATTAACTCTCTGGGAACCTCAAAGTTGGTTATGTACGGGGATGCACAAAAGCAATGAGGGCATTAAGGAACTATCATCATGGAACTCAGCCAGAGGTGCCGCTCCGGAGAAGTGAGTAATGGCGCAACCCACTTAAGAGGCAACCTTGCAAGCATCCTAAAATGTGGCTGGGTCTGCCTCATTTCTATTACCAGAAAACAAAAGTCTTCCCCAGACTTGATCAGAAAAAAAGTTCATATGGGTCAAACAATGAGTTCATAAAGACTGGAGATGAGATTTCTCTTTTCCCTTGGTAGCTGGGTTTCTAGTCACCATTATCCCTTCCAGGCTCAGTAGTTAAGACCACTGACTGCTTTTCCAGAGGACCTGGGTTCAATTCCCAGTACCCTCATAGCAGCTCACAACTGTCTGTATTGCTAAGATCTGACACCCTCAGACAGATATACATGTAGGCAAAACACCAATTCACACTTAAAAAGTTTATCGTCACACGTGGAACTCAGAAAAAGATGTTTGACTCCAGTGGCCTTCTCCTAAGGCAGACCATGAGATTGACATACATGTCAAAGCAATGCCAAAGTTCAGATTTCTTTTTTATTTTTGAAAGCAGGGTTATGCTTCATAAAATACACCCTGTGTACTCGATGTACTGCTTTGTCTAAAAGAATGAGTATTTATAACATAACATGTGAAATTTATTATCTAATACAGTAAATATCAGTTAGATATAGTAAAATGCTCTTTGGAATATTCTGTAAATTTAAATTGTCTAAGAATGTCCTGAGGCCAAAAAGTTTGAACTTCTGGCCCCAAATTCTGCCAGTAAGATCTCTAGACAGCCCAGGCTAGCAGACCAGCTTTTGCAGGGAGTGAACACACATTGCAAAACACCCCCAACTATTTTACAGCCAAGTATGATCTATAAAACCCAAAGAAGTGAGGATGATTCAACGAGTTTGCTGCTGAAAATTTGTTCACGCTCATTACCCTCACATCTGCTGTTTGGTCCTTTGAGGTTGTAACCATGTCACACTCCTTCTGTCCACCACAAGATGGCAGCATTGCACAGAAAATAGCCAATGCTGGGCCAAGCAAGGGTTTGTTATTTTGTTGTTTTATTTTTTAAATAGGATGTAAAGGAGGGTTTGGCCAACAAACACAGCCTCTCGAGCACACACCACACACACACACACACACACACACACACACACACACACACTATTAGGCTCACATCCCTTTTGCTCCTGCAGAGCTCCAAGCTGGAGAACACAGAAAGAGAGACTGGCATGAAGATACACTTGAATGTCAGTCCAGCTGACAGATGCTCTAACTCAAACCCAGCTATTCCTCTACAGCAGGCGCCCCTAGCTCCCACTGTACATTAGTGACAACTAGAATTTCTAAGAGCAGTTAAATCTGGACTTCTTAGCCTCTCTGTTCTTTCTTTTCTCATCTTTTGGCTGTGCTGGAAACTGAACCCAGGACCTTGCACACACTAGCCAGCACTTTACCAAGGAACCACTGGCTCTCCTAAGTGTGGATTTCTGAGAGTAAGGTCAAGCACAGTTTCTGACTGTTTTTTTAAAAGCTCCTCAGTAAATTCCAGTATGCACCCAAGGGTGAGGGGCACAGTATCATATACTTTGCCACCACCAGCTGGCCCTAAGTGGGGTGTGCTGAATTAACTTAGAGTAGTACCCCCACACCTCGGGGCCTCTGTCTTTAATGTGTTTCCATGCAGGACAGTGTATACCTACCTACAAAGGGCTGGGAAGGAAGGCCAGAGTCTAGGTTAGAACACAAGTGTTTCTGAAACAGAAAAGCAGTGAGCCAAGGTAGACCAGAATACTGTATGCCTGGATTTACTACTCATGACCCAGGGTCTCAGCCTGGGCAGCGCTTCAGAACCACCGGGAAGCCCTTAAAATCATTACGACTCGCACGCACCACACCAGCCTTCCATTCAACACGTCAAGAGAACTGAACATGCTGTTTTCTGTTGTTTTTGGTTTTCCTTCCGGGAGTTACTGAGAGCTCTGCCTCATCTCTGCTCCCCCGTCCCCGCCCGATTCCCGCCACAGCCAAGTCAGCTGTTGCTCATTAATCCACATGGTTAGATTCCGACATGAGATAACAGCCAGTAAATCCTGGCTTCCTGAGAGTGTCAAGCCAGTTCAAATCCGTTCACGCAGCGTTCCTGTTCCGTTTTTATGGCTGGGTATGTGTGACAGGAAGATGGATGACCACAGCCATTACTGTACCTGTCATTTTCACTAGCCAGGCTCTACTCATCTTCATTTATCCTCAGCGCCTGAGGAAAGCCTGGTTATATCAGTTACATGTTATTTCCAAAGAACCTCCTGAGGAGAGAATTGGCACTTTTCTGGACCTGTAATCCAAGCAGCTCTCTTTTTCACCTCCTCTATTTTGTTAACGGTTCAGTCTCTCGTGTGTGTGTGTGTGTGTGTGTGTGTGTGTGTGTGTGTGTGTGTAGCACCTCAACTTGGTGAAGGTCACTGGTCAATATCCTGATTAACTCTAATGAAGGCACAAAGAAGCGCCACTCCAGCTCTCATGAACCCTCCCTAACTCTGCTGCTACCCCTGGATTGTTGAGTATGTGGCAATGGTCCACTTTTGACTTGACAATCCAAAGGAAAGTGTCCCAGTTAAACAAATTCTCTGGAAACTTCCGGCCTTCTGCTGCCCGAGGGGGCCACTAAATGTGATATGTATTCATTTTCAGTTCTGGCTGATCCCGGCAGGACCCTAGCGGTGTAATGGACACACCTCAGCCATCTTAACTGTGAGGAGTCTATGTGGAGTGCGCCTATCTGAGTCTTCTCGAGGTTTGGGGAATACTCTGTGCTGTAAAGCAAAGGGTTTGTTCGGGCTGTGGGTCTCTGGATTCCTTCCGCCCTGGGCTCTGGCTTCTCCGGATGCTGAAGGAGGCTTTCAGCCATATTCCAGCTCTTGGAGGAAAGAACTTGACCAGAGAAGGGCTGGAAGCTCCTGCCCTGGCTCTGGGTCAGTCTGAGATTCACCAACCCTTGTTATGAATTTGGCTCAGTTTGTTACACTTAAGTTATCTCTTCCTGCTTCATTCAACAAGTGTTTGCAAGGGAGCGCCTAGGGGTGTGTGGGGATTTGGAACCAGAAGTCACCAGAATAGGAGCTTTAACCTGGATATGGAAGGGGCATCCCCTCCACAGGTGCCCCAGAAAGACCTGATCTGGTGGCTCTGACCACAGGCCTGCATGTCTAAGCATCTTCTCAGGAAGGCCCAAAATGTTGATATTCAGGGTCACAACTCAAACATCACTGATGCAATAGTGACCTAGGATACAGTGGGCTAAGACCACATAAAGACCATGTGCCTATCTCTGGGGTGAATCCTAGCAGATGTAACAAAGAGAGGATTGGCTGTGCTGGCACCAAGGAAGCCTGAAGATCACAGGAAGGGGAAGGCATGTCAGGCTGAGGAATGAAGGTGATATGGGGTAGAGGGAGAGGGAGGCCTGCAGCAAAGTAGCAAGGGCAGGGAGGCACCAGGCTGCAAAGCATGAGGGGCATTTCCATTGCCCCCTGAGCCTGCATTATCTCCTACCTGCCCTCCACACAAGGCCACGTGGCTCCAGACTTCTCTCTGGACAGTCAGATAGCACCAGTGCCCCTGGGCATTTTTCTCTTTCTGTGGAGATGTGCCTCATCAGCAAGTACAGTTTGGAATGGGAGAGGCTGGACCTTTCGAAGCACCTCTCAGCCTCCAGAGGCCAGGAGATGATGGATTATCGTCCTCTGAGGACCAGCATGGCTTCTCACAAGACAGCAAGAAAACCAAAGGACAGACTCTGAGATGCCCATTCCTTCTAGCCTCTCTTTTTGCTTGTTTTTACTTTCTCTGATCTGACCTTTCCCACCTTCTCTCTTGGGTACCATTTGAGATCTTGAGTCTCTTTGGGGAGTCCAGGCTCAGGCACACAGCTAAGGTCTTGCTGAGGTATTTGAACTTTGTCCTGCAGCCAAAATTAGGATAGCACTGCTGAGCACTCTCTGGGGGCCTCTGGGCATTTTGTGGCATCTTGGAATTGAGAGAAAAACACTCAGGGTGACCTCCATCTGCTCCAGAGGCTTCTACTGGTCCGTACGATTGAGCAAGCCTTCCTAGGCATGGTAATGGCCTTCAGGCCAGAGATGATGCAGATAAAGCTATCTGGATGGACAGCTGGATCACAGAGAACCTACCATTAAAGGATCATCTGGTATGATGGTGGGCAGCCAGAAAGTAGACAGTTTCTCAAGCTCGGTGGTAAGGAAAAAGAGAGTGGTGCTATCAGATCAGGTCCTCAGTGAAGGAGCGTTTCCTAAGGAGGCAGAAGGAAGGGCTGCTGGCCTGGGCTTTGTGGTAGAGGATGGAAATCTAAGAGGCTTTGCTGCCTGTGGCAGGCATAAAAGAGCAACTGGGACACTGATCTTATAGCAGCTAGAGGAAGGCAGTGTGGGCAGCGAAACGGGATGGAAGAGGGCAGAGGACTAGGAGTTCCTGGAGAAGAGGTGGGAGGACCAGCAGGCAAAGGCAAACCTTTCCCCTTCTCAAAGAGTTATTCTCACACTGCAGCCATTTCTGCCTGGTGCTGTAATGACCTTCTTCCAGTTCCAAACCCCCAGTAAGTCCTGAGAACACAGATTCTGTGTGAACAATCTGGTAAAAGAGGAGGGGAACTTGTAAGCATGAGGAAGAAGGCTGAAGGTGGGGAACTGGATCAGCTCTGTGAGTGCAGCAGCCAGGGCGGAAAGCGCTTTTCTTGGCTTTAATATGACTTGTGTCCTTAAGACACAGTGAGCTCTTTATTCTTGCTCCAGTCTTTGAATAGATGCTGCACATGTCATAGTTCAGAGTTCAAAGGGCTTCAAACAGGAACAAGGAAAGGAAAAGTTGCTTTCCACACGAGCTCTTTCAGATACCTGCTCCCCTGCCCCCAACAATCAGCAATGCCTGCTCTTTTAGCTTTAGGATTTGACAAGAAATAAACATGTGAACTCAGTGTTTTCCTGAGAGTGACACAAATCACACTTTCTTCTTCTGCAGCGGCCCTGCTCATCGCTCTTGTTGTCCTGGGGGTTCATGCATGAGCCGCTGTGGGCCTCATGGAAGTTGTTTTCTGACATTTGCTACCACCAGAAACAGTGAAATGAATGAATAAGACATAACTGGGGCTGACCATCCTCCAAAAGCAGTGAAATAAACGAGTAAGCCATAACTCATGCTGAATGTCATGGAAAAAACAAAACAGTGAAATGAATGAACATGATATAAGAGGGGCTAAGCACATCCGAACCAGTCAACAAATGAGTAAGATTCAACGCAGGCTTCACACCCTGTATCTCAGGCTTTCAAAGACCTTGGGAGCGTTTTTTGTCTCAGGTTTTTGGATTATGGATAAACAACTGCTAGTCTATCACTAATTGAAAAATTCCCGGTTCTCCAACATTTTGGGCATAGGATACTCAACCTATATATTATTAAAAGTGCTTTTACTACCCCATGGATACACATTATTTTCCCACATTAAATACAGGTGCAGTTTACATCAGACTATACCCAGGTGATACAGGTGCACTTGCCATGTGATTTATTTGATTCAGAGGGATGCATTTGGTGAGAAAGGTTGGTTCTCATGGCTAGAAACAGTAATGCATTTTCAAAAATCAGGCCATGTAAAGACAGTGATTTTAAGTATCCACTGACAGGACTTGGTCAAATCCAAGGGGTTACTTTAGAGCAACAAAGGCAATGGGGGCACAATTAGGTCCAGCTGCTCTGTAGATTAAAGATGTTCTGAATATGGGATGAGAAGCCTGGGCTAACTTCTTCATCCTGCTAGTGTGAAGCAGGAATAAGAAGACAGACATGGAGAATCCCGCCTGTGGATCTGGCAAAGCCGCTCTGAGTCTAAAATGGGAAATTGTTCCATGTATGTGCAATCTGGGTGTTGAATTTCAGGGTTATTCATAGACTGCCTACCACACCATTTTTCCTGAAGACCAGTAGATAATCTATGGTTGCTATAAATTCTAAAGTTCATTTCATGTAAGAGATTGCACTAGGCTGACCATATTTAATTAAATGCACCAAATGGGTGACCCAAATATACCGTGTTTTAAAAGCCAATTAATTAAATAAAGACTTGTGAAGTTTACCTACTAGCAGGGGCTGAACCTTCACAGCTTTATTCCCTCTGCAGGCTCCCCGACCCCCGCCTTATCTCCAGTTACTAAAGTCAGGTCTGTCGCCACTAACAACCTGGACAGAAAGTAAATCTGAACTGAACACCACTCAAATCTGAGAGAGGAGTTAATACAGCCTTTTTTTTTTTCCCCAGTTAGCACTGCCTGTGTTTTTAGATTCATAGCACAGTCTTCTCTAGATTTACTTGGAGGTAATTAATCAATAAAACAAATGGGTGAGCAACACTTGAGCCCCTTGAAGTAGACTTGCTGAATTTGAGCAATGCTGGAGAGTCAACCCATCCCGCTCATTAAAACCTTTAAGGCACACCATTAACTGAAGCAGACAGGTACCTGAGGCTGCTCTCAGTCAATTCACTCAAGTTCCCACTAGCTCGGCTGCAGTCCCTGCCTCCATAGCAACAGGCCACTGCCCTGCCCTGAAGGGCAACAGGATTTCTCGCTAGACTGAGGCTTTTCCTAATCACACTTGTCAACACAGGTCACAGGGAAATGGATGGATTCTTATCAAGTTAGCTCATAATCTCCTAACAAAATGAGTGGCCGGCAGCAAGTAATCAGACCTAGTGTCCAGAGTATTCCTCAAGAAAGCCAAACACATCATTAGTGTCCAAAAAAATCAGCACTCCTAACAACTGTCCATCAAGCCTCTTGCTGAGTACAGCCTTCTTCCTTCAACACCCCCTTTCTTTCCTAACCACCCACCTCCCCAAAGTAATGGGATACCGGCTGCTCACCCAATGTGATTGTATCAGATTACTCATTTTTCTAGGGCAGCCGTTCTCAACCTGTGGGTCTCAACCCCTTTGGGGGTCAAATGATCCTTTCACAGGGGTCATCTAAGATCACCCGAAAACAGATATTTACATTATGATTCATAACAGTAGCAATGTGAAGTAGCAATGAAAATAATTGTACGGTTGGGAGTTCCCACAACATGAGGAACTGTACTAAAGGGTCATAGCATTAGAAAGGTTAAAGAATCAGTGCTCGAGGGAAATGTGTGCTGGCTCCATTTATGCCAACTTGACACCAACTATAGTCATCTGAGAGGAGGAAAGCTTGACTGAGAAAATGCCTCCGTAAGGTCAGGCTGTGGGACAGCCTGTAGAGCATTTTCTTAATCAGTGATTGATGGATCCAGGACCCAGCCCTTTGTAGGTGGGGCCATCCCTGGGCTGGTGGTGGTCCTGGGTTCTGTAAGAAGGCCAGCTGATCAAGCCATGGGAAGCAAGCCAGTAAGCAGCACTCCTCCGTGGCTTCTGCATCAGGTCCTGCCTCCAGGTTCCTGCCCTGCTTGAGATCCTTTGATGATAAACAGAGATATGGATGTGTAAGCCGAATAAACCCTTTCCTCCCCAACTTGTTTTCTCATTGTGGTGTTTTATCCCAGCAGTAGAAACCCCAACTAAGACGGAAGGCACATCTTGTCACGCCGTTTCCTGCTGAAAATTAACACCCAGAAATACCAGCTTCCATTAATGGAACTTCCTTGCTGTTTTCCATCGTGGGGGCTGCTTTCTGTATCACTGCATTTTCAGTGGTCCTGCTCTCTGATTCAGAAATACACATGCCACTTCAGAGACTTATCTCACAATTCATCCCCTGATTTATCAAGGCTGAGAGGGTCAGCTTTCAGATTTTCCATTCTAAATCGCTTTTGAACAGATTTACAAATACAAAGAACTAGTTTTCATCTGGAACTGAACTCTGAAAGCGCTCTCTCTCTCTCTCTCTCTCTCTCTCTCTGTTCTCTTCCTTCTCTCCCCCACTCTCCTATTAAAATGTAAACAACCAGCAGTTCCCCAATTTTCCCAAATCAATTATTTCTAAAAGAATACACAGGTGTTGGGAAGATATTAGAGTTATAAAAAGAAAATGGCAAATTATGTTTTCACGGGCCAGCTGCTCAACTGACTCGAGGTTGTGGATGGCCCTCCTTTGCTCTGAGACTCAATCAGCAAATCAATTAACATCATGCCCCTGCTGCCAACAGCCTGGCTGCTCTCTCCAGCCATCCCAGGACTTGGTAAGTCTCTCATCTCTGATACCCAGTCCTTCCGTTCCACTTAAGCTTTCCTTGGTCCCCAACAGTCCTGGCATCAGGGACCCACTTGACTTTAATTAAGGATTAGCAGCCACCCAATGGAGCAGCATTTCCATCTTGCCCTCCGTGTCTCTCTCTCTGACTCAGTCCAGCCCATCCTCCAAGCTGGGCTCGGCTCAGCTACAGTGGGCGCTCAGGGTTGTTTGGCTGAAACCTGCTGCTCGCCCTTGCACAAGATGGGAAACCCCACCAGGACTGAAAATCTCAGAACAAAGGAATGGGGACCAAGAGCTCAGTTCCCTGTTTCTGGCAGCTGATGCAACCACCAGCCCACCGAAGTGCCTGCCCAGGGGCCCAGCTTTTGACCATCTTTGGGCACTGTCCCAGCTCCTGGCTTATATGTCATCACCCCTCTCCCAAGATCTATAAAACCCCCTTGCCTTAGCCCAGGGAGCCATTTCCCTGGCCGGGTTCTTTGAGATCAGTGAACCCGCCCACCCAATAAAACTGTATCTATTTAATTCTAATCTGGTCTGATCTGGCCTATTAATGGTGTGGTAGGCGGTCACTCTCGGAAGGAAGTAGCCATGACCAGCCAAAGCCAAATGGTCCCCAAAGGGGCACATCCCCAGAATCTGCTGGCCAACTGTGAGGGAGCATTTCAAATGAAGAGCAGGTTCGTAGGGAGCAAAAACAGTTCCCTCTTCACCATATCCTGCCACTGTGACAACGCACCCAGCTCGCACACTCCCCCAACTCAGGGGTTTTCTGATAACAGTGAGTTAAAATGAGCTTTGCTGGGGTGGGGGCGGAGGAAGATCCCAAGTAAGCCTTCCTGGGGCCACACCCATTATGATGAAGGTTTCCATGCCTGTCAATAATTTTTTTTTTAATTTTTATTTACTATTTACACAGTGTTCTGCACGTGTGCCTGCACACCAGAAGAAGGCATCAGATCTGACTGTAGATGGTTATAAGCCACCACGTGGTTTTGAACTCAGGACCTTTGCAAGAGCAGTCAGTGCTCTTAACCTCTGAGCCATCTTTCCAGGCTCAGTAATTCGCCATCTAGGTTAATCCACTTTCAAAAGGCAGGAGAGCCTCCCGTGCACAGACACTCACACATCCCCAGGACAGACAGACAGACACAAATACCATGCATCTGGCCCACTTTGTTGCCAGAGACAGCCAGCAGGCCTCATGTGGCAGTTTAAAACATTTTCATCACTGTTTGGCATTCAACAATAATGGATTGCTTTCTTTCTTTCAAACTACAAATAAACCCACAAATGACTGTGTAAATTCCAGGCTCTGACCATAGAGTAAATCATGGGACGTTTGTGGGTCTTGTGTTTCTCACATGTAGCTCAAGAGAGGGTTGACCTGGAAGAGTGTAAGGTCCTTTTGGCATGCTAGTTCTAAAAGGGGGAGGAGTCTCCTCCAACATTTTGACAAATTGCATCTATCACAATCCATCCTCATTCAGCACAAACCAAAACTACATCCCCCACGGCCATGCCATGGGTCGCTCACCTTCTCCACTGGCGTGTGCTCCTCGTTGGTGACACTAGCTTTCCTCGATTCGTTTTTAGACCGGCTCAGCCTTCGGGACACTTTTTCTCTGAGGAGGGTAGCGTATCCGATGTGCTCATAGATGGGATTTGTGGTCATTTTGGCAATGTACTCAGCAGCCTTGGTCTCTATGTAGAGTGTGATCAAGCCATCGGTCACCAGGTCGTGAATGGATTCGAACCTCTTCTCCCCCACGAAGTGCTTGCCATCGTGGAAGAGCCTGTAGTTTAAGGTCTGGTTCCCAAACCTGGCCATCAGAAAACAAAGGATTACAACAGGTCAGACAGGCACTGGGAAAGTGACAGTAGCTCCCAGGATACTCCAGGCCTGGAGTAGGTGCTTGCATCTAATTATCTCAGAGATCCTTTGAGATGGCTACTATTATTATCCATATTTAACAGTATACACAGCAGAGTCGTGAAGTGCTGTGGCTCCATGCTAGAGCCCATGTGCCTGGAAGGAAGCAGACAGGATCTAACCTCAGGTACACATTGTGAACAATTAATCCAATAGATGACTCAGGACATTAGGTCATCCAATCTCATTTGTGAAGGTCAAAGCCCTGATTTACACATATGGCAGCCCAAAACTTCTTTAATGGAAAATGACAATTACCTCTGCAAGGTACCACCACTCCCCACAATGTCCCTTATTATCACATCTCTGACTGCTACCCCAGTTAATGAAGCAGGAGAGAAATATTAGCTAGGTACTAAGTGTACCACCAGTCCCCTCAATCTCACCTTCCTGACTACCTGTGCCTCCTATGGGCTGCCAGGCGATAGGAAAATGCTCTGCCTACCCGAAGTCCTTGACCGATTTTGAAATACTCCCTCATCACTGAGCCACTTTAAGACATGCTCTATACATTTTCAGTTACAACTTAGAAAGCGCCTTTTGCAGGTCACACCATAGAGACAGTACATTAAACACACACCCTTCATGGGCCAGCCTGGGACGTCTCTCCTCTACATCCATTCTTCCTACGGAGAGAGCTCTGGTCCACTTCCGAAAGTCCACACGAGGCCTCTGAGGAGCTAACGGCTTGGCATATACAAGTGACATCTGCATGCCTCAGCACTTGTGTTGGCCAACCTCAAGAGAAGCCTGCCCTATTGGCTTGCTGGCATGCTTGACAGCAGTCATCATGGTGAGTTTGGGGTCAGGTGGTCCCTGGGAACTCAGGAATGATGGGCTGCCTGTCTATGAAGAACTCCCACTGATAATCTGCATGACTGCAGCCAGGTAAACAGACACTCAGCCTCCAGCAAAGTAACCTGAGCAGGGGTGAGGGTGCAGACTCAGCATCTGGGCTGAGGGGCAGGCTCTGGAAGTGGACAGTGAAGGGGGCTGTAAAGCCTAGCTGAGTGTGTCTGATGCCCCTGTACTTCCCACTTAATCGGGTGGAGATGGTGAATTTTACATTATGGGCATTTTACTGTAGCAGGAAACTCAGAGAGCCCTGAGTGTCATGTGACGTCCTGGGTGAATGTACCTTGTTGACACTGGCACAGCCATGTTAAGGACCCCATAGCCTCAGACTCATTGGGAAAATGACAAAATCCCCCCACCCCCAGTCTCCTGGAGGTTCAAAGAACACTAGCAAGGCCTTCCTTGCGTGTCAGTGAGAATATTGACATTGTGTTCGGAACAGGCCCACCATAGCTTTCTCTCCCTGGAAGTCTACAGCCTGAATACTGCTTCCGCTACAGAGGCTGAGTCTACTGAGATTAGCTAATCCCGCCTCCTTCTGAATACTATAAGCCCGGCTTCCTTGTTCAGCTGTGTGCTGCAACTCCATCTCCCTCGTCAACACTCCATTATAAAGACGCTGCTCTTCTGGGGTGCTACAGTTTTCTCCACCAGGAAGGTCCGTCCACCTGATCTCAGCTTCCTGTGTGTCTGTCTTTATTGTTTCACCACCCCACTCAGCTCTGTCCATGCTACCTATTATCATTTTTAAAAACTGGAAAATCAAGGTCGGGTGTGGTAGCACACGCCTTTAATCCCGGCACTAGGGAGGCAGAGGCAGGCGGATCTCTGTGAGTTGGAGGCCAGCCTGGTCTACCAACTGAGTCCAGGACCGCCAGGGCTATTACACAGAGGGACCTTGTCTCAAAAAAAACAAACCAAAGTAACCAACCAACCAAACTCACCTTAGGGCTAGAGTGTAGCATCCCGGCTGACGCTGGCTTTCTCGAAGGATGTAGGCACCCTCCACGCCTCCCAGAAGCTCATCAGCCTGCTCCCGGGAGATGATCCCATGAAACCTGAAGGGACAAGGCAGTCACTGCTCTGAGCAGACCATGTGCAAAGTACCATGAGGACTAGCCTAAAAACCACGGTTACTAGGTCCCTAGACACCCACTGTCTCCACTGGAATGAAGAGGGATGCATTTATGGTACATCTTGAAGACCCTCTTGGAACGACCTCCTTGCCTTCCCCCAGGAGTCACAAAAACAGGAAAACACACAGTCCACCCAGCCTTCTGCTACGGTCTCTGCTCTCAGGCTGGAAATGAAGATTGAAAGGAAAACTCGGTTACGGCTCCTTTCCAGCCACGGGGAATAACAAAAGAGCAATTACCACTTTAGCTTTCAGCTCAAACACAGAGAACCATGGATTATCCTGATTACAAATGAACACTTATTGATTAGCAGCCTGCCTGCTTCTGGTGCTGGACCTGGTTAATTTAGAGGCTCCTTCTCTGGAAAGAAGCCAGGTTCTTCCATTCCTTTACATCTGAAAGTGATTGTTTAGGCGGGTGTTTGCAAAAAGAACCCACTTTCCTGTTTTAATGTTTGTCTCTGTTTTCTCCATGAACACACACACACACACACACACACACACACACACACTCGTAAAAAATGTGGCACACTGAGGGGGTACTTCCGGCTTGTGGAAGATTGCATTAGCCTTCTGAAGACAGTTGTTTGAGACCTAGTGCTTGGATAGTGACTGGTGAGGGTGAAGGAGGTGGCTGGGTGGATCTATTTGTCCTCCTATCTTTAAGTAAAGATGAAGGCTCATGGCCATCACTAGCAATTCTTTGTTTTGTTTTGAGATAGTCTATGATGTAGTCTTGGAACTCATAAAGTACACCAGGCTGGCCTGCCTGAGTCTCTCAAGTATGCAACCATGCCCAGCTTTTATTTTTTTTTTCTTTCTTTTTTTTTCTTCTGTCATCAGTAGCAATTCTAGTCTCTGTGTGTCTAAGATGAAGGGGTCTTGAGTTTGAAAAGAAGTCAAAGGCCAGGGACTCCTAGAACAGGGATGAGTGCCTCTATCTGGAATTACCCAGTGGGAGAATAATCATATAATTTTTTTTCTGAACATAAAAATAACCTTTGTTGCCCCCCCCACCCTCAGTCCAAGAATACAAAAATTAGGCTGGAAGTCATGCTTGCACATGCATGTGTGAGTACGCGCGCATGCATGTGTGGTGTGTGTGTGTGTGCGCGCGCGCGTGTGTGCGTGCATGCTTGTGTGCATGTGTGTTGTCCTAATTTTCTCTTTTTCAGTATTCTTCTTTTCAATGTTCTCGTCCTAAGGGAGCAAAGATGCCAGAAGCATCAATGGTCCTGTATAAAAAAAGCAGCTCTTAGATCAAGGCAATGATAGCTTGGCAGGGGGTTGAGGGATAGGAGGAATCCTTTGCTCTACTAAGTTTTGGTTTTAAATCTCAGGAATCGGTGCTTACAGCAGTGCTGTTGGGGAATCTTGGGAATGTATGTTGAGATGTAAGAGCAACCCTATTGCATAGTAAGAGACCAAAGTTTCCTTTTTAAGAAGAGTGACACAGAGAAGGATGGGTCTTGTACATTGTATATAACACTGACCTCCATGGAGCAGAGGTGTTTAGGGCTTTGTGAGTGAAACCACTAGGCTCTGAGACATTGTGCAGAAGCGTCCTGTGTGGCATGAGCTCTGGCAGGGAGGGTTGGCAGTGGTCTTGATGAAGAGATCTGAGGGCAGCCTTGCAAGTATGAGGGAGGTGACACAGGGACAGGACAAGAGGGATAGGAAGAACAGAGAACACAGGAAAGTTTCTTATCAGTCAAAAAGGACAAAAGCTGGTTCCAGAGGAGGTGTGAGGGTGAAGCACTTAGGATATGCCAGGAGGTGCCATAGTAGGCAGAAGTGCGGTCAGTAGGGTCAGGTGCAGACATAGACTACAGAAGGCACAAGGACCTGGCACCCTGCCCTGCTCACTCCTGCAGGAAAGGGGCAAGAGGGCTGGGAGTGCTCCAGTGTGAACGCAGGAAAACAGCTAAGTATTAGCTTTCTTGAACCAGAAATTGAACTGGTGCGATAGGGCACAGGTGTGCATCAAGAATCCAGACTGATTGCTCAAAAGAAGGAAGCTGCAGTTCTGTGAGGCTGAAAACAGTCCGTGACTTACACATTGTTTAAAAAGCCAGACTATCTGGATGAAGCTAAAAGGACAGCAGTGGGCTACTTTTCGTGGGGTGGAGAGAGTTGTGGGTGTTTCCCACCATCTATTTTTTCCATGTGTTCTATTTTGCCAAGGTTATTAGGTATTAGATATCAAGAATGGAAATGGTAGGACAGGAGAGGCGTCTCAGCAGCCAAGAGTACTTGTTGCTCTTCCACAGGACCCAGCACCACACAGCAGCCCACAACCATCGTTAACTCCAGTTCTAGGGCATCTGATGCCCTCTTCTGGCCTGTGCAGGCATCGGGCACACACTTAACACACTTGACATATATGCAGGCAAGCCACGCACACCCTTAGAAATAAGGGTTTAAATTAAAAAAGAAAGTGGTAGCTCACGGTGGGAACATTCAGAATTGAAATGTTGACAGTATAAATGATAGGAAAGTTTAAACAATACAGAAATATTCTGCTTCCCCAGAGACACCCACTGTCCCCTGTCTTGGAGCTTCGTCCTGAGCAGTGTACGAGATACGTGCATTGCTTTTTCACTCGAGGGGCAAGAAAACTTCACCTTTTAAAAACAAGAGAAGCAGAACCTTGCAAGTTTTCCCTCAGTCCTCCTCTAATACAAAATATCCTTCTGTGATTAAGAAAAGGGTTCCATGCTTCCCTGTCTCCTTTGTTTATAAGATGTGGTGTGTTTAGGGGATGAAATAGAATAGATAATTCAATCAAACTTTGTGTAAAAAAATTTATTTACATATTTATTACATGAACAAATAAAGCACCTGTTAGATTCAGGTACAAAACTGTATGTGGGAAGTTTTCCTGTTTGCTCTTTCTTTAAAAAAAAAATAATAACTGTACAATATACAAGTAACCGTGAAGTCAGTTGGACATTAGTCATATGACAACATAGACCAGCTGTCAAAGATAGGAGGGGGGATGAGAGGGGAGCCTGCATTCCTGGGTGGGTCCTTGAGAGGGAAAGGCTGGCGGGAGGCTCAAAGTCTAACAAGAAAGGCTCCCAAATGTGGCTGTGTCTACCAGGAAGGAGCGCTGGGCTAGGGCAACCAAACAGTCCATTAATCATGAAGCTAAGATTCTTCTGGGTATGGGGGTGAGAGGGAGGGTCTTGCATTGGCCAAAAGAGCAGAGGGGCAGGGGTAGGGCCGGGGGCAGGGGGCACCACTGAAAGAGGTTTTGCCTTGTCATGCTTCTAGGTTAACTTCAGGAAGAGAATGAATTATGTACCTTTCCCCCTTGGACCATTCCACAGCCCTCTCTCTGTAAAGGGTTCTGTGCCTCCCAGTCTTAGACTGCAGATTGCTTTGCTAATCATGGCATTTGCTCTGTGCTATGTTGCTAAGGATGTCAAACAGAGCTAGAGCTGGAGTTCAAAGGAGAATGTGGCTGGGTTGGAAAGAGAATAAACATATTCTTAAGGCAATTTGGCAGACATATCCAGGTCTAGAGAACGATCCTTTTGGTTTTCTGACACTGGAAGGGGAGAGAGTGGGGGGTGCTTTTTCCTGACCACTGTGCTGTGAGGATGGTGATACTCAGGGATTCAGCTGAAGGGTGCAGTTTTTGATGTTTAAGTGTTTGTATTGTATCAGGGCATACAGTGAAATGAAACTCTGCTGGAGATCCTGCCTTCTCAGACACTGGCCAGGCACCTGGAAGCTGGTTCTGAGGAGAGAACTACATCATCAGACTCTCCTCTACCCCACCTTTGTGGAAACCAGGTACCTGAGTGTGGGAAGAAAAATTCAATACAAAAATGTCTGATTGCGTTTATTCTTCTTACTAAACTTCCACAATAGACATGATGAAGACTATGTTTGGAAATATTTCATAGTTATATTTGAATGGCATATAAAGTAACTACTTATTAAATTATTAAAACAAAGAATAGTATAATACATACTCTCTTCCATAATATTTTGGTCTGTTTTCCACCTATATTAAAAAGAAGAAAAACGTTAATGATGCATTTGAATTCAAATCAGCTAGACAAAAATGTGATTCAGATAAACAGCTAGCATCCTGGTTGTAATTTTACTATAGATTCATTCACCAAATCAGAGATGCATGAAGCTTTAGAATTAATCAACACGTCCTAATGGATAGGAACGATCCAGAATTATTACATTTCTATATTCATTAGGCTCATTTCCCATCTAAACCAAATCAACTCAATAAAGGATTTTTTTAAAAAGACATTTTTTTTTCCCAAAGGAAACAGTAAGAGATTTATGAAACATTTTAACTTCATTCAAAAAGACAAGGCAGATACTTCTGGCATGAATAAAACATAAGCATTTATTTCAATCTTCATTTAATTGTTTTGTTTTGCACTTATGAAAAAACAAGGGCTTGCACCTGGATAAAAAATAAGAGAAATATCATTTGGTTTCTTCTCAAATAAAATTGCTATTCTAGCGTTCCCCTTTATCTTTCAACAAATGCCTACTAACGGGCCACAATTCATTTGCTATCCAAGGTACAGTATAAAAAGGGCAAGACTGAAATAAGTATATCAGATTTGATCATGTGTCATCTATCACATAAGAATTTTATGTCCTGATGTTCACAGTATTGGCTTGATAAGACATGAGCACAGACTTACATTTGGCTCTCAGTCCAAATAGAGCTGAACTATATGAAAAGTTAGAAGTCTTATTGATAGTTAAACATTTGGGAACACATTTGTGTGTGTTCACTGGTGTAGGATATGAGCATGGCAGATGTTTTATCCATAGTCAGTTTTGTCTACAGCAAAATAGACTCTAAGAAGTTCACAGATAGGCACAGTGCTTAGATTTCTAGATACCAGGCAGATTGAAGATATATGGCCATTTCCCCTCTATTCCAAAGGATACAGGGGTTCTAGGATATTCTAGATCATGAGGAAAGCTCAGAAGGGGAATCCAGGGCTCCAAAGGCCACCTCACCACCTAGCTATGACAAATTTAGCTCACACACAACTAATCATCTAGACACTTCTAAACACGTGTTCTCTCTACCATGCATTTTATACCTGAAAAGTGTTCAATCAAAAGGCTGCTCATAGCTGTTGCTCTTTGAGGTGTGAAGTCTACTCCATGTTTTTGTGAAGAAACATTTAAATGAGGTAATTAACTAAAGCACAGAGTGTATAAAGAGGCTCCTTCTTAGCAGGTGTCTTTTCTATAAATGCGATGTTCTATTGTCACTTTACACATGGGTAACTTTTTGAATATGAGCTGAAAATTGTCACAGCTATCATTCTTTTGGCTTTTGAAGTTCTTATTTATGGAGTACCACTGATATTCAATTACCACATCAGTGTGCCATAGAGGTGATTCAGATCTAGAAAACTTAGCGGATATGGGCAATACATGATGGCGAACTATCTTGGAGGTCTAAGAGTCCAAAATTAAAAACGCTTCATTCTTTAGAAGGGAAACTTTTTGGCTAATCTATACTGCAAGATGCAAAATACGAGTGTAGTGTTCAGCCCCATTTTATCCCTTTACCCTCACTTCTCCCACAGGAAATGGGTCACTAGTCAAACTTCTCACATGGACAGCACTGTAGGTGAAGCTGACTCCTAACTCCTGGAATTAGGTAAGAGATAGATAACTAAGGAGTTTAAGTGATTCTTAATAAGAATCGATCACTCCATGTTTTATTAATTTATCAATTGCTCCATGCTCTTATTTCCATGCTCTTATTAAGATCAATTGTTTTCAGTTTACTCATCACTTAAGAAAATACACACATACTAGGTTGAGGGCACTGTGTTTATCCTTGTCGTTGTTCATGCAGTGATGGCCAAGCAAATACAGGGAGGACATAGCAACGAAGAGCTCCTGGATTTTTCTGCTCATGACATGTGGGGAACATGAGGTGAAATCTAACATTGACTCCCAAACAGGGAAATCAATATAGTGTCTTAATGTCTCCCTAACAAAATCCTGCCAGAGAAGACTGATCCAAGCAATGAGCAAACCCCTTAGGTGTAAAACCACTAAACATAAACCAGGAATACCAAGTGACAGAGGACATTGTGTACATGGAATGGAGCCAGGGAAGAAGACACAAATGTCACTAGAGAGGTATGGCAAAAATACTATTCCACCTCTATCTGCACTCAAGTTTGGGAAGATATCCTGCCTTTCTTTATCTTCTCTACATTTGGGAGATATACACAGGAGGAAAGATAGATGCAAGAGAAAGAAAGGCAAGGATGTACTTGGCCCATGACCAAGCTCCCACTGATCAAAGCTGTTCTGTCCAGGCTCTTTTCCTTTATCCTCTCTATAGCTCTTGAAAAATACATATGTGTAATTTTTCATGATAAAGAGAGAAAATGGCTGGAGTTGAAAGCTGTCTTTGTTCTTTTTTCTAGTTTTTTTCTAGTTTTTTTTGTTTGTTTGTTTGTTTGTTTGTTGCTGGCAGAAGTCTCAGGAGAGCCTACACTCCAGCCTCAAGTCAGCCCAGTTCTTACACTTTAGTTAAAGGGCCCTGGAAAAGCCATAGCGCTTAACATTTCTTTAAGCCGGATGACAGTGGGTCCTTAGATCCAGAGAAAACATTGTCAGTTTGGTATCAAGCCTTAAGGGACTGGGTCCTCTCTGGTGAGATTGCTAACCTCCACACAATGGCCCAGAAGAATCCAGCATATTCTCTCACTGGCCACAGCCTGGCTAGCCACAACATCCTCTGTCTCTGTCTCTGTCTCTGTCTCTCATGTATTTATGGTATATGTGCTTGCCATGTATGCATGACCCATGGATTCACATGGAAGTCAGAGGAAGACACTGGGTATCTTACTCTCTCATTCTCTGCCTTATTCTTTGAGAGAGAGTCTCTCGGTGAACCTGGAGGGTTTTCTTTTATTTTGTTTCCTTCTGGAGAGGGAATCCTCCTATGCTGCCAAGCCTGAAACTCCTTAAACACAAATTTAACAACTCTACCTGACTGCCCCTACCCCCCACATGCAGGTGCTGGCCTCACACCATGAGCCTTTTCATTTTAGCTTCAGGCTCCTCTCCAGGTCTGACACAGGGTAGAGGCACCGTGTATCTGAGCCTCATACAACCCTACAAAATGAGTCGGCCAGCACGAGCCTATATGCTCCTTTCATGGCAAAAAGTTCCAATTTATTGCTAAAGCATCCTGAAAGATCAAACTTCCAAATGTTGCTAAAATCCTCCTAAATAATCATGAGCATGGTAATAAGGATTTGGTATAGTATGAAACATTGTAGGATTAATTTTCTAATTGTTTAACATGTAGAATAAGGCATATGTATGCCTCTGTGAGGTGTGGAGTTGAACAGATTGGGGATGTCATTACCCTTCTCCACTGAACATGTACCATAATAAAATAAGCAATGAAATACTCTTGCTAAAGATATGAATGCTGTCCCCTTACTAGAACAGAGTTGGCGGCACCCTCCAGTATGCCTGAGCTTACCAAACCCCAACCACAGCTCCTCAGAGGAAAGGGAGGGAACTGTGCTCTCTGTTTAAACTCAGACCCATCAGGAAAACACAGAGCTCTGAAAGAAGTCTCCTTCCACAGGCTAGCACCCTCCTACTCAAAGTATCACAGGGAAAGGGTGTCACCAGGTCATCAGGGCCAGAGCCTTGCCCTCACCAGGGAGCTTGAATCTGCACCTCAAAGTGGAGTCACAAAAGTCTTATCATCTTAGAAGGTGCCAGGCATCTGGGAACTTGGTACCATGGGTTGTTAGCTGAGGAAAGATGATGCTAAATGGCTGGTGAGCCATTCACTGTGGCAGTTAGTCAGTGTTTGGAAAGCGAAGAGCCATGTGCTCAGCGTATGCCTGCAGAAACGTGACAGAATTAGAGGCAGGCCTTTCCTCACCATGAACCTACCTGCTGTACGACTCTGGGGAGATTATGAAACTTCTTTGCATCTCATTTTCTTCAGTCTTTAATAATATTGGTGCTATCAAGGCACGCTATTTTAATATGACAGTTTCAGAGATCAGATGAGGCACTGCCTATAAAACCGTGAGACTTGGAACAGTCTGGCGATGGTCGTGGCATTACTGAGTGTCACTATGTACTCTAAGTTTTCCGTGCACTGCGCCCTCTATAACGCAAGGAGGTAAGTGAGGATTCAGAGCTAGTGTCAGCCTGGCCATGACACCCTTCACCCCAGGGCTTCTCTGCTGTTCTGGCAAACACTAAAAATGTTAAAGCCTTGATTGGCTCTCAGAATTCTTCCAATTTGCTTATCTGGGGGGCTTTGGGGTTTTCTTTGATGAGGATGAACACCTTAAAACCTCTTCCCCTGTGATTTGAATTTCATCAGTGAGTTAGCCAACTAGAACTTCGATAAACCTGCCACAACATCCTGATTTCTGAGCCTGCATCCTTTTTCTATGATTTAGAATCATATTTCTTCCCAAACTACCAGGTTTATTCCCTGACTTGTTCTACTAATTTTAAGGAAGACTTTTCAGCAATTTGTAAAAGCCTGGAAGAACATTCTAGTGACAGCTGCACTGTGAGAGGCAAGGGGTATAATCCCTAAATGAGTTTCTTTATAGTCAGATTATCACTGCTTAGATAAACACATTCTTTTATATTCAACACAAAGTCATTTAAAGAATATCATTGAGTCTTCTGTAAACAAGGGTTCCAATAATTGAAAAGAAAAAAAGAAAAAAACAACAAAGCTTTTTAAATCCCTCAGCAGCTGGTATATGTTAAGTTTATACTTAACAGAAATAATTTTAAAAACCTAATTTAGGAACCTTTTGCATGAGGCAGCCAGACTGCTGGGTTCTCTGAGATACAGATCAAGTGTGTAAGAAAAGGACTTTGATGGAGATTTAGGACTGGTCATACTGGGGTGATTTCACCCACAAAAATTAAAGACTGTTAATTCCTTTCTAATTAGAAGCAAAAGATCTCTGCTGAAAAGGAAATAAAGTAAAAGCCCAGGAATTTTCATTCTTGTAACTCAAAGTGCATGGTATAGAGTGAAAGCTGAGCACACCCAAATCCCACATATCTTTCTAGAACCCAAGGCCTTATTTTTTTCCTAGGTCATTACTTTAAGCTTTCTGAACCTGGAGCTGAGCTTGAGAGACGACGCCCTCCTTTCTTGAGCAGAATGTGTTATCACAACGTGCTGTCAGGGAGCTGAAGAAGTGGCACAGTGGTTAAGAGCATTTGCTGTTCTTGCCGTGGACCTGAGATTGTTTCAGCTCTAGTTCTAGGGGATCTCATGCCCCCTTTCAGCCTCCATGGGTATTACACATATGTGGTACACAACTCATGGAGGCAACACACTCATACACACGGAATAAAAACAAATCCTTGAAAAACAGGGGGGAAAAATCTGTCCAGACATTCTGTGACCAACTTCAGGCAGCCACCGTGGCTTTGCCTGCTCCGTGAGCAGCGTCGGGTAGGATAAGGGAGACACTCTGCTAGTGAGCAGAGGCACAGATGGAACGAAGCAGCTTCGTGTCTTTGGTTTGCTTTCTGCCTTTAACTTCCCTTCTTAGATTTTTCCCTAGGAATTTGATTTAAAAATTAGTGATGCTTATACAGAAAATAAAAGACTTTTTTTCTAGACCAGCAGTTCCCCGCTGTGAAAGAGACGATCCTGTCACCCCACATAACCCAGGCACATGCGGCAAAGCTACAGACAGCGTTGACGGTTTTGACCCTGTGGGCCGGGGTGAGCAACAGCTTCAGGTCTTTAGTCTGGAACATTGCTGACCATGCACAACCTGTCTTATCTAAGATGCCAGTAGTGGGAGGGGAAAAAAAGCTGTTTGAGCATAAAAGAACTTTACACTTTTGGGTATTTTCAAGAAAAGTTACTAACAAACCAAAATTCAAATAAGCAACAAATGCTCTGAATGTGTAAAGCAGAATGAAGCTAAAGGAAAGTAACAGGGAATAGTTCTTATAATACTGGTCTAAAAGTATGTTTAAGAATGGACAATACCTACCAAATGCCAGCAACAAAATCAAAGCAGCACTGAGGAACATGAAATATATTAGACTAAAATGTTAGCAAGATTAATTAAAAAAAGAAAAAGAAAAAAAGAAAAAAAAAAACCTACTCCCTGATTGGAAGAAATATAAATTCTGTAGAGTGTGAGAAGCAAATGAACAAAAACTCTAAAGGACAGGATTAAGGAGTTGGAGGGTAGATTAGACACACCTGCACACATTGGAGCCACGGCACAAGCTCCCCGCCGTCGAGGGACTCCTTTGCAAATTCCGCCCTAGACGGTATGTCCAGGGGTCAGGGCCCAAGCACAGAAGACATCCTGGGACAAGGGGCTGGAGGACTGTTTAAGTATTTGTCTAGAACGGACCTCGGTGAAGTGCTGGTTTCCGAGAACTCGTCAGATAAGCAACAGTAGAACACACACCATGATGGGGGAGGAAGTGACGCCCAGATTTCTCATGTGCACATTTGAAGCGTGAAGGAAGAGCAATTGCACCCCAGCAAGCCATCTACCATTTCCTCCCTGTGCTTCTGCCCTTAAATAACTGCAGAAGCAAGAACATTAAAAGGGGATCAGGGGGCAGGAGAAACTCTAGGGAGGGTGATAGTAAGTACCATGAAAGGGAGAAAATGGTCTGGGGGACCCTAGAAGAGGAGGAAGTAGTACAGGGTAAGAGGTAAAGAAAGATAAACGCCACTAAGGATGTTTGAAAAAGTCATAAGGAAATATTTTATAAGCTTACTTACAAAAATATACTGTGTGTATGTGTTTTAAAAAACGTTACCTCACCAGCATTTCCATCCTTTTGATATTTTCTACAAGCAGGTGTCACATTTTAAAATAAACCTTGTAAAGGGAAATCAAAATCCAGGATTTACTCATGAATGGAAACTTCATCTTATAATCTGACCCTAAATCTTTTTTTGCCTCATAATTATTTTTCTTCGCTTGCTTGGTCTTCAGAGAGGAGTCTGACTTCTGTTTGCACTGATATCTCAGCCCCTTGACTGCATGTTCTTCCTCAAACTAAATAACCCTAGTTCTTGTAACCTTTTAAACGAGGCTCCACTCCAGTCCCTAGCTCACCTTCCTGATTCTCCTCTTGACTGTTTTAAAAATTTCCCTCTTCCTCCTAAGCCCAAGGAGCTTGAACTGTCCAACAGAACAGATTCAAAGAGAAGAAGATGCTGCCACTAACTTTGAGGGGAGTCGGGGGCAGGTTGATGAACGGACCTGCTTAAGTCCTCTATCCCCTTAGTGAATTCCTTCCTTCATGCAGTGCTTAACGCATGCCCAAATAAAGAAAAGGAAGGACCAGCAGAGTTCAGGACGCCGTCAAAATGAAAAATTTGTCTAGTAAGTGTTATTCTCTTTTGCATATACAGTCTGTCCTGAAGGGTATTTAGACAGGTCCCTGCAACCCCACCCAATGACATTTTAATTCTGAAGATAAACTCTATTATGCATCTATTATAATCTGTATACACATTTGTGATTTATATTTTAAAACAGTTCTCTCTGTGTCTCTGTCTCTCTCTGAGTTTGTTTCTATTTCTGCCTGTCTCTAGCTGACTCTATGTGTGTGTGTGTGTGCACATGTGTGCGCACAAGTGTTTATACCACATGAAGAACAAGTCTTTCCCTTAGGGGATAACGCTGCTCTCTGAACATGCATGGTCCTGTGAATTCCTCGCGCCTCTAGCATGCTTTATGGATGTTCGTCCACCAGGCTGGTGGCTGAGCGCCTTTGCATCTTTCTCATAGGGAAGGAGGCTGCAGCTCCGAGTGGTTACTGGTTTGCTCTCATAGCTCATCAGAGCCAAGTCGGAGGCCCAGCCCCGATTTCAGGACTGGTGCTCATTTTTCTTCATCACAATGATTGTATAAAAGCTAGAAGCTTGTTCCGGTTATTTTTTTTTTTTTAAGCATCTAATACACTGCTTCCAGAGTAGGCACTTCCCCAAGAACTCTACAGCAGGATAGTAAGTGAAATAGTGAGAGCACTGTGTTAACGCCCGTCCTCCTGATCACTATAAACTCCACAGAATGGATTCCTGCACATGGCCTATGGGCTTCTACTACCACCAGACACTGAACCTGTCACCCGCCTATCAGAGCCCAGCACCACAGAGAACAGCTTTGCCTCTCAGCCTCCTCTGCTTGCACAAATAATCTGGACCCTCTTAACGGTTTTATGTGGAAATCTTCATAGATTTGGTTGAATAGATGAAAGCCTGAAAGCCATTCGCAGCAGACACGCCCACATTCCCCCAACATTCCACAGCATTTTAGAGCAAATCTATTTGTTCATTCTTTATCACCCGTCAAACCAACTTTTAAGACCATGTATTTCAAAGTGGAGGACTTCCTGTTTTTCTTTTGCAAACTTTTAAATGCAAATCATTAGTCCTGGTTAATGGCTGATAGGAGGTGACACCAGGTTTCTTCATGAAATTAAAACCAGTACAGTTTACATGTCCAGGAAGTGTCACATGACTCCACCCCACCTTCCTGTCCCCACCAAGCAGCACTGGTTGCTTTTTCTAGCAGGCTACGGCCTGCAGGTGAGCGAGAAGGTCACCGAATGCCTGCTTCTTGCTGCTGTCTTGGCCTTTCTGACCATGTGTATGTGTATTTGAAGGGCTGGCTGCTCCTTCAAATGGCCACGGTGAAGTCCTTTCCTGGCTACAGGTTGTGGTTTCATTCTACCTTCACAGCGTTTGGGAGGGAGCAAGAATGAATGTCAGTACTTTCTGTGCACAGCTACTGGACCTGCCTCTAACCTAACCACTTTATACGTATCAACTCACTCTTCAAAGTTCCTGTTGGTACCTGATGAGTGGCTGGCCAAGTTCTCCTGAAAGGGCTGAACTGGAAAGAGCTTGGGCTCTGAGGTCCATACAGTCTCTGTCTAAAGGACTCAGTTCATTTAGCAATGAATGAACGTTGCAATATTCTGATGAAACTTACTACAAAGGTATGTGTCCCATTAATAAAATCTTACACTAAGTACAAAACATAAACATCTTTCCTAGGCCTATCTAATGGTGGGCCAAGTCACCTATTCATGTGCAGCCCTCTTCATTTGCAGCACTGAATGAAAGACATCTTTCATTTTTAAGCCAGATATGCTATGACAACCTAAACCACTACGTACTAAGGCAGAAAGTGGCTGGACTATATATGTAAGCCACAGAGCCTATAGAAACGCAAGTGAGTCTTTTATGCATTTTTAGACAGGAAAGTATTGGCGATACAGCATTTAGCCTGTTCTTGAGAAGCCATGGAACTTCGAGGACAACTAAGCAAAGGGATACCCAGGGAGTGTAATTAAATGCCTGGTAGAAATAGCCTGGGAGGCACTAGAACAATTCATCACACAATCGATGTGTAATTACCTAACGGGACAGAAGGTGCCGGATGCCAACCAATATGCCCTTGTCAGGCTTTTCCCAGGTTATTTAATTTCCTTTCACATGAGTTAGGGAGATGATAGTGGCCATGTAAATAAGGAGGGAAGAGAGATAGCATCGCTGAAGTGAAACTTGCTGTTCTGTCCAACAAGACCTGGAGATACAGTGGCTTTAGAGCTGAAGTCACGCAAGACTGTGACTGTGAAAGGGCACAGGCAGGAGTTACTGCTCTCCCATGGCTAGGACGACATTATCCTTCAGACAATGGAGAAGCAGAAGCTAAGGTGAGAATCTGAGAGCATGAGTTATGGATTGGCTTTTATTAGCAAAATAGTCGTGTAAATCCCAGATTAGGAGATGCTCATTAATCACTAAGTAAAGGAGTTAGGATCTTGGGGGTGGGGTGGGAGTGTTCATCACAGTATTCCTGGCACAGCCATAATGAATTTATTATTTTTATTAAGGCAAAGGTTTTCTCAAAGCAAAAAGAAATGTAGCAAGGATGTTTTATGCACAGTCACTGATTAAGAAAATATGTGAACCTCACCCAAAAGAGGTGGGGTTTATAACAGAATACTTACAATATGAATTAACATGAGGATGGATCATTAGACCTGGACTTGAATAATTCTGTTAACTTGTAATACAAAATAGCATCAGTAGTATAATGCCAGAACAGGTGGAGGCAGGAGACATGCACTGACCACAGACTCTATTTGTATAAAGATTCATATTTGGTCTTTGTAATATGAAAGAGTATGGTAAAGCTAAACCTAGCAAAGAAGAAAGGCAAGATACTTTTAAAGGATGGAAGTAACATTTGGGAGGAGAGACACAAAGCAGAAACAAAGAGTGCCATGGGATGCCTTGATGTCTGCTCTGGAATCCATGAAAAAATCTAACCCAGAGGTGGTCCATCAGTATCAGGAGGCAACGTACTCTTAGGATGTAGGGAGAGCAGAACATCTTAGGATGTAGAAAGCAGAACAGAGCAAGACTAGCCCTGAGAACACCAGTCCTCACACTCGAGGCAGGTGGCTGGCCTCCATCTTCAGTTTCTTATTCAGCAAGTCCAGGCTTGGACAGACAACATGTGTTTCTGGAAGGATACCAGGTGATGCTCTCTCCTGCTCCTGGAATCACACTTTGAGAAGCACTGTGTTAGAAGCCCTGTCCTGGATGCGGACTGTCTGGGTAGAAAGGTGCTATCAACCCCTCCTGTGCTGTCTGTTCCCATGGCGGTACTCCAGGGAGCAGGATAAAAGAGCTGTTTGGTCAGGTCTTGGAGCACAGGAACTACCTTCCACAGAACCCAGAAGTGTTGTGTTCTTACTGCTCTCGCCACTTCCCCAGAGGCCCTCCAATGTCCGAGACATAGCCTGGGCTAAAGTAGGAGCTACTCGGTCTTTTTGTCTGTGTGCATGTGTGTGTGTATGTTGGGGTGTAGAACATTTGATTTCTGTTTGCATAATTTATCCATGTATGTAGCAAATAACCTAGTATCTCCATATAGGCATTAATCCATTCCCCAGGTGACCCAGTTTTTCTTCAAATGCCCCACTTGTCAGTGCTGCTATAGTTGGAGGGGAAATTCAAATAACAGAAGTAGCCTGAAACTGGCCTTCCAAAGAGCACAGATTTTTTACTGTGTCTCAGTGTGTCACTCCTGACTTGGCTCCTGAGAGGGGGATAGAATGGGTCATGCTGTCCCAGGCCAGGGAAGGATGGCAGGGCACATGCTGTGCTATGTGATGTTATCAGTTACCCTTTCTTTTTCCGGAAGAGTGAAATGCACTATAGTAGTGTGACTGTGTAACAGTGGGATACACAGATCCCAGTTACATTTTAAGAAACAGGAACCACATGTGAGGTTAAAGAATCTTCTAGAAACTTTGCCTAGTATGAGCTGCCCTGTGAGTGGCCCCTCACTTTCCTTAGCTCACTTGTTCCCCTAGACTACAGGGCAGCACTCCTCCTCAACCAGGGTAGTTGCTGTGACCCAGGCTTGAGCTTGTAATAAAAAGATCCTCTGTGCTCTCTTCAGCAGCATATATACTAAAAAGATCCTCATGTGTTTTGCAACAGACTTGACTTCTGGTGGTCTTTTGGGGTCTCACGATCTGGGTACAACACTAGCATGCATGGCACCCTGGGTTTGATGCCTAACAATGTACAAACTGAGCATAATGGCATATCTCTGTAATCCCACAACTCAGGAGAAAGATGAAGAACAGAAATTGGATAATCAAGTCATTCTCAGCTTCACAAAGAGTTCCAGAAGTAAGAGTCTACAAAAGCAAAGGAAAGAAAAAAGAAAGGGGAACCATATTAAAAATGTTTTATCTTTAAGAAGAAAAAAGCTCATATGTCAATTCTTCCACCACACTATAGTCTAAGACCAAAGGAAGTCTAACTAAGGACAAAATAATGTGAAGAAAGAAAGCTGACTGTGTTAGTAAGATGAAAGACGGAGAGAAAAACTGATGGGAAAAGCCCTTTATTCTTGGTTGTGTCAATACTAAGAGGGAAGAAAGACCAACGCAGAAAGCCCAGGATGAAAGGAATTGAAATGCTTCTACCAGGGAAGCAATTGCCTTCTGATCACTACACATAAAGCCAATTAAAGAGCAAAGAGATTGATTTTTGTTTCTGGCTTGTAGAATCAATTGTATATGATTTTAGAGCTGTTCCAGCTCTGGGTATCTTGTATCTGCAGAGTGTTACAGCCTCCCATAATGCACTTTCTTTTAAAATGTTTATTTTTGAAGAGTAACATAGAAAGCAGGAGAATAATGGGATAACAGAAAGCCACCTTAAGTTACAGAAATCTGTGACTTTTAGTGGATTGAGTTCATTGAGATTTGGCCAGTCCTTGTTTACATCTCTCAGGCAAGCTTGAGACAAGACCAAGGCCTACAGCCCGAGACTGAGAAGTTCAGGAATGACTACTAAACCTTAAACTGTGTAATGAAGAAGAATACTTTTGTAGGCTTCAAAGGACAGCTTTACAAATAAAAATGAAATGATGAGACAGGCTATTCAGAAACACCAGAACCCAGGAAAATGCCCCTGAAGATGGAAGGAACATTTCAGTGAGGTTGAAAAAGCATCTGATTCCCTGGCAGGTGAAACAGGGCAGTGAGGTGTGACAGCAATTGAAGAAGACCTTGTATCCCATCCAACCTCTGACAATCAAAAGAAAGGCTGGTTCTGGTCATGAGCACAGGGAGCCACAGCTCTACAATCGACTTTTGCATTAAAGAATCGTATTCATACATAGAGTATTGTATGGTAAGGGAGTAGGAAATGAAGCTGTATAGAATGGAGAATGGTTTGAAACAATGGACTGTCATTTTATTTCCCTTTTGGAATTGCCTTTTGTAATCCTCTATTCTCCAGAAAGCCCCAAGTGGAGAAAGGAGACATTTAGGTCAGAAAAGCATTCTGCTTATGTGGCATGTTCTTTAGGCAATGCCAGTGGAATTTGACTTTGAATTAGTTATGCAAAAAATCTTGACATTTTGGCCCTTTGGATAAGGTCAGAAAGAAACTTGGACCACTGCAGGATACATTATCAGTCTGGGTTTAAGTGAGCACCTTAAAAGTGCCAAAAGCCCAACTCACTGCCCTGATAACAGCACTGGGTAAGCCTGATGGACTCTTAGCAATCCTCTGGCGGTTCTGAATTCCTTATGTTACCCATCTCCGCCCCTTTTGCATGACTTTGCTCTGTGTTTGCGGATTACCCACTGCTGCTTGGCTGCTCTCCATGCCAGGGATGGACTTCACTGATGGAGTCTCTGTTCTTCTGGAGAAAGACCCGCAGGCAGCAATTCAATGTGTTAAGAAAGCATATTAGGAAGAATATTAAACAGGTTACTCCCTTCTTACCTGCTTTTTCTATGGGCTTCAGTTAACCATGGTCTGAGAATGTTAAATGGAAAATTCCAGAAACAAACAATTCAGAAGTTTAAAATAGCTTATATTGCAATATATTGTTGAAACTGTTCCATTTTGTTGTGAGTTGTAAATCTTTTCCTATGTCTAACTTGTAAGTTAAACTTTACTGTAGGTAAGTAGACTAGATGTCAGGGTCAGCACTTGCCACTCTTTTGGGAATCAACCAGATATTTGGAAATGTATCCTCTGTGGACAAGAAGGGCCCGCTGTCCTGGAGCTAGAACAAACAGGGTGAGAGGGCAGGGAAGGACTGACAGCTGGGGATGTTCAGCCAGGGCATGGCACTAGGTCTGAACCTCAGACAGGCAGAGGCGCTGGGGCCCATCAGAGAGCTACCTGGAAGTAAAGCTGGCACCTGCTAAGAATGGAAGAGAAAGGAGTGGAGGTGGGGAGCTGAAGGCCAGGATTCCTGGAGCTATTTGTACTGAATGAAGCAGGCCTGGTCTTTTCTGAAAATGAGCCTTTCACTGGCCTGCGTGCCATCCACCTACAGAAGCCAAGCAGACAGGTGGGCAGAGGTGCTGGAAGCCCAGAGGAGACTATCCAAGCATACACTTGTTAATTAACAAATGCTTATGAAGTGGCTGATTGATAATTCATGGAAAGGGCAAGTGAACCTTTTGTTTTCTGGAAGATGTTTTGAATCTCTTTGGCAAGGAGTGTTCTGGAAATGCCTGTAGAATGCCAGGTGCTCTGGCGGCTCGCTAAGTATTATCTTACGATGATGAATCTTGAGAAAGCAACAGAGCATTATTTCCATGGTTGAATCTGCCTGCCATAATTGGCACCATCGTTCAGCTGCTGGTACCTTCTGTTTCTCATCCTCAGGATCTTCATCTTGGTGGTTTGATTGCTGACCTGGGCATCTTGCTTTCTTCCTTATCACTGCTGCTTTTCTCTCCCACTCAGGGACTACTGTCATCACCCTGACTGTCCCCAGTGACCGTCTCAAAGCCTGCTCTCGATAGGTGAACTTGCTTGGGCTCTTGCACATTAACTGAGGACCTGGTTTGTGTCAGACACCATATTAGATGCTTGCCAATTGGTAACAACCCTGCAAAGCACATCTCTACCCTTGGGTTTGGCTTTTGTCACTCCAAAAGAATAAGTGCTTGGTTCTAAGACAGATGGCAAAAGATGGCAGAGCAAGCAGTCAGGTCACATGACTCTGCCACCGCCCTCCCCCATTCCTGCCTTGGCTAGCTCTCCAGATCTTGCCTGTGGAGTCAGCCTGCACTTCCCCTTACCTAAATGCTCAGTGAAACCTATCAGGCAACTGGTACTGTGGCTTCCAATTGGTTATCAAGTCCAGCTGACCTGAGATTTATCCTGGAGCCACAGGGCCTCCTGTCTCTGTCACTTTGGACTGCATTTTGCTTTCATGTGGATGTGTACTGACCCAGTACACCCGAAGCTCTTATTCTGAGAGGTGCAAAGCCTGAGGAGAGGTAAAAAATCAGAGAGAGGACAGAGACTATGAGAATGTAGAGCCATCCAGCAGGAACCAGGGCAGAGGAGCTGAGAGGGGATGGGCTGACAGCGAAGAAGGAAAGAGCAGATATGTATGTAGAGTTGAACCAGAAAAAAAAATAAAATAGACATCAGAAGTCAGTATGCACTGTTCAAACAAACAAACAAGCCTTGTAAGTTAGTGAACATGTTACAAGATCTTCACTCTCTGGCCATACACTCCACTGAGAAGACAGTGTGTCTACATTAGGTAAGAGGCAGGCACATCAGTAGGGAACGTGATGTTTAAAAACAATGTCTTTTTAAAGGCAGGGGCCATTTGGCCAATTATGGCCTCCACTCCCAAGAGACCAGGTCCTGGGAAGGCCTGCAAGTTGCACAGGAAATACTCACAGTTTACATAACACTAGAAGACTAGAAGTATGCCAAAGCTGGGCCTCCTGTTACCTTTAAGAACTGCCCCTGGAGAGGACAAGAGCTCCACAAGGACCAAATATATCTGTGCACAGGGGTCTATCTCCAACCAAGCACCATGTATGGAATGACCTAGAACCCCTGCTCGGACGTAGCCCATGGTAGCTCAGTATCCAAGTGGGGACCCTAGTAAGGGGAACAGGGACTATTTCTGACATGAACTCAATGGTTGGCTCTTTGACCTCCCCCCACCACCACCCGAGGTTAGGACACAGAGGAGGACTTTGCAGCCAGACCTGAAGATACCTGATAAGCTAGGGTCAGGTGAAAGGGGAGGAGGTCCTCCCCTATCAGTGGACTTGGAAAGGGGTAGGGAGAAGATGAGGGAGGGAGGGTGGGATTAGGAGGGAATGAGGGAGTGGGATACAGCTGGGATACAAAGTTAAAAACTGTAACTAATATTAAAATAATAAAAATTAAAAAAAAAAAAAAACCAACTGCACCTGTCTCCCCAGTAAAGCCAATCCTTTATCACCTAACATCTCCCTTACTGGCTGGCCACCGGCAGCCTGCTGAGGAAATGGAGCTGATAGACATTCACTCCACACTAGGTCTCATGGCTGACATGAGATTTGGAACTTCTAGGGGCCACCGTGGCTCAAACATCAGCCAGCAACCACCTATTTGAGCCAAATTAATCAAGGTAGGGAGGTGAACTACATGGTTTAAAATGCAGGGAGGGCTTGAAACCACACATGCACTGTATGCTCCGATGCAGCTGATGGTGAGGGCTGTGTGGCAGATCTTCAACACCCGGGATGTCAGGAGAGCATCACTGGAAACCCAGGAAGACTTTCTGTGACCTAAGACCCTGCCTATTGCCTTTACTTAAAGGAAAGCTGTCATGGTTGTCATTTGTGACTCATTCATTCATTCATACATCCTCTCTCTCTCTCTGAGTTAAAGCCATAAATACACACACACCATTTATGTCACCATTTTGTTCTTGTTTATGAAGACATGCAATGCAAAATGGCAATAGCCAAGCTCCTTGCCGTAGTTCACATACCTGGACTCTCAGTACTCCATACCCACCTGCTGACAGTGGACAACGACATTTACTGTCCCCTGCGGTGCAGCAGTGGTGTGGACTCCGGCTTTGCTAGTGAGCTCCTGTTACAGCCTCCAGGGCAGTTCTTGATTAGAGTTAGTCTTAGCTGCATTCCGAATTTTATTTTGATTTGGTTTGATCGAGTGTTTGGCCATATGCAGACATGAGTGTTCCTGTATATGGATACATGTATGTGTGTGCACATATGTAGACATGTATATATGGTCCAGAGGGCAGTTTAAGTGCTGCTATTCAAGATCCATCTTTTTTTTTTTTAACACAGGGTCTCTCAGTGGCCTGGAGCTTGCCCAAGTAGGCTAGGTTGGCTGGCTGGTCAGGAAGCACAGGGGATTTGCCTACTTCTGTCTCCCCAGTGCTGGGACATGCCCCACGCCCGGCTTCTTTTAGGTGTACTCTGAGGATTGAACTCAGGTATGCACTTTTACAAGGCAACCAAGCCATCTTCCCAATCCCACTCTAACTGTATTCTTCTCCTCAGCCATCTCAAAACTGCAACCCCGCACATAAATCCTTGATGAAGAAACACTAAGTGAAAAGTAGCAATGGGTGAATTTCAGTAGCTTATTTCATAATTCTTATTTCACTTAAAGCAAATTATCCTTTTTTTGTTATGTGTTACTGACTATCCAAAGATGACACATGGAGGAATTGGGGAGAGATGAGACATTCAAGTAGACTAGAACTCTTCTTGGACTGTTTTCATAATCATCAGATATTTTTCCTGTCTAGCAACATTCCTAAAATGAGAACGTTCAGGGTACTCCCTATTAAAATCAAGATTATTTGATGAATTTCAGTCCCTTTCCACAGAAGTAAAATTGCAAGTACAAAACTGGTTAACTTGTGAGACGGTAACTGTGATAAAGGGATAAGGTAGCTGAGGATACGGGGAGGCTGAGGATACAGGAATGCTCATACTTAAGTCTTTGAAACAGGTTCAGAACCTACCAAGAAATCACTGATGCCCCTTGATGGGTCTCACAAGTGCTGGGATGAGGGACTCCTCACCTTGCCAGGGCCCACAGAGAACTTAAAAAGTTTGCTGATGTTCTATATTTAACAAAAGCAATACCAGAAAGAAGCATATGGACCCATAGGCCTTTGGTTTGAAGGCTACTTACAAACTGGGCAGGATGAAATTAGGAAACAGAACTTTGATCTTGTTCTTCAAATCTTGCTGGCACCCCAGGTCATGAGCAAACTGACTATTGAAGGAGGGCAATGGAAACTTCTGTGTGCTTGTTGGGATTTTTACAAGTAAATACATTCTGAGGGCTACTTCCAGAATCAAAACATAGTTACTTTTCTCATATGCCTTTATTTTTTTTAAAATGTAAATATAACAAAACTATAGTGATTTTTTAACTATGAATACCGAAGATACCCAAGTATTTAGTGGTTTTGTACCGTGCTTTCTGGAAACATTTCATAACTGAGCATGTTAAAAGAGCCAAAGCATGTCATTTTACACCTGGCCACATGTTACAGATGGAGAGGTCAGAATCCCTAGCAGGAAAGCCACGGCTTTTGCTTTGCTAAACATACATGATGTGACCATCAAATTGCCTTTTCATTAATTATGTATGCCCAAGGATTTCTCCTGCTGTCATCTTTGGCTAGAGAAGCTTTCCCTTTTTTTTTTTTAAGGGGGGAGAGAGTATTAACTGTGGGGGCTCCTAAATGGTCATATTTTTAAACTTGAATGATTGTTGAAGCCATAATTGGGGCATCCCTATCACTCCCTCCAAAGCTCAAGTAACATGTGTGAGGAGAGGGTAGGAAGAATGTAAGAGCAGGAAGAAGGGGTGGTGTGTTATGGGCATGACATGCCTGTGGGGAGTACTGGCCTCACGGCATCTGTGATGTCCTGCCAAAGACCTCAAGATCTGCACAAGATAAGGCTTGCCAAGCTTCTGTCACAGGGGGAGAAGGTACTCATGAGGCTCCATCCCTCTCTGCTAGAGCCATCTTCTTTAGTAGCATGTTGTAGCTTTCCACAGGTGCTCATGCTCCTATCACCAACCCTAACGAAACTTGCAGCAACACACACACACACACACACACACACACACACACACACATATGCGGTGGGGGTGGGGCTACTTGTAAAGGGGAAGAAGACCAGTGGGAAGGGGACAAGCAGGGATATGGGAATGAATACCTTACATACATGTATAAGATGTCAAAATGAAACCCATAATTGTAATTAATATATGCTCCTAAAGAATCCTTAAAAGAGTCAGAACAGCTGTAGCTCAAAACAACCAACCGCATTACACACTCTGTGGTATTTACAAAGAATTTAGCTTGTCTCTGCATTTGTTAAAAATATGAGCTATTCGGTTCTCAGGAAAACCAGGTATTGAGATAACATGCAATCTTCAAGATATAGTTATGAAGATATTCAGTTTGGTGACACCGTGACAAACGTTAATAGAAATCACCCCCCAGGAAACCCGAAGTCCCTCCAACACCGTTGCACCGTGCTGCCAATTCATCACCCTTAACAAGGTGTACTGCGAAGAGCTGAATACCGACCTCCCGGGGACAAATGATCCTCTTGGGACGAGGCGCCTCCTGCTGCAGCTGATACACTGCCAAAAAATAATAATAAAAAAAGGTGATTATAATTAGAAAACTGCACTGCATAAGCAACACACCTTCACATATTCACATATTCCCAGCCAGGTTCATCCTCAGGACTGCAGAAAAAAAAAAAGAAAGAAAGAAAAGAAAAGAAAAAGAAAAACACAGAGCACAGACATGGGTGAAGTCAGATGTCAGCTCATTTATATGGAAATTAGTCACTGAATGCAAACCAGCAAAATTGATTTTTTTTTTTTGCTCTTATAAAGCCAATTTAGTTTCATAATTGTTGCTGGCGTTGTTCATTCTATGGCTTTCTTGGGAGACTAGACGCAGGTAAAATGTATTTGATCATTTTAGAGATGAAATTCTGCTTGTGAGTACCTGAGTGTAAGTTGATATAACAGGATCCCTGAATTTAAATGCTGATGGCTCCTGACATAGCTAGGGGAGAGCTGGCATCAAGGACTGCCATTTTCTGAAATATTACAGATGCACACAAAGACCCTGGATTCTGTGAGTAAAGGAAATACCTAGTCTCTCTCTGTCTCTGTCTTTGTTTCTCTCTTTCTCTCTTTCTCTCTCTCTCTCTCTCTCTCTCTCTCTCTCTCTCGCCCCTGCACCTTTGCCCTGCTTCTCACCATAGATTCTCATTTATCTGACTTATCTTCCCATCTCTTGTCATTTCTCTCTCCTGGGTGCTTGGACATCTTAAGTCATAACTATCTGAACCTATTTAAATGACAGGCTCGTGTCCTGGCTAGATTTTTCGTCAAAGCCACACAAACCAGGGTCATCTGAGAGGAGGAATCTAATCTTTTTTAAAACTTTTTATTGGTTCCTTGTGAATTTCACATCACACACCCCAATTCCACTCACCTCCACCTCCCATCAGACCCACTCACCACCCCTGCAACCTCCCTCCAAACAAACAAACAAACAAAAATCTTGTTCTGGAAGCTGTAGTGTGTCACCGTGTGTCCCACAGTGTACCCTTTTGGCCAAACTTCTTTGCTTGCAAATGTTCACTGAGATGAGTCCTAGGTCTGGTGCCTCTGGCTTCTGCTACTCTATCAATACTGGGGTCTCCCCAGGACTCTGAAATATCCTGTTGCTGTCCTCTGTAACCGAGCTCCTGCAGCTTTGGATCTGCAGGCACAGCCCCTTCACGAGCTCCAGCAGTTCTAGACGGTGTAAATGTTGGGCTTAAGCCCTGGATCTGGGCCTAAGAGGTATCTCAGGCTGGTCAGTCCAACAGGCTAGCTTTCCTGCCCCCACACCATTGGGGTAAGCTCTCCTGCCTTCCCCCAGCTGGACTAGCCAATGCTGCGGCCAGCAAGGTGCACAGCCAGCTCTTCTGCTCTCACGCCTTTGCGGCTGGCTCATCCAAGCCTACACCCCTGTCAGGGTCAGCTCTGCTGTGCTGCCCAAGCAAGGCACAGGGCCTGCTCTCCCTCTCTCAGGCCCTCTGGAGGGGAAAATCTTAACTGAGATAATGCCACCGTAAGAATGGCTTAGAAGCAAGTCTGTGCGGCATTTTCTTGGTTACTGACTGAGAAGGGAAGGCCCAGTGCACTGTGGGTAGTGCCACTCTTGGGCTGTTGGTCTTGGGGTTTATAAAACAGCCTGAGAAAGCCATGGAGAGCACGCTTGTAAGCAGCACTCCCCCATACCTCCTGCTTCAGGTCCTGCCTCAAAGTTCTTTCCCTGACTTCCCTTCATAACAGACTGTGATCAGGACATGGGAGCCAAATAAGCGCTTTCCTCCAAGCTGCTTTTGTTTGTGGTATTTTGTTTACTGCACTATAATGCAAACTAGGGCACAGGCATACAAAAAACAGGTGACTGCATACAACACAGCTCACCAGACGATTACCTAGAATTTTTCAGGCTACAAGGAAGGCGTTTTCTTCTTCTGATAGACTAATCTGAATTCTCCTCTCCCTCCTTTGACCCCTATTTTTCTTTCTTCTTTCTTCCTTCCTTTCTCCAGTGCCAAGATTCAACCCAGGGCTTGCTGCCTGTGTAGGCAAGCAATCTCCCTCCTAGCTGAAACTCAATCCTGGTGATTCTGGCGTAGGGAACAGCTACCCTATGCCAATACCTTCAGACTCTACTGCCATGGAAATAGAGATTAGAAGCAAACCAAGTCAACCTTATATTTAGCATCCTGAAGAAGAAAAACTAAGTTTAGACTGTAAGGCTATAAAACAGTAAAATCCACATTCTATAAGGTATTTTAAGAGAATACAATAATACAGGGACATATTTCTAATTTAATTTTGGTCCTAAAAATAAAACAGAGGAATCTTAAGGGAGAAGCAGACAGTGTGTGGGTATGGGCATGACAACAATGGGCTTCATCTATAATTTCAGCTCCCTAATGCCTTCAGCTCAACATGGCTGCTTTCTTTCCAACTTAAGTGTGGATTCCACAGCACCAGTATAGAGCAAACTCAGTACCCCTTCCCAGTGTTGCAAATCACCGTGTTCCCAAGTGTGAATGGCACTTTCCTTTCCCTTGTGCCGCCCAAGGGAAAATGCGCCGGTATACGGAAAGACAGCAGAACTCAGCATGACTTCTTGGCTCAGAAAGACAGCTAAAAAAGATGGCTTCTAAAAAAACTGACTCCCGTATGGAGGAAAAGCCTGAAGGTCCTGATGAAGCAGTATGTGGGGTGTGTGTGGAGAAATGATGAGCTGGGTGCACGTGCCGCTGCCGATCTGTGGACTAGTTTGCTCGTACCTGTCTTTTCCTTGGCTTCTGAGACACCACCCTCTCAGCTTTCTCCATATTTGGATTTTTCTTTTCCAGCCCTGGTGCTGCCTCCTCTTCTTCTACCTACTCATTGACCATAGGAGGTATCCAAGGCTGATCTTAGACCTGTGGCAGGTCCCATTTCCCCTCCTAATCCTACAGACACTGCTCTCATTTAGAATTTCATGGATGAATTATACTTACAAGGTTCCATCACTGCTCAGAACTCTCCCTGAAGTACTAGGCCACATGCCCCACATCCTAGAAGCCTGCTAATTGGCTCAAAGGGCTTCAAATTCAAGAGCTGAGTGTCTGGCTTGGTACAATGCCCCATGTGCTCTCATTTCACCACATACTATGTTCTTTTCTCAACCAAATTGTTTTCTTCCTATTTTTGCAGATACACAGCGTTCCCTTCAACAATGGGACCTTTGTACATATAGTGCCTTCTCTCTACGCCCCATCTTCTTTCTGTATCTCCACTTCTCTCCCACTCATCACTATGACTTCAGTTCAAGTATCAACTTGGTGCAGCCACCTTTTTTGACTTGTCTCACAGCACATTAAAGACATCAGCTATTCTGGGTTCTTACAATCCCTTGTGCTTCCTTGGGTGTGTGTTTAAAGAGGAGTATCTCTCTTCCTGAGTTTTCCGGGTCCTGCCACAAGAAGAGTGATCATGCCTGCTTTTGTTTTGTCTTCTATCTCAAATGTTTATTGAGGTGTTAGGACCATAAATCAACTAAAATCATAGCCATTTGTGAGAAACCTGTCAGAATTTGTGAGAATGGAAAAGAGAAATATTTGTATGAAAAAAAAATATTTGTATGAAGCATCTATCTTGCAAATGCAGACCTGGCAAGACACCAGCACTTCTAACATCATGAGGAAATCGCTTCTTGAGCTCCAGTGCACCTTCTCATGAGCACCAGGCTCTTGCAGGGAGGACTGCGGAGCTCTCTGGCCCCCAACAGAGATGAGTGTTTGGATGTTTTCTTCAGTTAAAAAAAAAGAAAAGTATAAAAATGCAGTTCACGGAGACTACTTGCAGAGTCCAGTCCTTCCTCCTTGACTCCGCCCCCTGGGGACTCCTGGGAACCTCATGGCAGACCCAGCCTTCATCCAACCTTTGGCTAGACTCTTTCAGTGCCCCCTTCTAGCCTATCCTCATTCCTCTGTGTTGTCCCCTTTACTTAGAAACACACTCTACCAGGGACTCCCAGTGGCCACACCTGGCAGGGACTCAGCAGCACGCCCTACCAGGCAACCCACAGTACACAGTGGAATGAAATGATGAAAACAGTTCAATATATGAAAGTAGAAATAGAATCATGAAGGAAAACTCAAACTGAGGTAAAATTAGAAGTGAAAAATTTAGGAAGTCAAACAAAAACCTTAGCGTAAGCCTCACCAAGAGGAAGAAAGGATGTAAGGCACTAAAGACAAGAATGAAGAAATGAAAAAAAAAGAATGAAGAAATAGTTATCTCAGTCAAAGGAAATGTTACCTCTAAAAACCAAGGTGCAAAACGTTCACGAAATCTGAGACATTATGAAAAGACCAAATCTACAAATAGGAATAGAGGAAGGAGAAAAGAACAACCACCCGTGTTAAAGGTACAGAAAATACTTTCAACAAAATCATAGAAGAAAATTTGCCTAACCCAAATACAAGAAGCATACAGAACACCAAATAGACTGGACCGAAAAAAAAAATTTATAATAATAATAATAATAATAATCAAAACACTAAACATACAGAACAAAGAAAGAATATTAAAGGCAGCAAGGGGAAAAGACCAAGAAACATATATAGACCCATTACAGTCTCAATGGAATCCCAATGGAGACTCTAAAAGCCAAGACAAGCCTGAACAGATGTTCTACAAGCTCTGAGAGTTCACAGATGCCAGCCCAAACTACTATACCCAACAAAAAGTTGAATCACAATAGAGAGAAAAAAAATTCACAATAAAGCCAATTTTATGCAGCATCTATCTAAATATCCAGGTCTAGAGAAGGCATTAGAAGGAAAACTTCAATATGAAGAAGTTAATTACACCCAAGGAAACACAAAAATAAATAATCCCAGACAACCAAATCAAAAAAGAAGGAAAACAAAACCCACACTACAACAAACCCATGGGAAGCAACATTGTTGATAACTCTGAACATCCATGGTTTCAACTGCCCACCAAAAAGCCAACGACTAACAGATTGGATTTGAAACCAGGTTTCATCCTTTTTCTGTACCCAAGAAACACAACTAACCATCAAAAATAGATATCACCTCAGGATATAAAAATGGAAAAGATGTTCCAAGCAAATGGACCTGAGAAGCAAACTGTTGTAGCCATTTTACTATATGACAACATAGATTTTAAACCCAAACTAATGAAAACAGATAGGGAAGGACACTACATACTCATCAAAGGAATGAGCCACCGAGAGGATATTGGCATTCTAAACATTTATGCACAAAATACAAAAACACAAAATTCATAAAAGAACTACTAGATCCCACCATTTGGCTGCAGTTTTCATGATTTCCTTGCTTTTAATTGCTGAGCAGTATTCCATTGTGTAGATGTACCACAATTTCTGTATCCATTCCTCAACTGAGGGACATCTGGGTTGTTTCCAGGTTCTGGCTATTACGAATAAAGCTGCTATGAACATGGTTGAACAAATGTCCTTGTGTACTTGAGCTTCTTTTGGATATATGCCTAGGTGTGGTATAGCTGGATCTTGAGGAAGCGCTATTCCTAATTGTCTGAGAAAGCGCCAAATTGATTTCCATAGTGGATGTACAAGTTTACATTCCCACCAGCAGTGGAGGAGGGTTCCCCTTTCTCCACATCCTCTCCACATGTGTTGTCACGTGAGTTCTTGATCTTAGCCATTCTGACAGGTATAAGGTGAAATCTCAGGTCATTTTGATTTGCATTTCCCTGATGAGTAAGGATGCTGAGCATTTCTTTATGTGTTTCTCTGCCATTTGGTATTCCTCTATTGAGAATTCTGTTTAGCTCTGTACCCATTTTTTAATTGGTTTACTTGATTTGTTGCTCTTTAACTTCTTGAGTACTTTATATATTCTGGATATTAGCTCTCTGTCAGACGTAGGGTTGGTGAAGATCCTTTCCCAATCTGTAGGCTGTCATTTCATTCTGATGTCAGTGTCCTTTCCTTTACAGAAACTTTTCAGTTTCATGAGGTCCCATTTATTGATTGTTGATCTTAGAGCCTGTGCTGTTGGTGTTCTGTTGAGGAAGTTGTCTCCTGTGCCAATGAGCTCAGGGCTCTTCCTCACTTTTTCTTGTAATAGGTTTAGTGTGTCTGGTTTTATGGTGAAATCTTTGATCTTCCTGGACTTTAGTTTTGTGCAGGGTGATAAGTATGGACCTATTTGCATTTTTCTACATGTAGATACCCAGTTAGACCAGGACCATTGGTTGAAAATGCTCTTTTTTCTAATGTATGGTTTTGGCATCTTTATCAAAGATCAGGTTTCCATAAGTGTGTGGGTTTATTTCAGGGTCTTCTATTGGATTCCATTGATCCACCAGCCTGTTTCTATACCAGTACCATGCAGTTTTTATTACTGCTGTTCTGTAGTACAGCTTGAGATCAGGGATGGAGATACATCCAGAAGACATTTTATTATCTTGTGATTATCCAGTAATTCTGGGTTTCTTCTTATTCCATATAAAGTTGAGAAACTTTTTTTCAAGTTTTGTAAAGAATTGTGTTGGTAACTTGATGGGAATTGCATTGAATCTGTAGATTGCTTTTGGTAAGATGGCCATTTTACTATGTTAATCCTGCCAAACCATGAGCATGGGAGATCTTTCCATCTTCTGATATTTTCTTCTAATTTTTCCTTCAGAAACTTGAAGTTTTTCTTATACAGGTCTTTGACTTGCTTGGTTAGAGTTACACCAAGGTACTTTATGTCCTTTGTGGCTATTGTGACAGGTGTTGTTTCCCTAATTTCTTTCTCAGCCCCTTTGTCTTCTGTATACAGGAGGGCAACTGCTTTTTTTTAAATTAATTTTGCATCCAGTCACATTGCTGAAGGTATTTATCAGCTGTAGGAGCTCCTGGCAGAATTTTTAGGGTCACTCATGTATACTATCATATCATCTGCAATAGTGATACTTTGACTTTTTTCCAAACTGAATCCCCTTGATCTCCTTTATTTGTCTTATTGCTCTAGCAAGGACTTCAAGAACTATGTTGAAGAGATATGGAGAGAGTGAGTAGTCTTGCTTTGTCCCTGATTTCAGTGGGATTGATTTAGGTTTCTCTCTGTTTAGTTTGATGTTGGCTATATGCTTGCTGTATATTGCCTTTACTATGTTTAGGTAAGTGCCTTGTATCCCTGATTTCTCTAGGACTTTAAACATGAATGGGTGCTGGATTTTGTCAAATGTGTTTTCGACATCTAAGGAGATTATCATGTGGGAACTAGAAAAGATCATCCTGAGTGAGGTATCCCGGAGGCAGAGAGATACACATGGTATAGATTCACTTAGAAGTGGATATTAGACATAATATAGGATAACCATACTAAAATCTGTACACCTAAAGAAGCTAAGCAACAAGGAGGACCCTGGGTAAGATGATCAATCTTCATTCAGAAAGGCAAATGGAATAGACATTGAAAGAAGGTGAAAATAAGAAACAAGACAGGAGCCTACCACAGAGGGCCTCTGAAAGACTCTACCCAGCAGGGTATCAAAGCAGATACTGAGACTTATAGCCAAACTTTGGGCAGAATACAGGGAATCTTATGAAAGAAGGGGAGATAGAAAGACCTGAAAGGGTCTGGAGCTCCACAAGAAGAACAACACGACAAAAAATCTGGGCTTAGGGGTCGTTTCTTAGACTGATACTCCAACAAGGACCATTCATGGAGATAACCTGGACTCCCTGCACAGAGGTACGCAGTGGCAGCTCAGTCTCCAAAATGGGGTCCCAAATAAGTGGAGCAGGGACTGTCTCTGACATGAACTCAGTGGCTGGCTCTTTGATCACCTCCCCATGAGTGGGGAGTAGCCTGACCAGGCCACAGAGGAACACTATGAAAGACAGTCCTGATGAGACCTGATAGGCTAGAGTCAGATGGAAAGGGAGGAGGTCCTCCACTATCAGTGGACTGAGAAAGGGGCATGGGAGGAGATGAAAGAGGGAAGGAGGGAGAAGTTGGGAGGGTGGAGCTACAGCTGGGATACAAAATGAATAAATTGTAAGAAAAAAATTATATTAAAAAAGTAATTTACTGAAGTCAAACGTAAATGAAAAGTGTAATAGTTGTGAGAAATGCTGTTTATAAAAGTGCTAAGGTTGATTTAAAACAAACAAACAAAAAGAACACTACGATGGCTAAAATCACATATTGACCTTCATACTATAATAGTGGATGACTTCAATACCCACTCTTGCTAATAGATAGATCATCCAGACAAAAACTAAACAGAGAATACTGCAGGTAAATGGTGTCATTAATCATATAGACCTAGCAGTTTACCCAAACACAAAAGAATATTCTTTTTTCTCAGCTCCTCATGCACCTGTCTCCAAAATTTACCACAATACTTGAACACAAATCAAGTCTCAACAGATAGAAAAACAAACAAACAAACAAAAACAACAAAAAAAAACTAAACAACACTCTGCACCCTATCGATGTTACTGATTTTATTAAAGGATAAATTTTGTTTCATTCGGTCTTTGTATTATTATTATTATTATTATTATTATTATTATTATTATTATTGGTCTGGTTGTTTGCATCTATTTAATTTCAACCCTGAGTTTCTTTATTTCTTCCTGTATATCCCTTTTGAGTGTTATTTTTTGTTTGTTTGCTTGTTTGTTTTAGAGATTTCAGGTGTATCATTAAGTTACTAATAGGAGATCTCTCTAATTTTTTTCTTTTAAACAGAGGCACTTAGTGCTATGAACTTGCCTCTTAGAACCATCTTCCGTGTGCCCCATAAACCTGGGCATGTTGTGGTTTAATTTTCATTCAATTCTAAAAAAATCCTTCTTGATTTCTGTCTTGACCTATATTTTTATCTTTTCTTTCTTGTTTTGTTTTGGTTTTGTTTTTGTTTGTTTGTTTTCTGAGACAGGGTTTCTCTCTACAGCCCTAGGTGTTCTGGACTATGGCTGTAGAAACCTAAGCCAAATAAAATCCATCCTCTCCAAATTGTTTTTGGTTATAGTGTTTCATCATAGCAATAATAACCCAAACTAAGACAAGTAGATTTCATCCCAGAGATGCAGGGAGGATTCAACATACATAAATAGATAAATGTGATCACCATATAAACAGACTGAAAGACAAAAACCACATGATCATATCATTATATATGCATTAGATTTCTGCATTAGATGGAGAAAAAAGCCTTTGACAAAATCCAACATCCCTTTATTATAAAAGTTCTGAAGAAATTAGGGATACAAAGGACATACCTCAACATAATAAAAGCAGTTTACAGCAAAACTATAACTGACATCAACCTAAATGGAGAGAAACTCAGAGCATTTGCATTAAAATAAGGAACAAGTTAAGGTTGTTCCCTCTCTCCATACCTATTCAATATAATATTTGAAATCTTAGCTAGAGCAATAAGACAACTTCAGGAAAGCAAGGAGATAAAATAAAAAAAAGAGAGATTTCAAAGCATCTTTATTTACAGATGATAAAATTTATAATATAAATTACCCCAAAAACTTTACCACAAAACTCCTACAGCTGATAAATACTTTCAGCAAAGTGGCAGGATATAAAATTAACTCACAAATATCAGTAACCTTCTTATATAGAAATGATAAAGAGAAAAGAAGTCAAGGAAACTACACCTTTCAAAAAATATATCTTGGGGTAACTCTAACCAAGATTTGTATAATAAAAAATTTAACACATTGAAGAAAGAAACTGAAGAAGATATCAGTAGATGGAAAATTTTCCCATGCTCAAGGATCAGTAAGATTTATATAGTGAAAATAGATATTCCATTAAAAGCAATCTACACACTTAATGCAATCCCCCAATACAATTCCTCACAGAACCTGAAAAGACAACTTTTAGCTTCATATGGAAACACAAGAAAACTGGGATGGGGGAAAAAACTTAATAATAAAAGAACTGCTGGAGGTGTCAGCACCACCCCAGGTTCCAGTTCTATACTACTGAGCTGTAGTAAGAAAAACAGCCAGGTATTGGCATAAAACCAGTCATGGTGATCAATGGAATAGAAGATCCAAAGACTACACTTATGAGCACCTGAGTATTGACAAAGAAGCCAGAAACACTCAAGAGAGAGAGAGAGAGAGAGAGAGAGAGAGAGAGAGAGGAAGGGAGGGAGAAAGAGAGAAAGAGCGAGCTTGAAAAGCAGGCTATAATCTGTATAAGTACAGAGTTTTTTTTGTTTTTTGTTTTTTATATAGTAAGGAACTAGGGGAAGGATCTCCTTCGGAAGGTGAGATAGAATAGATGGTTATAGATGGGTAAGGGTGGGGGAGACTGAATTGGAGAGCCAAAGAGGGAGGAGGAGAAAGGTGGGGAAGAAATATGGGAAGGGACAGCTAAAACTAAGACCTGTTCGAGGAGTTGTACGGAAACCTACCACATATATGAAAGGAATCTAAGTGGAATCAACAAATAACAGGGAGACAAAGCCCCAGCTAGATATCTCTTGCCACCAAATGAAAACTCTAGCGTTGGGAATGGGATAGATCTAATTGTTCACCAAAGGGGCTCATGCAAACCCCCAAACAACTTAGGCCACTGCCAAGGTTATTGTTTGCTCTCTACAAACTGATCATAGGGCCCTCTTGCTGAAGACAACCCCTACATAACTCACTGAACACAAAGAACTCAAGCTGGTGCCTACCTAGAGCTTTCATTCATACTAACTGGTTTCAATGGTAGCAGAAAGCACTCTGCATGCTGCCAGAGAAGAAGGGTAAACAAAAATCCAGGTATAACTCCTTGAATCTACAAGGGTGGCCTGCCTACATGATACACTGGTGCAACAGAGGCACAAAGGCTGCAGGAGAAACCAACCACTCTCTGTTTGGATTTAAAGCCCACTCCATGAAATGCAGCCCATACCCAACACTCTTTCAGTGCTCAAGAACCTGAGACTTGATAAGCCAGAGACCTAGGGAGAAAAAATGTACTGCTGTTCTGCTTATGGACCACAGCAATAAAATGACTCCTACTGACATTCAGCCATGCTCGTAGATCCCTGTCTTGCTCAGCCACCATCAGAGAAGCTTCTTCCCACGGTGATGGGAACAGCTATGGAGACCCACAAGTGGACAATGAGCAGAGAGTGAGACATTGGATTACTCAGTCCTAAGTGGGATGTCTCCATTAAATCTGTTCCTTCAGGGTACTGAGAACTCTGTGGAAGAGGAGGTAGGAAGTCTATAAGAACCAGTAGATATGGAACACCAAGGAAACAAGACCTTCCAGACACAGTAAGACTAATGAACACTTTTTAAAGTCAGACACTGATGCTTCATGTTCAGGGCCTGCCCAGGTCTCAAGCAGATGGGATCTCAGTACTTAATAGGAAAAGTAGACAGAAGCCCTGATCCTAATCTGTTGCACCTGCAGGACACTTATTCCTTGGCTGGCTCATAGCTGGCTGAGGCTGTAAAAGAGGGTAATGAGAACTACATAGGTTGCTCTGCCATTCACAGATGTTTAGATCCAAGTGGAATCACAGAAAATCCCCTCTTCCATTGTCAGTGCTCCCTGAAACCAACAGCTCTCTAGAGACTTGTGAGGATGGCTTTGTGAACACCGTCCGTGATGGAGGAGTCTAAGGAGGAGCACTCCTCACAAGAACAGAACATTTGAGCACAACCCTCTGCCTGCCCCTCTCGCACTTTGTTTCTTCACAGCACTTATCACCATAAGCACCACTAGTAAATAAAATAAAAATAATCAAGGCTTTGTTTCCTATACATTGTCTGTCCTGACGACAGAGTGGGGTCACAACACCAGCCACTAGGTTCTGTGTGTAGTTTCCCCAGTACTGAGAACAGAGAGAACTTGATGATGGAATGGCTGCGCCTTCAAGGAGACTGTGAGGGAGTTGTGTTTGGAGACACAACATCCAAATGGGACTGGCACAGAAGGAAGCCGCTTGGTTTCCCTGGGTCATTGGAATGAAGGGGCATGGATCTCTCCTTGAGGGACTGAGGTGGAGTAGCTGTGGGTACACACAAAACAGTGACAGAAAGAGAAAGAAAAATGCCTCTGGCCAGGCAGTGGGGATATTTTCTTCTCTTTTGACAAATTATGTCTTTTATTTTTGAGATATAATTACATCATTTCTCCCGCCCCTTTCCTCTTTCTAAACCCTCCCATATACTCCTCTTTTGCTCTTCCAAATTCATCATGTCTTTTTACTAACTGTTGTTATATACATATATCTGTATATACATACATATATTCCTAAGTATAATCTGTTCAGTATAAGTATAATGTTACTTGTATGTATGTTTTCAGGGCTGACCATTTGGTATTGGATAATCAATTGGTGTGATTATCCTTGGGGAAAACGACTTCTCCCACTCTCACCATTCCTTAGTTGCCTGTAGCTCTTTGTGTGGAGCTAAGGCCTCATGAACTTTCTTTCATCTGCCTTAGCATGTCTATTGCCCTTCTTTAGCTTATGTTTAGGCAGTCATCATGGTCAGACTTTACGCATATAGCTTTTGATATTCCTAGAAGGTACAATATCACAGCAAAACCCATGTTCCTCTGGATTTTAGAATCTTTCCACCCCTTCTTTCACAGTGAACCTAAGCCATAGATGTAAGAGCTGCAGTTGTATCCGTTGGGACCAGGCTCCACAATTCTGCGTTTTGATTGGTTGTGGCTTTCTATACTGTGGTCTCCTTTGGTTACGAAGAGAGGTTCCTTTGATGAGGGGTGAGGACTACACTCATCTGTGGACACAGAAACAGATATTTAGGATGTAGTTAGGAATTATGCTGGTTCAGTAAAGTGACAGTTGAAAGTTCTCTAATATCCATGACATCCTTCGGTAGTTGGCTAGGTTTCCAGTATGAGGCATGCTTTACCTCTTGTTGAGTGGGTCTTAAGTCCAATTAGAGTGCTCTTGGTTACCACCAAGTCATGCATGCCACTACTGTATTCTTGTGGTTATTGTGCCGTGCTTGTCATTGTTGTGGTTTGCAGGCATCGCAGCTGGGTAAAGTCATTTGGTATTTCCTTCTGGAAGCTTGCATGACACCTTGCTTTATGGTACCATGATATCTAGACCTCAAGAAAGCTTTAAGTCAGTTCCAGCTCAGGGGTTTCTGTGCTCTTTGTCCAAAGTATATGGTATCTTCAGCAATAAGGACTTTTCACCCACTTCTGAGGGCAACCAAGTACAACAGCAAAGGCTTATATATAATGTTTTGGAGTTTTGGACAACTCCAAACAACAACTCAAAAAGAAGGCTTCTTCTGCTTGGTGTTATTTTTATTGTCACTGTTAGTCTACGGATCTTGGATGGAACATTGTCAGCCCAGATGGAAATTTTCATATAAACTCTATACGTATATTTACATAGAGAGTTAGGTGTGTTATATGTATTTTAAAATAGGTAGCTAGTAACATGATTCCTTAGGGCTTTTTCAGACACTCTTATTTTACCATCCTATTTTTTCTTCTGTATTTATCTTCCTTCTTCTTCCTTCCTAGAGCCTTCCATTTTCCCAATTTTCCTGACCAGATCACTTGTACCATGCTATTCCTCTCTATTGTTTTCCCAGCCCTGACTCTGCAATGGTCTTTTTTTTCCCCCCTGGTTCTGCAGTTACACCAAGCTACGTATTTAACTAAAAGCCTCAGACGAGCGAGAACAGGCAATCCTATCGTTCTGGGTCTGAGTTACATCCCTCAATATGATCTTTTTTAGTCTCATCCGTTTCTAGCAAAAGCTCATGATTTCCTTTTTCTTTGTGGCTGCATAATATTCTATAGTGTATATGTACCATATTTTCACTATCCATTCGTCGATTGTATTGCTTGTAGGACATTCAAGTTGTTCTGATTTCCCAGCGCTTGTGAATAGAACAGCAGTGACCATGTCCGAGCAACTGCGGTAGAAGACATCCAGATAGCCGCGACACGTGGTAGAGTTGTTTTTAGCTTTTTGAGAACCCTCCACGCCGATTTCCAGAGTGACTGAAGCAGGCTGCAATCTCACCGACAGTGACTGAATGCTCTCTCTCCCCCACATTTGTTGTCAGCTATTTTGTTGATCTATGCCATTCTTGCTGGAATAAATTTTCCTAATTGTTAGAGATGATAAACATTTTTTTTCAAGTTTTTTTTTCCAGTCATTGTTGATTAATGAATTATGTTGGAGGACCCAGCCCACTGGTGCCACCGCTGGGCAGGTGGTCCTGCGGTATATAAGAAAGTAGGGCAGAGGAGCCATGGAGAGTAAGCTAGCAAGCACCACTCCTCCACAGGCGTGGCTTCAGTTCCTGCCTCTAGGTTCTTGCCTCGAGTTCCTGATCCCAGTTTCCCTCAGTGATGGAGTATGATTATAACTCAAATAAACCCTTTCCTCCTCAACCTGATTTTGGTCATAGTTTTTACCATTGCAACATAAAGCAAACAAAGACACTGTCATTGCTGGGAACTTGCTGTAAGTCAGAATTTCTGGCATGTTTTCATTGACTCTTCTGATAAATTTCCTCCACTTCTTATTCGCTCATGCTAAGGAAGCTGTGGAGATGTCTGCTCATTCTGAAGGCACTGAAATTCACACAGACAATAGGAAGCAATCAAGTCTCAAATGTGAATATCCAGGCCCCAAGTCAGCAACTCTATACCATAATTGATGGAATGGTCCCACGTGGGTCTGATCCCATTCAAGTTTACGGGAAGCTGTCATGAATTACAGATTTTCAGTCTTCACCCCTGGCAAGACTCATTCCATGAATCCAAAAGGAGCCTTCAAAATCTGTTTTCCTGAACCTTTCCAGAAGATTCTAGTGCACATCCAGGGGAGGAAGAACTATCTTTGCTTCACCGAAGGGAAGACCAAGCAGGGGCCGCTGGGAAGCAGGAAAGTGGAGAGACAATGCTTTATCACGTGTAACAGAGGCTGTGAAAGTGTGCATGAGTATAGAATGAGAGGGAGAGTACCCTGAAGGAGAAGAGGTTGAGATGGTGGAACTGAAGGATGTAGACCATAATGCACTTCTTCCACAGTGTGCTGGATGTCAGCAGCTCAGATGCCATAACCTTGCCCTCTGGGGCACTTGGCACCTTAGCTTAGAGAAATGCAGGATCACCGGCCACACACCTGGGAATGGAAGCTCCAGGGATAGTCTAGAAGAGGAACGAGGAAAGGCTTCTGCAGACCAGTAAGTTGGGGACCCACCTCTCCTCCTGGCTCCTCACAGCAGACATCAAGATTTGATGGCCCTTTTCTCAGCCAGGAGGTCTGAGACTCCTAAGGCTTTCTCTATGCTCTCTGAGCAGCAGAGTCTGCCAAAATGGAAGGGAAGCCAGGGTTATCACTTGGGTCACGAGTCTGTCTCTCCAGGTGATAACATGACAGCCAACTGCAATAAGAACCAAAGCAAAGCCAGGCAGCTTCCTACCTTAGAATTCAGTAAAATCCTGCCCATTATTTGAAGGGTTAGCTAGCACAGACACCCATGGGAATAAATCTCCAAGGCACATTTCAGGTAACTGAAACATGTCACTAAGTCTGAAAGTGTCACTTTCTGATTTAACTCAACAAACATTTCCCAAGCAAAATGCAAAGGTGAATGCAATTTTTAAGGCCCCATGGGTAGAGAAGTGACACAGTAGGATCTACTTCTACAGCAATGTCCCATGCATACTGCAGGCCCTCCCTAGCCAGGGCTTCTCAGCACAGGAGAGAATTCTTCCACTGAACCAAGCTGTATGGAGGTCACTGAGGAGTGTGGAGGCAGAGAAAGGGATACCCGTCTTCCCTTGAAATCTAAGGCGTGAGAGAGCTAATCTTTTATTCTTTAGTAACTTGACTCGCCTTGTCAACATATGGATAAGACAACATGTTCCCGGGGATGATGTGGGAAAGCTCATGCTTGGATAGTGCCAAACCCACTCAAAGCCATCATTTCCCAGGACTGTGATGGGTCTCCAGGCTGGGATCTGCAGTTCACGCCCTTCCAAAGCTAGAGCTGCATCCAGCCAATGGATGAGAAATAAGCAGTACCACTGTGGACAGTGCTATGTCTTCCTCATTTTCACAGAAAACGTCCTAGGTGTGAGCAGCAGGTTAGTGGTGCTACAGGTGACTTCCTGGTCCCAGCTTCACCTCTAGCTACAATGGGAGGCTCTGCCCTGCTAACATCATGTTATCTTAAAATCTGCTGCTTGGGCAATGGCACCACAGCAACCCAAAACAAGGCTTGTGTGGCTCCGAAGCAGGAAGCCAGGTTATCTGTGCACACAAGCAGAACCTATGGGGATTGACAAATTGCAGACCTGGTATTTTCACGACTCACAGATTGGGGTAGGATCTAAGAATAACTACTATCATATTCCTGTCAGGTGATTTGGCTATGGCACTTCTACAGATGTGAGGTTATGTAGAAAAAGTGGCCCAAGCTCTGAGTGTTTGACTTCCCACTGGAGGAAGTCTTCGGGAGAGCTGTCAGCCCAGCATCAGCTACCTGCTTAGCTTTTGGTTTCTTATAAAAGAAAACCCCAGAATATTCCCACGATGGTTGGCTTTTGAGCTTGCCAGCTCCAGGCCCACATTTCACACAGTTCTGACTTACATCCAAAGGTAGTTTCTTCATTACTTCTGAGAGAATTCAAAAGTGGCAAATCTTTAAGACCATTAACTCCAACACTTCCTCAATGACTTTGGTGATGGTTGGGGGTTGGTCTTAGTAGTTGAGCTACAGATAAATGGTGTTTAGGGATAAGATTATCTCATGGACATAGCTGCAAGTGATAGTGTTTGACTCTAAGAGAACAACAAAGTCTTCTAATCCCACAGAGAAGTAGAGAGAGCAAGGATTTAGGGCCATCATGTGACATTGGGGCTCCTCAAGTCAAGTCCTGGTCTTAGACATCCTTATGACCCCACAGCTCCTAGTACACTCTCTGACCTAAGACAGGGCCTATACATACACTGACTGAATGACTAAATGAAGGAACACTATGCATACACTCCTGGAAAAGAAGATTTTCAGGATCCTTCCTGGCTAGTGTCCATGCCTAGTATTTGTGGTAACCTCCCCAGCATCTTTCCAATTCCTCCCCCTTCCAGTGTTTCTCTGCATTTTTTGATCATGTTTTTTATAGGATTGATTCAAAACTGAATATTGATCAGTTTACAAAGGTTAGTAGTTAAAAACACTCTGACCTGTCTTCTCCAGGTTTTTCTACTTCCCCACTATTCCATAAGATTCCCTGCACTCTGCCCAAAGTTTGGCCATGAGTTTCAGCATCTGCTTTAATCCTCTGCTGGGTGGCATTTTTTTTCAGAGGGCATCTATGGAAGGCTCCCGTCCTGTTCCCTCTCTTCAACCCCGTCCAGTGTCTACCCTGTTTGCCTTCTGAATGAGAATTAAGCATCCTCCCTAGGGTCCTCCTGTTACTTAGCTTCTTTAGGTCTGTTGATTGTAGTATGGTTATATGGTATTTTATGGCTAATATCCACTTAAGAAGACCAACAGAGCCAACAAATCTGGGCCCAGAGGGTCCTGCAGAGACTGATGCCCCAACCAAGGACCATGCATAGAGAAGACTCAGGATGCCTGCTCAGATATAGCTGAGGCAGCTCAGTCTTCATGTACATTACTTAGTAAGGGGACCAGGGGCTCTCTCTGACTGGAACTCTGTTGCCTGCTCTTTAATCACTTCACCCAGGCTGAGGTGGCCTTGCCAGGCCACAGAAGAAGAGGATGAAAGCAGTCCTAAAGAGACTTGATAGGTGGGGTCAGTTGGGGTCAGTCCCCTTTCTGAGGACTAGGGGACAGGGATGGGGGGAAGTGGGAGGGAGAGTGGGACCTGGAGGAGATGGGAGAGGGGGATATGATCAGGATATAAAATGAATAGATTAATAATAATAATAAAACACACCCTGACCACAGACTTGAAATCAGGAGTAGGAAAATGAGGTCAATGAGGGCTAAAACTTAATTCTGGTGCTTTACTTAAAGTGTTAATAAATGGATGGTCTCTTTGACTGCTGTTTCCAAAAACATCCTTGGTGGTATTGGGTCTGTCTGTCTGGAAATGACATGGGAAGAACATGTTAAAATCCAGACATGGAAAAGTGGAACCAAAAAGGAAGACAGGGGAGTGGAAAGAGTCATGTCCAAACCAGTGTCTCTAGTCTTTTTAAAGTCAGTCTATGTGACTGACTGGGATATTCTGTTAACTTGCAACCAATTAGCAATTAACAATTAGCAATAAAACAAAAACAAATTTCTTAAAGTCAATCTTCAGGAGTAAACTAAGTTTTTGGTAGGAATGATATCAGAACTGGGTCAAATGCTTTGTAACATATCAAATAAGTGAATGTAATAGCAAACAACAGTCACTGAAAACAAAGATTTTTTTTCATTTTTTTGCAAGTTATGGGTTTATGTCTATCCCTCATTAGCCTATAAGTTGGAGGTGGATGTTGGCCACATTATCTTCATTGTTGATGTTCAGTCTTAACATTAGAAATACCAGGAGGGATGATAGTTGCGTAAGTGATGATAATGCTGGGAGTCTGATGGCACGGTGTGAGCCTGATAACAACAAAACATGAGGTGATTCATAATGGTGTCAACACCTACCGCAAAGAATTCCCCAATCTACAGTGACCAAGAGCTTCTCTTTTTAGTGATGTTCTGTAGGGATTTGATCAATATGGCTTGGGTGTCCTGTGTGTCTCTATGCCCTTTATTTTTGTAAATTCATCCACTTCAGGGCTCTCAGTAACAAATGCCTATTACTCGGATATAATAAAGAATTTTGTATACACCATTGAATTTGTATTAAAAGCTCAAACTATGCCTTCTGCAAGTAAGGTTTTATGTCTTTAGATCCAAAAGTAAAACTTCAACCTAATAGCCTATGGTTAAAAATTGATATTGTGGACATGTAATTAGTAATGCTCTCCCTAGCTTCTTTAGGATATAAAAGTGCTTTTAAGAAATAAAGTGGGTGGCCCAAGGTCACTTAGAAAAAGAGGAGATGAATTTGAGCCAATGTCGTGTATTTCAATAAAGCTCCTGGTAGTGGCATTTGCTCAACAAATATTTATTGGGTTGTTAATGTACACAGGGCAATGTGCAATGCCCAGTAAGGCAAGGACAGCCCACCATCTCTTCCTACAGATATTTCGTTGATTTACTGTCAGAGTACTTCACACTCCATTAGGAAACAAACAAACAAAAACATCCAATTACTAAGTCATTAGCACTGCCTTTTAAAATCAAAGATGGGAAAGCAGAGGCCTAAATTGGAAAGGGCCCTTGGAGACCCACATAGCCCCTAACTTCACAGATGGGAGAACAGACTCGTGTAATAAAGAATGAGGTGTCCCTGCACGTGCCTGCACAGAAAGATGAAGGCTATATATCTGTGAGGGGAACTGAGAGCGCCAAGGGCAATGAAATCCATTAGACAAAACAGAGTGGCAAAGGCCTCGGCACCCAGAGTGTTTTTAAATTTTTAAACACGAGAGGCATATGCCTTACAAGATGACAGAAAGCATGCGTCGGGAGGGAGAGGTGGACTGCATCATGAGGCAGTTGGCTGGTTTGTGCAGTATGGGAAATTCTTACTCTCAGATTAACAAATGGGTTGTGTGCATGGTGTGTGTGTGTGTGTGTGTGTGTGTGTGTGTGTGTGTGTATAGATGAATACAGGCCAAAGGTCAATACCAAGTTTCTTCCTTGATCATCTACAGATTATTTTTTGAGACTGAGCTTCTTAAATGAACCCAGAGATCACTGATTAGGCTCAACTGGCTGGCCAGCAGGACCCAGGAATCCTCCTGTCTCTACCCTGCTGCTAGGATTAGAGGCATATGCAACAGTGCTTTTACATAGGTACTGGGGTTCTGGATTCTAGTTCTTATGCCTGTGAAGCAAGCAGTACACTGGCTGTGAGCCCGGAGGACCACCTGCTTAAGCCATAGCGGGTTCCATCCCTCCTGCCACAGTCCTTCCTTCACTTAACAGGGAATTCTGGGCCAGACACATGATGCCAGGGAGGGAGAGTAAAAGAGTCTGAGGTAATGACCATTGCCTGCCTTCAGGACAGGAGCTATTGGGTGGTTGATGTTCAGACATGAGCTATGCTTCTAAAGAGTCACCCCAAGTGAACAGTCTGCTCACTGTGTGTTCATTTTTCAGCAGTTCATGTCAAACACTATTACAGCCCTGGGGTGACGAGCAAGGAGCATAATTCACGGTGCTCAATACATACCCCCTTGCTGACCAAACGCACAGAAAATGAAAACATGCCCCAGCCGGAAAGTCAGAAGGCCCCCCTCCATTCTGAAGCACTCCTAAAATGGGTCACACAGGTCACTGGCTGTTAGAGGTTTCAGTCAGGGACAAGTGCAGGGTCAACCCTCTCTGACAGGCATCTCTACTGTGTGAAAAGAGCTTGGGCAGCGGTGCGGGGGGGGGGTGCTGCTTATGGGACCGCACCCACAAAAAGGATCTCTGAAGACTTGCAGAGGTTTTTCCATCGTTGGTACTCACAGTAGGATTTCCATATTGGAGGCTGGTATTCCTCGGCATCTAGAAAGAAGAGAGAGATCACATCAGACTGCATGTCAACCTGCCAGCCCATGTCTTCCCAGAGGGAGGGCCTGCCTGTCAGCTGAACTCACATCCAACCCCAGGTGCCTCTCCACTCGTGAAAAGAACAGTTCCAGGCAAAGAGGTGGAACGCGCATAGATATCTTGTGGAACCAACAACAATAGTCTCTTTGGATCATTTCTATGACAGTATAAACCGCTTAACAGTTTTCTGAGTCCAGTAAATTAAAAAAAAAAAAAAAAAAGGATGTTTAAAGTAATTAACTTGATTGCACTCTGTAGTGATCTTTTTAAAATATATTTACTCAACTTGGCAAAATAAACACGTAATTATCTCAAAGTTCCTAGCCAGATCTTTAGTCCATTTATTACAACACGAGGGCAGGATGCAAAGCGGCAAGCATGCAATATTAGATATGGAAGGCCCAAAGCTACTACATTCCTAAAGGCCTGACAGCGGAGACACTGATGATGCTATTGCGATTGTATTAGCTCCTTGAATTAAGTCCAGCCTGGGACTTAGGCTATTTCCACGAGTCACACAACAATGGCAAGTGACAGATGAGAGAGTTCCAGCAGAGGAGGAAGCTGTTCATCACCCTCAGAATCAGACACGGGGTTGCAATGGCTGCTCCACCAGCTCCTGGCTCATGTGACAGATGAGCTCACTCTCCCTTAAAGTTAGCGTCCTGGGTGCCCACAGCTGTGAGCCTAAGGAAGCTCCTTGCAGCCTAGACAGCCAGGGGAGGAGAGTTTGACCCAGGATATTCGAGGCTCAGAAGGAAGCCTGAAATCTACAATGTAGCCCAGTTAGGTAAACAAGCCCTGCTGTGTGCTTCCCACTTCCAGCCACAGCCACCCACCCTGTCCTCTCCCCATCCCTGGGCTTCTGTCCTGTTAGGACTTTCCTAAGTTTGGAAGAAATTACTGAGAAAGTTTTTCTCTCTGGGGAAAACAATGCTATTTATTGATCAATACCAACTCCAAAGTAATAAACTTTTCACCCAAATCCTGCTCAGTTATGCTTGTTTAGCTTCATTTATTTTACAATGACTATCTTGTACGTTTGGTCCATCACTTCATGGGGCTCAAGGGTCATTGTGTGCCCTCCAGAAACAGGGCTATCCAAGAGCGCAGTGCACTGCCGGTTTGTCCTGTGACCAGACAGGCACTGTCACTGACTCTTCAAAATTTCTTTCCTATTTCTTTATTTCACGTGTACAAATGTTTTGCCTGCGTGTATGTGTGTGCTTCACATGTGTGCCCCGTGTCCGCAAAGATCTGAACAGGGTGTTGAGCCCTCTGCTGCGGATGGTCGTGCGCCAGCATTTGCACGCTGAGAACTGAACTCAAGAGTAGCCAGTGCTCCACAATTCTGCGCCATCTCCCCAGCCCGCCGGCAGTAACTGTTAATACTTGTGCCACGTAAGACAGCGATGTCTCATAGGAATGAACTGTGAACCCGAATAGCTGCTTCGCTTCGTCCTATTTGCAGCACAAACCAATGTTAAACATTGGCACGGATGTTTATAAAATACTTTTTAAATCAAATAAAACAACTTGCTAAGTTTACAGTAAAATTCTTAACCTATCTACCCCACCCCTCCCATGCCTCTTCACCAGAAAAGCCAGCCTCCCGTATGCTCGAATGTGGAAAACATCTGCAAAAATATTTTTCTTAGATAAATACAAATCCATACAGGCAAGTATACACACATACCTGAACACATACGGAGTAATACACATAAACAAAAAATGTTACACAGAAATTAAGAGACACTACCTAAGATGTTATACGTAGGGAGGAAAACTCTACCTATAACATCTTTTATTTCAGACGAGCTTATTCTATGGGGTAAGTACAAACCCCAGACTAGATGTGGTCAAGGTTGTCCCCTACCTAAACACTACTTCCTGTGGACTGGGGACAGGTCCTGAGGCAGAGGAAGTAGCCCCCTGTGAGAATACAGTCCTGAGTGTGGCTTAGATCTTCGAAGATGTTCTCCTGTCAGTTTAAATTAGACAACCTCGCTACCCAGTCTTGTCCTGAGAACAGCCTACTATGGTGTTTCCTCAGGCACAGCAGCCCCATTAACTTTCATGCAGCCTGCCTTACTTGCTCCATAAACATTTTCCCTTTGCCCTTGCTTCCTGTTGTCAACACAGCTCAGAGATGAAGAAAGCTTCCTAGAGAAACTGAGGATCTCAATAGCCCCTAGCCAGAACCTGCCAACATCTCCCTGTGTGCCAAACAGGTTTCACTGGGGCTTCAGGGTCCTGCTCTGTCTGGAGCCTGGACCCTTGAGTCCACTGCATGCATTTTCCCATCCCACATCTTACCCAGCCAGCTTCTTAGAATAAACAACGCCTTTCTGAGTCTGCACCTTTGCTCTGGGAACTGTCTCTACAATGCTCACTAAGAGGTCTTGGCGTGGCTCATTTGTCCCATCATGTAGGGTTCAGCCCAAATGTCACCTCCTACGGGACTTGACCTTAACCCAGTCCCTCTTGTATCACACAGCTTGATTTTCTTCATAGCTCCTATTACCATAGCGATTGTTTATTGATTGCTTTTTTTATGACTGGTCTCACCCCACTTGTTTGTCAAACTCCATTAAAACAGGAGCCCTGCTGCATTCACTTGGCGTCTCTGGCCCTTAGAAAGGTGCCTGGCTTATACAAGGACTGCAGAAACAAACCAGAAGCGCCAGTGGGCCAATGGTGGGCACAGATGCCTCCTCAAAACCTAAAACAAAAACATTACATAAATGAATACATTTATGAGGCCGGGAGCAGTGGTACAGGCCTATAATCCCAGCACTCGGGAGGCAGAGGCAGCTGTAAGTATCTAAGAGCCCCAGGCCAGCTAGAGCTGTGTAGTGAGACACTACATATATATATGAATTCTCAGTCCAAGGGCTTCCTCAGACAAGCACTTCTGAATACCATGAAGCAAAATCCTTTCTGCCTCCTACACTGAGTCCCAGGGTTTCATGGGAATCACTAAGATGCTAACTATGTGATGCTCCCAAGTGAGAGCTGTGATCTGCATAAAGTCCTCTGATGCAGTGGGCTGCTATTACTGTGTCACCAGGATGTCACCCCTTCCTGATTCTTCCCAGGTGGCTCACTGCTATTGTCTTCGCTCTCCCCACTGCAGCCATTGACGGTCTTCATTTTCTCAGACCAGGAGCCTGTAATTAAGTTCCAGGGCTGTTGTCATGGAAGTTTCTTCTTTCATATAAAAGAATTCAAATTGAGAGGCCATTTGTTATGCTCCAGTGGAACGACTATAATTACCTCAGCCTTCAAGACATGTTCCACAAGCCACTACGGTACACTACTCAGAGGCCACGGTCAAAGGACGAGCACATGATAATTTTAATATGTCATAACAAATCCTTAGTCGACTCCAACACCACCTCACTAACAAGAACGCTATTTGCTCCAATATGTTTCCATGATCCACTTCGCTCCTTAATGATGGGGTTCACTCTTGAATTCGCTGACACTTTTCACTTTGTCCTTTTCCTTCTGTCTCAGATAAGTTCTCAGGGATCTCATGAACCTGTTCCACAGCTGAGGGTGCTCTTGAACTTCTGATCCTCCTGCTGCTGCTGGGACAGATATACACTACTACACTAGGTTCATGCAGTGTTGGGGATTGAACCCAGGACCTTCTATATGCTAGATAATATGTACTTTACCAGCTTAATTACATCCGTAGTCACACATTCCCTTTAACATTGGAGTAGGCCTTCAAGGTCATTTAGTTTTCTTCATTACTTATTAAATGGGTAAAATAAGACACAGAACTATTAAATGGATTCCCCAAGGTTATAAAAAGAGTTAGAGGCAGAAGCCAGTGTTGCTCTTCAGGACCTGGATGTATCTGTCATACATTTTAGCCAGGCAGGCCCCTCCAACTTACATATATTGAGGTTAAGAAAAGGTCTTTATCATAACAGATTTATTATTTTGATTCTTGTGATGCTTGAAAGAAAAGAGATTAGTGCCACAACTTCCCACCGAGTCAGGGTGGGACACTACTGGATCTATCCATCCTCTCCATGCCCTGTGGTCCAGGAGACAGCCTCTGCACTGAGGCCATCTGGATTCAATGCCCCACTCTCTTCCTCACTGTGAGACCTCAGGAGGGTTATCTAATCTTTCTGGGACTCAGCCCATTAACCTATCAAAAGAGAGTAAGAATGCTTCTCAACATAAAGCATTATGACAATGGAAGGGTTCATCTGTATAACAAATTAGTCTATAAAGATAAAACAAGAATGCTTCAGGTCAGTATATCCGGAGAAGAGACTGAGAGACACACAAAGAAAGGGTACAATAAAAAAGTAAAGGGGTTGGGGAGATGGCTCAATGGATAGAGAGGCATGAGGGTTAGAGCTCAGATTTCTAGAAGCCACATAAAGATGGATTTGATAGCAAGACAGGAGCCCAAGACAGGAGAACCCCCAGGCCAAGAAGCCTGGCATATGAAGGGATGAACAATAAGAGATGCTCTCTCAAACAAGGCGGAAAGCAAGTACAGCTCGTCCTCTGACATTCATAGGACAAGCATGCTCTCTGCTCCCAACAAAACACACATCAAACACACACAAAGATTCTAGAAAATAAAAAAAGGGAAAGGATGGACATGGGATAGACTATGAGAATACACTAAAATGAAAGGCTTTCTTTGACAATAAAGTAAATCCTATGCTTACTGTTATCATTACCTTTAACAACAGGGAAATATTCCTGCCACATTGTTACTGATAAAATTACAAAGCAATCAGTTAATCAATTTATTATAAAGGAAAGGATCGTTCTCTCTTTTTTAAGATACCATCCTAGTCAGTAGCCTAGCCTCTCAAAACTCAAAACAATTGTCCTGCCTTAGGCTCCCAAGTACTGAGATTACAGATACAAGTTACCACCGTGTGTGTGTGTGTGTGTGTGTGTGTGTGTGTGTGTGTGTGTGTAGTTCATGCATGTACATGTGGGTACATGTGTGTGGATGCATGCGTGTGCATGTGCTGTGGAGACAGAAGTCACTGTTGAGTGTTATTAATCTGATGGTATCTGCCGTGGTGGTTTTGAGACAGTTTCTCACTGGTCTGGAGCTAACTGAGGAGGCTGAAGATTGAGCTCCAAGAATTGTCCTGTTTCTGCTTCTCCCAAGCTGGGGCTGTAAGGGTAGGTTACCACACCTGGCTTTTTAAAAATGTGAGTTCTAAGGATCAAACTCAGATTCTCTCACTTGTTGACTGGGTTATCACCCAAGGAATAATCAAACAAACAAACAAATTCATATCCCCTGAAACACAAAATGCCATTATACCTGGTGTTGAATGGGTAACCCTTCTTTTTCCCTAATTGTTTACCTGCATTTTGTAATTGCCTGTTTATGTTTATATTGTTTGCATAAAAATGAAAAGGAATGGGACATAAATTTGGATGAGTGCTAGGCTTTTTTGTTGTTTTTAACACACTGCCTAAATAAAGCATCACCTCAAAAATAAGCTGCTATAACAAAAACAACAGAAACAGCTCTTATTTAACAGGGACAGCGTTGCTGCTGACACAGGAAGAACAAAGGGTGACAGAAGGAGAACACAGAGCCATGCCTACCACCCTGGCCCAGCTTTGAAAAACTCTGTGATATAGCATGAGTCAACCATTCCAGGAAGCCTGGGAAGCAGCTATCTTTTCTCACTTAAAGGGAATAAAATTGGGAAAATGTGTATGAATGCTTATAAAATGATCCAAAAACAGGTAATAGGACCAAATGAAATGATCCATAAAGGATCTGAATAGTATTACAGAGAAGAGGAGAGAAGAGGAGAGGAGAGGGAGAGGAGAGGGAGAGGAGAGGGAGAGGAGAGGGAGAGGAGAGGGAGAGGAGAGGGAGAGGAGAGGGAGAGGAGAGGGAGAGGAGAGGGAGAGGAGAGGGAGAGGAGAGGGAGAGGAGAGGGAGAGGAGAGGGAGAGGAGAGGGAGAGGAGAGGGAGAGGAGAGGGAGAGGAGAGGGAGAGGAGAGGGAGAGGAGAGGGAGAGGAGAGGGAGAGGAGAGGGAGAGGAGAGGGAGAGGAGAGGGAGAGGAGAGGAGAGGAGAGGAGAGGAGAGGAGAGGAGAGGAGAGGAGAGGAGAGGAGAGGAGAGGAGAGGAGAGGAGAGAGGAGAGGAGAGTGAAACGGGCTAAGGAGGCCAAGGGCACAAGCAGAACTTGAAAGTGACTTTGAGGAAGCTGTACCTGCTGAGTACATGGGCACAGCCCATCATGTTCTTTGGGGAAATAAAATTCTGGCATGACCCCAAAGATAGCTAGCTGTTCTGTATGTGAAGCAGCCTGGGGATTGTGGGGCTCTTAGCATGTGTGGAAGACTTCTAGATGACGCAAAAGGCAAAGCTAGCACTTCTACTGAGATCTCACTAAACTTAGAAAGTAATGTGCACTTACTGTTGAAGACAGGACATGTAATCATCTAAGGGAAAAGGTGCCATCAATAGATTTGTGTGCATCTTTATAAGTTTTGCTCTGTGAATTGTTACAGTCAGAGTCTACAGAAGTGTCGATCTGGATTTTATTCTGTGATGCCTCTAAGACTGAACTAGAAGTCACAGATAAGACTGTATTTGCAGAGAACCAGATGGAGACAGAGGAAGCTCTTGTGGAAACATGGCTGTGACCTGACATGAAAATGCATGGGCCCTGCCTGCTCTGTTGGCTGCAGCTGGAAGGCTGTGCATCCCAAGACTTAGCTCCAGAGATAAGCCATCATGATGGGATCACCTGAGGAGCAAGCGTAAAGGAATCTGGGAACTGATTAATGAAGAAAAATGAAAGATGGCATGTGTTCTACTTGGGTAAGTGACAACTGAAAAGGAACCCTGTAAACATCCAGGAGAGCCAGTTTCCTTCCCTTGGCTCAGTGGAGGGTGACAAGAGCAATGGCAACATGCGTGCCAGGCTTTGGGAATGAGGGGAGTCGAAGATTCATTGGTCCAGAGAGTGACCCAACAAGGAAGTTGGAGGAGACCTACCCCTGAGAACATTTCAGATAAACCCCCTGTGTATTTGCATCAGGGGGTTTTCTGGGAAACAGGGGAAGGCAGGTTGCCTCCCCCTCCCCGCGGCCGCCATTCCCGTTCTCACAGATCCACCCCTCTGCTGCCACTTTTGATTTATTGATGCACACATTTGCAAATGGGCTGCCGTGGGCTTTTTCGGGGGAACTTGGGTGAAAACAGGTTTTTCAGTCCACCCTGGAGCAGCCACACAATGAGCCGGCAGTTCAGGATTTGTGGTGTGATTAGTTTAATGGGCCCAAAGTGAGTTGGGATCCTAATGAAAGCGAATGACAACAGCTGGAGTGGGGTGCTGCCACCGTGCATACTGTAGTTGTGTCTGCAACAGGACTGCCCTCGCTTCCGAAGGTCTGAGATGCACGCGGGGCTGCTGGGGAGCCGAGCCATGCTCTTCACAGAGCGCAGCAGCCAAACGGTGCCAGGCCTGATAAGCTGCTGCAAAATGCTGGATGAGGAGCTTCCCAGACATTTCTTGCTAACACTTCTCACCTTCACGGGTTCTCTGAATTGTCCTGAGAATGAGACCCTCTGTGTATTCTCTTTGAAAATGGTTTGGGTAAGAAGCTAGAGTAGGGAATGAAAGCCGTGGTGAGCGTCAGCCATAGAACACAGAAGGTTTTATTATTTTTTTTAATTATTTCTCTTTTTTTTGAGATTATAGTATAATTACAGGATTTCCCCTTTCCCTTTCTTCTTCCCTCCAATCCTCCCCACATTCCCCTTTTTGCTCTCTTTCAAATTCATGGCCTTTTTTATTAATTGTTGTTACATGTGTGTATATATATATGTGTGTGTGTGTGTGTGTGTATGTGTATGCAAACACACACACATATATATAATATTATATATATAACATATATAATATATATCATATATATTATATATTATACCTAAATATAACCTGCTCAGTCTGTGTATAATATTACTTGAATGTATGTTTTCTGGGCTGACCATTTGGTATAGATAGCTGGTTGTGTTCTTCCCCAGGGAAGACTAAGTCTCCAGCTCCCAGCATTCCTCACATGCCTTCAGTTCTTTCAGCAGGCTTGAGGCCTCATAGGCTTTTCCCATCATCCATATTAACGTGACTACTGTTGTCCTTGTTCAGCTGCTTATGTTTAGGCAGTCATGTTGGTGAGACTTTATGATTATAGCTTTGAACATTCCTAGGAAACCCAATCTCACTGCAAACTCCCTGATCCTCTATCTCTTACAATCTTTTCACCTCCTCTTTCACAATGTTCCCTGAGCCTTGAGTTCAGGAGTTATTCTGTAGGTGAATCACTTGGGACTAAGCTCTATAACTGTAAACTTTGATTGCTTATGGCTTTCTGTAATGTTCTCTGTCTCAGTGGGTTTAATGGAGCAAGCTCTACTTACAAAGAACAGTTAATAAGACAAATCCCTGCAACTTGCCAGAATTTTCTACATCCTCAGGCTGGGCCTGAAGATGAACTATGTAGAGATTGTATAAAGATGATGAGGGCACAAAGAGCCCTGAGCTGGAGTCTGTGGTCACTAGAGGGCACTGGGGCCACACGGAGCCTTTTTCCTAGGCCATGGATGCTGTACAGTGAGGCAGAGAGTCTGCTGCTCAGCAAGTGTTTACTGACTAGATTCCAGGAGCTCAGCTCTGGTTACACCACCACACAGGAGACAGGACTTAGGAAGTTCTATGTGAACTGCCTCCAGCTCTTCCTTCTCATCTTCTTTCATGGCTCAGCCACACTGGCCTTTCTTTTGGTCCTTGGATGCATCGAGTTAAGGCATGTGGTATCTGCCTCTGACTGCTACCTGACCAGCTCCCTGGAATCTGGCTCCTCAAGCATTCTTCCAAGGCCACGCATGGACTCTTTCTAATTCCTCCCAGGGCCTTTGCTCTCTTGGGGGAGTTTTTTGGTGGTATGCTTATGAATGTCTTTGCTTATATGTTATCTCCACATACCAGATGAACAGTACAGCGAAAGCAAGGGCTTCATTCCTCTTCTTCTCTGCTGTCTATGTCACTTTCAGCCTACTGGGTCTCTTTCTTGAGTTCAGACAAAGATGTTCCACTCAGGTAGGTGGTCTGGTAGTTGGGTAATGTTAAAATGCTTCTCCTGGGGGACATGGGTCTCAGCTACAGCATGTGTCCAAACTAGGAGGTCCCATGCTGAGTCTAGCCCTCTCTTAGCCCCTGACTTGGGCACAAATGGTACGATTTGAAATTCCCTGATTACTGTATGCTAGAAAAAAGAAGGCACCCAGTCAACTGCTGCCTTAATGAAAGACAGAAACTTATCTCACATTGTGTTGTGGGACACAAAGGAGGAGGCAGCTGGAATATCACAAGGGGATGTTTAAGAAGGATGGATGACTGGTATTTCCCAGCCTTTGGAGGGTGAGTCTAGCTTGGGTCATTCTGTCCTTTCTCAGCCTTTGGCCAGTCACCTCTGACCTTGAGTAGCCCTGTCTAGGGCTCTGCAATAACAGTCACAGAAGAGGATAATTTAATTGCAAGGATGAAGGTCCCCGAGATAAAGACGAAAACAAGTAACTTCTGGTACCATAGCACACTGCACCTGCTTAAAGGGTCACTCTACCACCTAGACATGGACCTCCACAGTCACAAGGACTGCCTTGTGGACAAACAGGCTGCTGGTGCACGCACGGCACATACACCAAGGTATGGCCTAAGCCAGACAAGATGCAAGAGCTTGTGAGACCAAAGAATTTTGGGTATTGGTTTAAAGTTTAAAGCACAAGCCTGAAGGAAGAAGACATGTCCAGCTGCCTGCAGGGTGGGGGGTGGAGGGGTGGGGACCAGCCTTACTGCATTCTTTTCCTGCCCACTAGAGATTTAGTTGCTAGGAAACTGGACCCTTTTGCCTAGGAGTGGTTTGGGGCCTTTCCTATAGCCAATCAATTCAAAATACAGCATCAACCAATAGACGCTTGCCAGGAAGGAATCCCTCTGCTTTGGGGGTGCTGAGAGGGACCAGACTCTTTAAATCACCCGCCTAACCTGAGCATGAGGCTTTTTGTTCTCAACCACTCTGGCAGTGAGGGTATGAGCCCAAGCTAGCTTGAAATAGAAAGATCCTCATATGTTTTGCAACAATCTTGTCTCCTGGTGGTCTTTTTGGGTCTCATGCATCAGGCACAGCAAACTGAATTGTCCCAGCATGATGGCTAGGGCAGAAGCTGATATGGAGGTTGGGGCCTCAGAGTGGCTAGGGACTGACTAACTTAGAGAAGTAAACATGGCTCAGGAAACCAAGAGTTAGAAGTTAGAGTTAGCTTACCTTTGCATGGAAGGGAGAGAAGAGGTAAGCAGGGTAGATACAGGACCCAGTGTCTTAGCCAGAGAGATTATTTTAGTGTGGGCATGAAGCTGGGTTAGAGGGTGAGAAGAGAGGAGTGAGGGATGGTGAGTGGCAGTGAGATCAAGCAATCAGGAAGCTAGGTCATGTGAAGAGTCTGAGCTACAGCCATATTGATGGAAATGGATGGAATGTATTTGACAAATGTTGAAACAGCAAATGAACAGAGCTTGGGATGAAGGGGCCCTAAGCAGAAAAAGAGAGCATGGTGCTGGCCCAGCAGAGGAAGGAGACCGGTCTATGGCCTTGGGCTTGGAGGGCGATTTCTTTCCTATAACTAGGCAAACTATGGAATAAACAGGCTTGGCATGGCAGTGGCCCTCACTTTTCACTGCTGCCAAAAGGTGGCAACAGGACAGCTGAATGAACACATCAGATAGGCCTGCAGTCCAGATAAAGGCCTGGGCCTGGGCTTCTGTCAAGGGAAGCCCCACACGCAGACTGTGGCTGCAGACAGTGAAGTACATGGCATGACAGCAGATCAATGCTCAGTGCATGACAGGAGGCCTCTGAAGAGCCTGGCAAGAACACGAACACGGGAGATGTGAGAAGGAAATGAGCAGAGAGCAATCAGAAGGGACAGAAGACCCAGCAAGGTCAAGCCACTCAGAAGGGGAAGTGGTGAGTGGGTTAAGAGGCTGCTCGGTTGAGACAGGCATGTCAGGGAGCCAGCACTGCAACAACAGGAGGGTGTGAAGGGGCAGTGGTTGATAATCTTGGGGTAAAAGCCACTGTGGGGTGAGGTGAGATGAAGGGGAAGTGGAAAAAACAGAGCACATGAGTAGGCGCAGGGGCAGACACACGAAGACAAACCATGGCAATAAAGGGGTAAGGGCTTGTGGTCTAGGAATACCAACTTGATTGCTACTCTCAAACCACTCCTGTCCTCTCTTGCCCCTGGGGGCCTCTTCCCGCCTAGTGGCTCTGTTCCCTACAAAATGCAGACTCTTCCCAGCCAGATGGAGCTGCATTCCTGGTGGATGACTTCCCTCTCTGCCACTGCATACTTCTTTTTCTGCTATTACGTCCTAGACAACCTCTCAGCCTCCACTCCCTGTAGCCTGGAGAATTCTCTCCTTCCCCACTTCCCTCCAGCTTGCCTGCCTCCTTACAAATTCCTTTCACCAGAGGAATGTCTTTCTGGCTTGCCTCCAGAGCCCTTCTGGGCATTCATTTATTCATCTAACAAATATTTACCTAGAGCTTAATGGCCTACTTGGCACAAAATATTGCAAGAGACATGGGTACAGATAGTAAGGCAAGAGGCAGAATAAAGACAGGAATCAGCTTGGAGTTAAAATATGTCTTCAACTCATTCATTCATTCATTCATTCATTCATCTATTTGTTCACTCAACAAGCACTGCGTGTGTTTGTTAAATTCAGCCTCTGGCCACATGTGCATGTCATCGTGAGATAGGACGTGACAAGACTGGACTTCAGTTTGTTCCTTGGAATTTTGGTTTATTGTGGTTGTTGTTGTTTGTTTGGGGTTTGCTTATTTAGTTGGCTGGTTGGTTTGGCTTGGTTTTCCTGTTCATCTGCTCCTGAGGAGGTTAGCTCCTGACCATGAAAGAGTGATTCTCCTATAGCAGTTCTTTAGTCACAGCCCTGCTGCTGTTGTTACTGGCATGCAAAGGGAGATTTTTTTAAACCAATATTCAGAGCCAAATGGTCCTGAAGGATGAAGATAGGAAAGAAAATGAAAGACCTTCCAACAATAAGTAGAATGCTTTTAGGTGCCTGGCATATTCCAGATTATGGTACAGGCTCCTCGTGTGTATTATCTTAAATATTTATAATTTTCCTGAGTTATCTCTCCACCTACTCATACGCCCATACCCACCTGCCCATCCAGAAATGGAGCCATGAATGAGGCAGACTTGTCAATCCCCTTAAGGTGTTCCCTCAGTTTAGATCACATGGAGCTGCGGATGGTTGTGCAGGCACGGTGGCAGGAGAGTGGGCAGGAGTGGGCAGTACAGCTCTCAGCTGTAAATGTTTTTATGTCCCAGAGAGGAGCAAAATGAACTTCAAAGAGATTAAGCCTTTTTCCCAGGGCCAAGTGGGTAGTGGGACGTGGAATTCAAAACCAGATCTGCTTTGCTCTCCAGTCTATTGATTTTCCCCCCGTGGCCCTAGTCTCCCAGAAGACTCAGCCATCCAGAAGTTAATGTGCAATGTGCAGGTCCTTCTGGTCTGCTGTGATCATATAACGTGGCTTGCATGTTGGAGAAAATAGCACAGAAGTAGAAAAATTTGTGACATTATTCAATTTTCTGTCATCGTTTAGAACAAAAGTGAAATTGTACTAAAGTGGTCTTGTTTCCTCCCAATCTTCCTTTATCTCTCCTTCCTTCTCCTCTTCCACACATCCTCATTCTCCACATCTCTCCAGTCTTTTCTCAAGGGCCTTCTGTGTCCATATAAGGTACTAAGTATCCTGTACACCTTTCCCAGGCCTCATCATCCACATACCCACAGTGTGTGCTAGGCCCAGCTTCTTGACTCTACTGTGCGAACAGCAGAGGATGCTGTGAGTTAGTACAGTCATTCCTCACAACGGGACACTCACATAAATTGGTATAGTTAATGTAATTGCACTAATTCATACCAAGAACAGGAACACATCAGCAGCCATTCACTCACTGTGACCCAAGCTTTCCAGATCACAGTTCATCTCACCAGCTGATAACAGAACTGAGGACCTTGCTAGCCTGTTGGCTTTTCCTCCACAGCTGGATCCGAGCTGGGGTCCCTGAGCTATATTGTTCCTAAATCCACAGAATCCAGGAAGACAGCAGCGGGTGTCCGGTGCCTGTTCCTTTCACTGGGGAATGCTCTCAGGCCCCCAAGTCCTTTTCCCAGTGGACTTCCATTTCCTCATTTGTACAGAAGTGCTGTCCACGTGGCAGGCTCTACTTCCTACCCCGTTCTTTTTAAAAATAATTATTTTTGACTCCACAATGGTGGTCAGAGTTGGCAACATCCCTGGAGATGTGTGGCCCAGGGTTTGAAAGATGCTACACAGTTCTGGAAGAAACTCCCGAAAGATAAGACTATGTACACCTACAAAGAGGTGGGGAGCTGAGGTCAGGGGAGGTTTTGCGACTTAGTTTTTATGAAATATCCTTTAATGTCATTTGAATTAAAGGGAAATGGAGGAAAAAAGATGAAAGAACAAAAAGATGGAAAGGAGAGAGGCAGAGAGGAGGGAAACTTTTACAATGATCGCTTACAATTACACTTTATTCTTCCAATTGTGACTATATCTACATAATATTTATTAGTTTCCAGTAAATATATTTATTGAATAGCCCCTGCAGGGGAGTAAATTTATCATCAATTAAGATAAGTTTAAGTATATTGGTTATTTTATAGAACATAATTGGTCTCAGAACAAAGTAAATGAGTAATCTAATGGAAAGATTTCTCTCTCTCTCATATGTGTGTTTGTGTGTGTGTGTGTGTGTGTGTTTGCAAATAAGCGTGTGTGCTAGGGATGGAACCCAGGATCTTGTATATACAAGAACCCTTACCACTGAACTCCCTTCCAACCCAAGAAAGCCCTTATGGAAAATAAAATGTAAGACAGTATCATCTTTCTGAAATTATCTAAAACATGGGGCAGATATGATACAGCTCCAGACACTTTATTTTCTACTGATATGTAGAGGAATGTTAATTCAGAAATTGGCTGTTCGGGCAAGAGATCACATCCAAAGATCTTCTAGGTCTGTGTGATCCTGCTGGAATGCAGACACACCTTTAGTCCAGGAGACAGAGACAAGCAGATCTGAGTTCAAGGCCAGCCTGGTATAGAGCAAGTTTCAGGTAAAGAAAAGCTTAGGTCCAGTTGTGGTGGTACAGGCCTTTAAACCCAAACAATGAAGGTAAAGTTAGTTTGTGGAAGGAAGCACCCATTCTTGAAAGTGCTGCTTAATTGAGTGACAGAAAAGGTGATGAATCAGAGAAAATTTGATGGACTAGGATATGCCAAATTCTCACAAGAGGAGAAGAGGAAAGTGAAGATACTTAAGTGGCCATGCAGAGAGAGGCAAGCAGTTTTACCGAGACAGTTAATAGAGAAACAGGTTGCAGAGAGAGAGAACTCAGGTGAAGACTGAATGAGCCAAAGAATGGGAAGGAGCCAGGAGATTAGAAAAGACTGCTGGAGTTAGTATGGGGCCAAGCAGAACAATTCAGAGGATGAGAGAAAAGACAGACTAAAAAAAGTAAGCAGAGAAAGGAATTTGAGCCAGAACAACGGACTGAGTTGAACCAGCCAGATATGAGTCAGTAAGAGCTAGAAAGGGTGAGCTTATTCAGCAATAAGTCTCAGAGGCTGAAAACATCCTAGGCCTAGGTTAGGTTGTCCAGGAGCTAGAAGCTTCTAGGACTAGGCCTAGGTTAGCAGACAGAGGCAGTTAGCCTACAAGTCAACAACTAAAACAGGCAAATAAAATTTCTTTTTGGCTGTTGTTAGATAATGGTGTTACTGTGCTGCATGCAATATCTCATTTAACATAACAAGCTTGGATGCAGGTATACCTATTGCACTGTGTGGGCAAGTGAGCTGGTGTGGCACGGCGCATGTGATAAGCCATGGAGCTGGGTACTAACACCAAGCTCTTGTAAAATCCTGCTGCTCATACTGGATCCTTCACATTCATTCCGCACAAGTTCACCTGAGCACTAAGAGGTAGGAAGTGCTGTACCATTCCTTAACATAGAACCCAAGGCCCAAGGGGGACTGTACCTTGCCCAAAGTTGGTTAGCTCATTTGTATCCACCTGAATAATTACAGTCAAGCCTATGTCACCAAATGGTCATCTCAGAAAGGCTGACCTATCATCTTTTATCATGAGATTTAAGTACATTTTCGTCACAGTATTAAACCTGTTACTGGATTTCTCTACCCGTTTTTCCATAGCTGTAGTAACTGTAACAGGCTGGTCTTATTCACAGGTTGACAGTCTAGGACTGGTGAAAGAACACACCTGTGAGTCTGTGAGGGTGTTTCCAAAGAGGACTGACATGTGAGAAAGCGGGTAGCAGTTGGGGATCCACCCTGAACATGAGTGGCACCATGCCTCAGGCTGGTAAGTAGCTGGGAAAACCTTGAAGGTAGGCAGCCTCTAGGGACACCTTCTTTCCTTTTGGGGTATATCTATGGGCCACGGCTACCAGCAGACTCCAGCTTCATCGGGGAGCTTGAAGCCTGAAGCTGTAGACCGAGACCATGAGCTGTTCAGCTTCTTGGTCTGAAAACGCCTGTATTCTCTGCCTCTGTGGGATGCGAACAACCATTGCTGGATTACTTAGTCCCATCGTGCGGAAAGATAATGAGTGTGTATGTCCATGTATGCACACATGTGTGTGTGTGCTTATGTACACTGTGTTGATTTTACTCTTCTGCAGAATTCTGCTTAATACGCCAACTAATCCTGATCTCTCACTACATTAAGACAAATAAAGATGGAGGGGCAGGGGAGCCCAGTGGGCTGTCCAGATGAGAGGGAGTTTCTGAGACACAAAACCTCCTGAGACTCAGAGTTCAGGTTTAGCCTTGCTCCTAGGTTTCGACTGCTGTAGTTTCTCTATCACTTGCTTTAAACATAACCTCTTACAGAAGAAATACTTCTAAGACAACAAACACACGAAAAAAGCAACATTTCAGATGCCTGGCCAGCCATACCACAGAGCAGAAAACCCCAGCAAGCACAGGAAGTGTTCTGAGATGCACAGGAAGAAGCCAGCCTTGGCTGAGCAGTGGTATATCACAGGCCTGCAAGGGGCCAGGCCCTGCGGGACACTGCCTAGCATACTTTTATACGTTTATCACTGTGATGCAAAAGCTTGAACAAAAACATGCAGGGAGGAAGGAGGCCTTCTTATAGGTCCTGGCAGGGTAGGGAATAGCTTCAGCATGTCTGTAATTAAAGGGTTAAAAAGACAGACAACAAGTGGCTCTAATGATTTCTGAAAGGGAAAGTATTTGTACTGCGTAACAGACAAGAAGAATGGAGTTCTCCCTGTCCCCTGCTGTTATCTTGGTGTTGTATGTCTTCCTAGGGTTTGGGACAGCAGTACCACATGAGGTAGCAGCCATATCTTCTTGCTGTTTGCACAGTGGGACATTTGTCTTCCTAATTGCTGCTTGTGAAAGTTCTACATGCTTCCGCTACTAGCTGAAACCAAACATTGAAATAAACCTTTCCTTTCTAGTCAGCTCTTGTCTGAGGCTATTTGTACTGGTAACTTCTTCCATACCCTGTGGCCTTGGCCTCTGGAGCAATAACGGATTTACACACTGCATTTTGAAAAATGATCCGTGGTCATTTCCAGGATGCCCACCTAACAAATTACTCCCCATCACTGCTCCTAGACCCAACCTGGGCACTGGGTATGCAAAGATGACACATTCTTTCCTTCAAGCAACTCCTCTTTGAGAGAGAAGAGATTGGAATGGAATGAGTGCACAAATGCTGAGGGTGCCAGAGGGCAAGAGCCAAGGAGCAAGGAATGGGGAGGAACACAATGAGAACAACTCCAACAGAGGCAACTGGACAGTAAAGTTGGCCAGAGACTGAGGTAAAAGAGTCCATTGTTGTTTTCCCTTCTGAGAGGTCAGGGAAGGAAGAAGACTTTCTTGTGTATGACAAGCATTTTTGTTAAAAGAATAATCCCCCACTCCCTAAGGCTGAATAACCATTCCCACTAAGAGTCTATGCCTTGATGAAAACTGACTTTCCTTGACTCTATTGCAAAGGCAACAGGACTATGTATTGTCTGCTGAAGAGTGAGGAGAGGGTCAAAAACCAAATTATTTGTGGGGGCAACAGGCTGGCCTGTACAGGCAGGCAGAAGTGCTAATTTGTTCAAGGCCAAAGCCCCAGGCTCACTCCTACCAGAGAGCAGCCTCTGGCTTTCAGGAAAGAATGTCAATAGGGTTTGAATTCTGAGGGAAGCCATCCTAGTGGAGCTGCTGGCATATCATCAAACCTCGTTCCCTCTTCCTGGCTCAGTCATTGGCATCACCTAAAGCAGAGACAGATGTGAAATACACACCAGATGCTCATAGTGGGTTTGTTTGTTCCACACACTGAATGGCCACCATCAAAGTGAGAGGAAGACAAAACTCAGTCTGATGGCCTTAAAGATGCCTGCACGGACAGACGAGCAGAGGAATCTCCTCCTTCCACAGTTCTCTCAAGGTCTCTTCTCTTAGACACAGGTCTAATGCCAGTGTCTTGCAAGGCTAGCTAGGGTCTGACTTTCAAACTTGAACAAATGAAAAGGGAATACATGACGCCATCACGTGGCACAGGTCCTCTATCTGCAGTCCTGAGTTTTCTGAGGAAGCTGGAAGCTTTCGGTGCTTGCTTAAGCTACTTGGCAGAAAGCAGGCATTCCCCTAACAGGCCACTTACACCCGTGCAGGAATAACAGTGAGGTCAGGACTGGCATCTTCATTGGGTTCCTGGGTCCTCCACAGACAACTGTTGAGTCTTCTGGAACTGACTGTTTTTATAAACAATGTAATGGAATAGGCTTTACTCTCGGGCCCCAGTGACAGAGAACCCAAGAGTGACTTTACACTGTTCCATTCCTGTGAATGCCACTCCATCAAACAGATGGTTCTGGAAAGAAGATGCATTCAGTTCTTGACTGCCTCTGAGATGTCTACTATAGAATCTTATATACCTTCCTAAATGTATTTTGTGTCACGAGTAGTTCCAGGTTAGTAAACTCAGATTATTCTATAGGCATCCACTGCTTTGGAGAACCTGTCTATGGCATTTACTGACCCGTTCCAGGTGTCAATGGCACCTTAGAAAGCACACAAATAGTACACATGGACACATGCAACAACAAATAGGCACCTGTACACATGAGGACACGCCTCTCCTCACACTAAGGGGATACAGATGTAACAGATGTGGAATCTGACAGACATTTTCTGGCACCATTTCTCTTTAAGCAGGGCTTCAAGAGGTATATTTCTCACACTGTTACAGCTTGGTGATGGTCATGGCCGTCTGCCAGAAATGTCCACACTCACCTTCCATGGGGAAATGGGTAGCTGTAAATTTACACTTATTTACTACTTGGCTTTCATGTGTGTTTTAATTCATTCTCTACAACAAGGTGGTCAAGTCAACTGAGTAGCAAAGGCCAGGTCATCTTCACAATACTTAGATGGTGGGAGAGATGGCTCAGTAGATAAAGCACTTGCAGAAAAAGCATGCGGAGTGGAGATCTGATCCCCAGAGCCCATGTAAATGTGAGCAGGCCCAGCGGGCAACCTGTAACTCCAGTGTTTGGAAGAAGGAGGCTGGGAATCCTGACATCAAGCTGGAGTAGTTGGCTAGCCTTAGCACTGTGCATTGGTTGCAACTGAGAGCCCCTGACTCAATGAATGAAGGGAAGAGCCATGGAGGAAGGCTTCTGATACCAGCTTTGGGCCTCCAAAGGCACATGCGCAGATATACATTCATAACTGCATACACAAGTGCACCCACACATGAAAACACACTTGCGCACATACCACACACACACACACACACACACACACACAAACATCAGCAAAAAGACAAAACAAAAGAAAGACCCACAGACAGCACAAAGCCTTTGTCATTATTTTGTTCCCTCTCAGTAGTTCACACTCATTCATCTCATCTCAATTCTTTTATGGCTACCCCAAATCCTCAGAAGTCAGTGTGTGCCAGCTCATGGGCGGGTTGGAGTGGAGTCAGGCATCAGTCGGAAACTTAACAAGAAATTTTAAAGCCAGGGGGAAAAATTATCCAAGAAAATGCTAGCATTATGGGGTGTGCTCAAGGTGACAGCATTCATGGGCTCAGAGCAGAATCTGGACTAGCCTTCAAGTCCACCATGTTCCTCCAACTTGCTTCCTATTTTTTTATTTTTGAGATTATGCAAATGGGACAGGCTATCTTAAAGATGTAACTCCTCAGGTGCTACCTTTAATGGTTCTTTCTCAGGAACTTCAATGTTTTCCCTAATTTGTTCTACATGATGTTCTCCTGTTTGCTGCATCACCCCTCCAACCAGTGAGATTCTGAACAGGGCATTGAGAAACCTTTCCATGTAGTCTAGGTATAAAGCTAGGGAGGACAAGCCACCTGGGAGAAGCCTAGAGTCAGTATTGCTGGTGTGAGCTGTGAGAGAGCCAAGAAGAATGTGGGCCTCACAGCAGATGTACCTCTGGGACTGGATCCCACCTTGTTCTCCACGTCCCTGCCTAGGTTATGGGATCCCAACTCCACGTCTTCCTCCTTCGGTTCCTTCTCCCTCTCCTGAAGGCTCCCAGGATCATGGGGATAAGCAAGTCTCTCCGCACTGTAAGCTGGGTGGTGGAGAACACTTGTTATGCTGTGAGGGTGCTTTGGCTTAGTTTCCAATGTGACCCAAGTGTTGGCAGTTAGGAAGTATTGATCCCTGGAAGCCCAATCTGGTGACTGAGTTAATTGTACCCAGTAGATTCTGGCTGTAAAGGCACTGGAGAGTGATTGTGACAAAGTGAAACTTCTCCTGTTTCTGTTCTGATGAAAGTGCTGCCATGCCACTTTATGCCCAGCAGATGCCAGAGACCTAACTTGGACGTTTTTGCCCTCCAGAACTATGAGCCAAATAAACCTTTTTTCCTCATAAGTTACCCAGGTTCAGGTATTTTTTTTCATAACAGTAGTTTTCAACCTGTGGGTCATGACCCCTCTTGGGCGGTCAAACAACCCTTTGCAGGGGTCACTTCTCAGATATCCTGCATATCAGGTATTTGTATTATAATTTATAACAGTAGCAAAATTGTAGTTAGGAAGTAGCAATGAAAATAATTTTATGGTTGGGGGGGGTCACCAGTATGTTAGGAGCTGTATTACGGGGTTGTAGCATTAGGAAGGTTGAGAACAACTGTGTTTTTACAACAGAACAAAGAAGTGAATGGTGTCTCGTTCTATGGAGCTCATGTTAACTTAAACAAACAAATAACAACAACAAAAACAACAATGCCCCAGAAGCACCACATGCCAATCACCTCATCCTCCCTACTCCCTGTGCAGGGAAGGGATCTCTTTAGACAGGGCCACCACTGAGTCTGGGCATTCTCTGCAGCTTGAGTCAGCAGCAAGAAGCTCTATTTACGGAGTACCAGCTGTGGCCTAGGCCAAGCACTGCACAGTGATCCTTTCCATTTTGTCTTCCCACAAGGAATCCCACAGAGGGCCTGATCTATGATCTCTATTATAAAACGGAGTGGCAGAGCTTTGAAGAGAAATGGCTTCAGGGATGCAGCTGCTAAGGGCCAAGCTCGGCAGGACCCCACCCATCACACTTTACTGCCTTAACTGCCATCTTCAATGACTCAACATTTCTTTCTCCTGGATAAGACAGAATAGGAACCCTGGTATAATGTTAGCCTTTCTTTTTCAGATTGTAAAAGTCAAACCTTCACCCAAACTCTGACTTTGTGGAAGGATGTTTTATAACTCTTCATATCTCTTCTGTTGATCACCCATCCGTCCCATCTCCCAGGCAGCCCTGCAAGAAATCAATGTGTTGGAAACCCAGATTTAAAGAGAAGAGCAAGTTTCCCATAGCGGGTCTCTTCCCTCCAAAACATCTTCTTAGTGCCACCATTGACGCCACCAGTGGCACCACACTGACCTCACTAGCTGCACTGCATTGATCTCATAGCTGCACTGCATTGATCTCATAGCTGCACTGTATTGGCCTTACTAGCTACACTGCAATGACCTCATAGCTTCACTACACTGACTTCACTAGCTGCATTGCATTGATCTCATAGCTTCATTATATTGACCTCACTAGCTGCACTGCACTGACCCCATAATCACACTACATTGACCTCACTAGCTCCTCTACATTGACCTCACTAGCTCCTCTACATTGACCTCACTAGCTGCACTGCACTGCCCTCACATATGCTTGGCCCCATCACCTGTAGCTTTTAGCTACCTTCCCTCATTTGGAAGCCAGGCAAGGAGGAGAGATGCCTGGCTGCCTGTGTTTACTGCACCGCTCTCATAGGCAGCAGATGTGGTCTCCATGATGCCAGTCTTTGCTATTCTTCAGGGCCTCTAGGCATCCCCAGGCTCCCAAACACAGTTCCCTCCTGCTGCCTACTTATCCCCACAGGCCTCGCACTTGAGCACACCTGCATGCTTCAGATTCTCTCAGCCCTCTAGACCTGCCTACATCTGTCATCGGACCCCTCATCAACTTCTCCCCAACACTGCCTTTGAGTGTGTCTTCTGTGCCCTGCGGGACCCTGACAGGTGGCTTCTGTCACCACTTGGATCACAGGAGATACTACAGCCACACCTGAACCTGACTGTGCTCGTTTTGCAGTAATTTTTTACGTTTTATAAACGAGTAGAACACACGACACAAAGGGAGGAGAAGCCCTGATATTCTGCAGTTCCCACAGCTCCGGCCGTGTTCCATTCTGGGCTGAAGGGAAAGCTGCAGGTCAGCCAGCAAAAACCACAAGTTGATCCCCAACTGTCACTATTAAATGAGGATGGGTTAAGCTGAGGCGATGAGTGCGCAGGTACCCTTGTGACATACTGTGCGGCTGCACACTGTAACACAAGCTTACCCTGGTCCAAGCACGTCAGGGGACCTTTCCCTGCACCCTCTTGCTGTGACCGGTTCTGAGCAGAGGCAAGGACTCAGGTTCATGGGTCAATTTTCTCTTCTTCTTGTACTATACAGGCCACAGAACTGCATTTGTGGGATTTCCAAGAATTTAAACTGCATGAGTGCAGATATTAAATGATTCCTGAGGTTTTTCTTAAACATTCACTAATGTACACACACACACACACACACACACACACACACAGTGTACGCACACAAAGTTTGTCACCTCGATGTCAACTGCTAACTAAGATTGAATCCCCAAACCCAGTTTCACAAAGAACACCTTCAGGAACAAGTTCTTATTAACTGAAATAAATTATGTACCCATTTCAGGAGATACTGTCCCACTTATTCTCCAGCTGTGGGAGTTTCTGAGTGGTGATGGTTTCCAGTACACTCACACACCAAATGCCCCGTCTGACCACAGTGCTGTATGAACTCTATCAATCTAGCAACACAGGCTCAAAGAAACATTTTGGGTGTGTATCACACTTGGACTATATCACATAAGCCAAGAGTGAAGTACTTCCCTACCCAACACTGGGGCCATGAGGGCATGCTCACTCTGAAAAAGAGAGTGTCAAAAATAACACACCTCAGTGTGCCTTTGTGGTATTAAAACACGCAGAGGCAGAATCCTCCGTTTTAATAGGAAGCGGGTTAGAGCATGTGATTAAACGCTACACAGACTCTCCTTGCAACTTCATAAGCTGCTGGTTTAGGTCATAAAGACACTTGGAAGACGTTTACTTTTGAGGAGTTTGTGATCTGATCTGGCTATGGCATTAAGAAAGAGCCCTACCAATGTATGAAAATAGATGCTGGAGGTAAATAATGTCTGGTGCCCGGAAATGCCAAAAAAGAAACCACCGACATTGTCAGTGGACCCTTCGAGAAAAGCAGTCTTTCTGAAGGGCAGCAGTCCCTGTTTTAAAAGGGGAACTGTATTATCTACCTCAACCAACCTGCTTTCTTTACTGCAGAGGCTCGCAGGCCAAACAGCCTGACAGCCCAAGGCTTCATGGTCACCTAAACAATGATTGAATGTACTTATTCCTTGATAAGCTCCTGCAGATTAAGTGTGCACTCTGCATTAATAATTACCAATGTGGCAGGAAGTAAACGCAAGTTGAGAGTAGCTGGCTTTCAGAGAAATGAAGGAGGAGAAATTATGCTCTCTTTCCTTGCCATTTCTATTGATCTTCTTAGAGCAATTTCAGAAAAGTTGCAAACCAATAATTTACACCTGATAAAGAAAAGCTCAAGGAAGATAGGTAATAAAAAAAAATGAGAAAATATCTCTAGCTGGACCATGTTCTATTATGAAGGGCACACTGTCCCAATGGCTGGCCATTTTTCTTGCCTTATCTGAAGGCTTAACGCTGGTAAGGAAGATGAGGAGGAGTTACCCTCTTCCCTTCTGCTAGCTGTCAGCCTTTGCAATTTAGCAGGCACACCACTATTTCAGTTCAGCAAATCACCAGCAAAAGCTGTGCAAGCAGTCTTGGCTATGCAGAGAGTTAGCCTCCTCAAAGAGAGAGGCTGCACCTCTCCTCCCTCTCCTTTTGCTCTTACAGTCTATTCTCCAACTGATTTCGACTTATTTGGACTTGGAAAGAAACTCTTCTAGGACTGCAAAGAGCAACTCCAGACAGTTGTAAAGTTGGACCAACTTCAAGACGGCTCTCCTCAATTCAGAGGAACTTCCCAAGGACTCTGTAACCCTCCCCCCACACCCCCTAGTGGCTTCCAGGGGACTTTTAGCTGTCCTGAGCACCATGACTAAAGAATTTTGGGTTATTTCTTCAGAAATGACAGCGACTGTTAACTTTGTGGCAGCTTGTGTGTTTATTAGCAAATTGTAGTTCTTTTTTCTTTTTTTTTTCCAGTGATGAAAACAAGTCTCAACTTGTTATTTTGGGTGACTGTGAGCATGTGACCCCCTCTCTCCCCAGCAGAAGGCTCAGAGAGAAACAACCCTGCCTCCCTGTGATTTAGTATATAAATCACTGTGCTGATCTGCGCCTGGATAATCTCTGTTTTGCTGTTCTTTTCTCTTTTTTAATTCAGCAATAGTGTGTAATTTGAAATTCCAGGAAATGATAATAAAAGGGTGGAGGTTTTTTTCCTGCCCAGTAATTACACTCCAATATTAAAGTCATATTATACAAAATACAAACTATGGTTATTTAGCATTTAAGTTTCTCCTTCATACCACACTGCTGGTATAGTGGCCTCTTGGATGCATTTATCTTTGGCTATCAATCCATATTTGTATTCTCCATGGAAATATAGCCTTGGTCACACTCTCAAAGAAAATACTTTTGCTGGGCCTCTGCTTGAGTGATTTCTGGCCATTCAGACTTCACACTGAGAAAAGAAGAACCATAACACACTCTCACATCCCTAATCTCCAGAGAATGAATGTGGAAAGCAAGGAGTCTTGCCTAAAAAAGGAAGTATTTGCTGAAGCTGGATGGAGAATGGTCATGTAGAAAATATGGCTCAAACTTGCATTCTGAAGAGGAAAGGGAGGGTCAGTGCTGCAAAGCCATACAGAAACTAAGCTGCCTACCATGGACTTGTTCTGAAGATTCACATCTTGAAGCAAAACCACAAGGATAATCCCAATACTTTTAGGAGGATGAAACAGGAAGGTTGCCATGACTTTGAGGCCAGCCCAAACTACTAGTAATTACAAGGCTAGCCAGGGCTCCAAGGCAAGCCCTCGTCCAAAACAAAAACAAACAAACAAACAAAACTTATTCACCGTTTGCAACAGTGTAATTCCAAAGGCTTTAGCAGCAGCACAGGCTCTAATGGGGCTCTGAGCCTACAGGGTACCATTCATTTTCTGCAGACGCCTGACAATGATGTGGTACTTTTGAAGGCTGTTTTCTCAGAAGACCCTGATTTTTAACTCCTTCTCCTTCTCTACTTTCTCTAGGAGTTAAAGAAAGCACAAAAAGAAAAATAATAAGAATACAGAATGAATCAAAAATAAGGACAAATATCAAACTGTTAAATTAACTTGAAACTTTACCATTCAGGAAACAAATGCATTAAGTTTCAGGCAGCATTTAAGGCCATAAAATGGTTATTACCCTGCAGTATTTATGTAGCGCTCTAGGCTCCAAATGCATCACAACCACTAATTACACAGCTGTCTGGCTATCCCAATATGGGAGTTTGGTGTCGTTAACCACATTACACAGGCAGAAGATAGGGAGTTGAATGACAGGCCTCAGGTTACAGACTTAAAGAAAGTAAGAAGAGGCAATGGTGCTGAGAATCTCTAACCACTCAGATATCTTACCCTTGTGTTTAACATATACACGAGTTAAATATCAGGGCAGATTTTGAGCTTGAATTACAATGAGGAAGTCAGAAGCTCAGTCGGTTGTTCACACCCTTGGCTCTGGAACAGTAACCTGTGCCAAGCCCCTTGGAGCTGGGAGCTTATTAAAACAGTCTCCTGGACCTCATCTCCAGCTCCTTTTATTCAGGTCTGGAGCCGAGCAAAAGACTGCATTTCTGGAAATTTCCCAGATAAAGGTGGTAGTTTGTGAAATTCAACTGCAAAGGCCTTCCACTTTACTCCAAAGCCTTTCCTAGACACCCTGGAGCAAACCTCTCTCTCTCTCTCTCTCTCTCTCACTCTCTCTCTCTCTCTGTCTATCTCCTGCATCTTTAGACTCTTATCGCCCTTCCTTGCTTTCCAGCTGTCACACCCCCTGCCTCAGTCACAGCATGCCCCATAGATGGAAATGAGGCCATCAGGGTGCCTCTGACATCTGTCAAAATGCTTCCATTCAATTTTAGGCCCTTCTGTCCTTACATCTATAAAATGGGCTGATGCACTTTTTATCCTGGGAAGTTTAATTAAAGGTTAGTTGAGGTCGCCCACTGAGGCACCAAAAGCCTGGCAGGGAATATGGACTCATTCGTAATTATCATTATTACTACATGTTTGTCCTACATCCATTGAACACATTCTAGAGCTCTATGAACAGTGACCGGGATGAAATGCCAAGTCTACACTTCTGTTCCCAAGCAGCTAACCCTCTATATTTGTACTAGATGAGGGCATTACAGTGATCTATGATGTTGGACCATGTGGGCATTTACAAAGACGTCCATTAGTGATCAACAAGGCAACAATAAAACCTATTTTCAGTGAAAGCTGATGGAGAAGATTCACAGCTACTTTTCCATCTGCCCTGATTTAATGGCGGCGGGCAGGATGGATGTCCTCCCAGGGCTTGCTTCTCCTACTCCTGTAGAGGCACTCTTCACTTAGAAACCTACAGAACAGGCCATTCCTCTTTCCTTGAAGCAGAAGAAAGTATGGTCCATAGAGGTGACATTATTTGCAAATGAAACACAGAGCCAACTGCAGGGAGAAGACCAGCTGAGCCTGGGACAGAATCATGGCAGGAAGGCCTTCCCAGCTGATCTGAGGCTGACTCACCAATCTTGATCTACAGACCAGAGCTCAGAGGTCTGGAACTGTTTAGAAATGGATACTGGTGACAAGGCTGACAGTCTAACTTCTAAACTAAGCATCCAAGTCTCTTTACAAACAGGACTCCGGGACACAACACTCGTTCCCCTCAAAATGAGGCAGGCATTTGTGTTTCTCAACTAGGTGGAACAAAGGACAGCATCTTGGGGAGCTGCAGTGTTTCAATCCGTCCAGCAAAGTATTCACAGGGCTCCCTTTAAAACTTCCCCTACCTTTCTCTGACAGCTGTTAGCATTTTAGCAAGGATCACACAAAAGTAGAAGCATCATTGAAGAGTTTGATGAGGTTGGAACCAAGGAGACTAGCAGAAGCCCCCATCCTCTGTAAGGTGCTGACGGACCTTCAAAGAGGGACACAACTCCTTCCTTGTTTCCAGCCTTCTCTGCTAAGGACAACAGTGTCTGGGGAGCAAATGGGGAAACGAAGATGACCAAAAAGGAAACAGAATCCAAGGTGAGGAAGAACTAGATGGAGAAGGGGACCCAACTGGTCCAAAGGAGTCTGAATCTCAAATCCCACACAAGTGGCATCCAGCTCAGAAGATGCTTTTCTAGAGAATGGCCAGCTTGCTGCAGTCTTTGATGAAGACTCAACTCATAAGATTTGGGCTGTAAGCAAGGCACTGTTTTAAAGCAGGGGAGGGAGGAATCTCTCTAGGAGCTAAAAGCTGATTCCAGAGACGATCAATGAAACAAACTGTAGGAGAATGAGCTGAGTGGTGCCTGGGTGTTAGCCCAGCCTCCCTAAGAAGGGAAAAGCCAGATAAACACCAGTTGTTTCCTTCTAGGAAAAAGCTACACAGTGGGAGACCAGCAGAAGTGAAGCAAGCAAGAGAGACTTCGGGAAAGGATTTTGGACATGATTGTGAACATAAGACCAAAACCAATTCCAGTGGGTAGGTGAATAGCTGGTTGATTGGCAGTCACCGAGGTCATGAATTAGTTGGAGGAAGAAATTGTTTATTTCAGGCAGTCTTTGACCAACAGCAGACGTATTCTCACAGAGACTGTCCCTGTACAGCTGATTAAGCAAAACTCACTGTATTTATAGGAAGTAAACTGTCTGCCCATTCAGAAACAAACAAAAACAACAACCACAACCAACTTGGAAGCTTGGATTACCAGCTGGGTGGGATAAATAATACAGGAGATGGGAAGTTGTAGATTTCAAAAGATCTGAATAGCCTGGCACAAAATGCAATACAAGTTTGGTTTCACAGCGATAAGCATAACATTTTGGCAAGAAGGTGTTTTTGAGTAGTTTGCGTTTTGTTTTGTTTTGTTTTATTTTGTTTTGGGTTTTGGTCAGTATGAGAGCCCAAGCTAATGGTCAAACATGTAATATGGATATAGAAATTAAAATCCAGGCAAATTTGATAAAGTGTGACCAAGGTACTGGTAAAAAATAAAAAAAGAAAGAAAGAAAAAAGGAAGCTTAGGCTGTGTGGACAGAGTAATGAGAGTAATGAGGTGATGTTGGCTTCGGTCAGACTAGTGTGTGGTCTATACCATACACGTGGTAAAGCCATAAGGAATTAGTGGGATGTGTGAGGAGGAGAAGGTAAAGATTCTTGTGAGACCCAGGTGAGGGAAGTGGGTGAGCAAACCCTTTGGAGAAGCACAGCGTATACCCTCAAGGAGCAGAAAGAGCTGTGAACGTGTTCTGTATGCTCCAAAGAGTGGAACTAGGGTTCCCACAAGGAAGGCCTTGCCAAGAGCTTCCAATGGCTCCTTCAGAAACCCCTCAGGAGGGTGAGCTGGTGCTTCCCGGCATGGGGCACAACCACTGCCTCACTGTGCCACACTGGGCTGCTGTTAATTTGGATGAATGTGCAGCAAATGATCCTTTGCTCCTGACGTAGAGACCCAGACCTTGCAGCTGCCAGCCAGAGAACTCCTCCTAGCCATTAAACCAGGCAGAAATCTCAATAAATCCAGCTAATGAGATGCAGGGTCACGGGGACCTTTCATCTTCAGAGCTTGGGCGTTTTCACATCAATTACTGCTTTTAATCTTCACAATACTCCCACTAGGCAAGTTTCATTTCGCCCATGTGGTGGTAACTTGAGAAGACTAGGCCAAAGCTCCTCCGTCCTGAGGTATGGGCTGGGTAACCTGGTTGTCCACCACTTTGTTGTCATGTCTTTCTGCAGGACACTGTCCTGGGTTCAGAGCACCGGAGAACACAAATCAAGGGCTGGATCAGAGTGTGCGATTCTGGCACCGGCAGGAACCACTTGGGGAGCCAAGCAGAGCTCTCAGAAACAACAGGGGAGGGGTCTTGCTGGTGGTGATCGACCAGGGAAAGAGAGCGTCTAAGGCCTTTGCCTTACCCTGCCTCAGTTTCCCCAGGGATGTGAAAGCATGATGGCTCCTTGGGATAGACAACAGATCTAAAATGGCTTTTAAGGTCAGGTATACCTTAAATTAGGTTGGCAAAAGACTCTGACCAATGTATATGATCCATAAAGGAAGTGTTACACCTTTCTTGTCTATAGGTAAAAAGGCTTAGAAGAGAGGGTATAAGCACTTTCTAAACTTAGATAGCTTAAGTTCAAATCCCTCCTGAACTTCCTATGAGCTGTGTGATCTTGGACAAGAGTATCAACTGCTCTATGTCTGTTTTACTTATCTATAAAATAGAGGTCTTGAGTATACCCTCCATCAGAGGGGAGCTGTGGGGAATAAATGAGCTCATGTTTGAGTACCCTGCCCAGGGATGTGTTTCCCCTTCACTCTCTACTACCCTGGAATGGTTCTGAAGGTGTGGGTGTTTCATTAATATTTATCTCACTTTCTTCCATAAAAAAAAAAACAGAATGTTTAAATAACAAAGCTGAGGAAAACGCATGGTTGCAAATCTGTGGGGTTTCCAGCTTAAAGCAACCTTTGCAACTGTGGCTTTGTTCAGAATTGCCTAAAGTCCCAGGGGGTGACAGCTTGCTCTCCTCCCTTGAGACAGAGGCTGCAGACATCAGAAGCCACACTTTGGTGGCTCTGGGACGTGTCTTCAGTGTCTGCAATTCACAGCGCCACATAGCTTGATGGCTAAGAGCTGCTTACTGGCTAAATGCAGCTCTATCACTTTTTGACTTTGGCATGTTGGGCATGACAGAACTTATGTAGGCCTCCACGCTGTCCTGTTTAATAGGGAATTCTACTGGCCTTTCTCTGGAGAGGTGGATGCTGGAGCTGACCTGTGTAATGGGCTCAACCCTAAATACCCAATGTCATCAGTGGCTTCCTCCTCTTCCTGGAGCGTCACAACGAGTACCAGTCACATAAGGGAGAGAAGGTTACACAAAAAAAAGCAGCTCACCAAAACACTTGCTCATTTAGCTTCCCAGAGTAAGATGTGACAAAGTGCTAGGTGACAGCTCCAGAGAAAATCAAAGAGGCAAACCCCATCAGGTACCCCAGCAGAGCCATATTGGACAGACCATGTCAGGCACTCCATGGGAGGCAGAGAAAGGCTGGGCATAAAGTGGAAGTGGGGGCAGACTGGGCACCCGTAGTCTGGGATGCCATCTCCCAGGGGTATCAAAAGAACCGTGGGAGTCACTCAGGACACACTGATCGGGTGTCCAATCTAAAGCAACGATTTTGGCAGCTCTGTTACACCCGCGTTGTGTCCACATGAACATGAAATGACAGGATTTAAAGAAAGACCCCAGCACCATGCCAGGACACAGAGAAAGGACCCTTTTGGGCTCGTGTAGAAATGCGGTGCCGTGCACTTCTTCATGGTGTTGAAGGTGTGAGCTGACATCCCCCTGCAGCCTCTTTAAATGAGCAACACAGGTACACACATGCTCACTCATGGAGTATCATCTGTTGCCTTCTTCTCCCTTGCATCACCTCTGTCAAGCATGTGAGGGGTCCACGCCTCTCACTTAGGAATAACACCAGCAAAGATTGACTCATGGCTGGCATCTCACTGATGCTGTGTTAAAAAGCACAGGGCGTAGGAGGCATAGGCACCTTCCTCCCCACAGCCTGACCAGTCACTGGAGTTCCAGCAAATACATCTGCATAGGAATTATTTCCTATTCTGTAGAAAAATGAGACTCTTCTCTGTTATGAGGCGTGTCATTACTTGCAATTCTCCTTTTACAGTAAGAGTTGTTTGTTTCCAGAGAAGCCATGGTACTCTTAACATTATAAATTACACATGGGATGGCTTGCTCAGCGAGGGCAAATTTCTTGGCTAAATAAATTTGCAAGTAACAAATCAAATAGCTGCCACAAAGTTATTCTTTTTAAAAGATGAGTCAATGTATAAAGTTGCTTCCTGAAGCACAGAAAGGGCCTCAGAAGTATCTCTTATCTCAGGCCCTGACCCTAACCTCATCCAATTTCTCTGCACCCCATGCCTAACACAGGCTCAGCCCTGCTTGCCTGCTTTGAATCCCACATGCCGTCTCCACCCAGGGCCTAACCACACAGCCCTGGGACAGGAACCAGCAAACCTTTGTTGAAAGGCTAGAAAGAAAATATCTCAGGTTTTGAAGGCTACTTAGTCCCTGTTGCATCTTCTTGGTTCTGACTTTACACAGTGAAAAACCAGACAGAATATGTAAATTAGTGCTTGTGATGTATTCTAATAAAGCTTATTTACACAATAAATTGAGGGTAATTTTTTTTTCAGTCAGTCATAGCTTGCTAACTACCACTTTTAGATCTAACTGCCTAGTAGACATTACGAAACGTCATAGCTGCCTTGAAGCTCAACACTATAAGGTTAGCGTTATCTCTACAAGGTAAGGTTATCTCTAGGCATCTATACTAAGACAGAACCAACTCTCTCACACCCAGAGCAACCTCTGCAGCCTCACCCGTGTCTCTACTTTAACACCCATATTCAACCACACTACCTACAAACTCCAACTCTCACTTTATCTCATATATCCTGCTCCTGTCATGCACATGTTTTGAGCACAAAGAATACCTTTTAAATTTATTTTTATTTTATGTGCACTGGTGTTTTGCCTGCATGTATGTCTAAGTGAGGATGTCAGCTCCTCTGGGACTGGAGTTAGAGATGGCCATGTGGGTGCTGAGAATTGAACCAGGGTCCTCTGGAAGAACATCCAGTGCTCTTAACCACTGATCCATCTCTCCAGCCCCAAAGAATACATTTATTATAGCCATCTCCTCATCCTGTGGTCTAGTTTTTTATCTGGCGTGTGGAAAAAGTTACAAAATGTTTGGGGAATGAAGGAGTGAATAAGAGAAAGAAAGAGGGGCTGGAGCGATGGCTCAGAGGTTGAGAGCAGTGGCTGCTTTTCCAGAGGTCCTGAGTTCAATTCCCAGCAACCGCGTGGTGGCTCACAACCATCTATAATGAGATCACATACAGGCAGAACACTATGTATAATAATAAATAAATATTTTAAAAAGAGAGAGAGAAAGAAAGGAAAGAAAGAAAGAAAAGAAGGAAGGAAGAAAGAAAGAAAGAAAGAAAGAAAGAAAGAAAGAAAGAAAGGAAGGAAGAAAAAAGAAAATAGGAAGGAAGGAGGGAGGAAAGGAGGGAAGAAAAAGAAATGGAAGAGAGAAAGAGAAGGAGGGAGAGAGAGGGAGGGAGGGAAGGAGAGAGGGAGGGAAGAGTGAATGAAACAATCTCCCTAAGGCAGTAATTTCTTCAACTAGTATGTGGGGGGGCGGGGGTATGGAAGACTGGGACAGGGAGTGGTGAGGGGACAGGGCAGAGACAGAGAGACCTAGAGACTTTTTAATCACAGGTCCTGATTCTGCAGGTTTACAGTGAACCTAAGTCCTGTTGCTGGCCATGGCACACACTGGAATGATGAGGCCCGAGGCGCTCACTGTGGCTGCACAGTGCCCATACCTGCACAGATTTCTTCTCCAGTTGCATGTATTGCATCTGTTGATTTCTTTCCTACAGTCATTTCATTACGTCTCCTTACAACTAGGCAAAATTCCGGAGAAATTAATCAAACAGCCCCAAATGACTTAGATTTGCTGAGCTTGTACCTATCTTCCGATCTCCTTCCCTATCTGCTTCTGCCTCTGGGCCCCACTTTATTTAACGGTTCGCCATCTGCACAGCCTGTGGATGCTCTGCTAGTGCGAGCCTTTCTTATTGAGATGTGTTACTTATCTTGATTGTACAAAAGTCTTAAACAAATTATGATTGTTCAGAAATTCAAAAGAACAGCCCATTTTCCCAGAACTCTAGCACAATGCCCAAACAGAAACCTCGTTGCTGGCTACCTCACACCTCTTTTATGGCAACAAAACCCTTTTTATCAGCAGAACAAATAATCGCTTTTAGGTCTCTGGGGGCAGCGTGACTCTGCCCTCCCCAAAGAGAAGACTGTGCCACAGTTATTTAGAGGGAGACATCGCCCATGAAGGCTGAGCTATATGTTTTCGAAAGTTAAAAATACGACTCCAATGCTTTGATTTGTAAAATCTTATTTCTTTGCATGAGTTCCGCAGTGTCGCTGTCACCTCAGGCCAGGGAGGTGCACCTCTGGCTGCGGTGCACTCCGCCTAGAGAAGGGCTGTTAGTACAGAGGTGCCACGGTTCTGCAGCAGGCAGGCTCGTCTACACACGTAATCTCAGCGTTTTGGATAATTACACTTCCTCTGACAATTTCTAAAGAAGCTGCGTGATACTGGACTGTGTCAGGAAATAGGTGTCACAGTGAATGAGTGATTCTAACCAGGCCTTTTCACTATGAAATTGTAGGAAAATGCAGTGTAATCAACTCACAGAAATTACTCTCCCTATACTTAGCTCCACTGAGGAGAATCAAATTGCCTTACCTGAAATTAAGCGGGGGGTGTGTGTGTGGGGGCCACAACCAAAACTCCAGTTACAATGGTATGTCGTCTTTACAACTGGAAAGCAACTTAGAGCTGTCCTTATTGTGCAATAAGTATGGCAAAGTTCCTATGCACCCAGAATATCTAGAATCTCAATGGCCAGAAGCCTCAGTGCAATGCATTTAATAGACATGCTTCAGTATCCACGAGAGACTGGCTGTAGGATCTTGCATAGACACAAAATCCTTGCCTGCTCAAGTCACTTATGTTAAATAGCATAATCTGCGTATAATCTACACATATTCTCATGTGTCCTTTAAAACACATCACCTCCAGATGTCTTGTAACAGCAGCTATGATGTAAATGGCATGCAAATGATGGTTAGATGGCAGTGGTTAGGGAATAATGACAAGAAAAGGCCACTGCACATTCAGGACAGGCAGAATTTAAAACACATTGTCAGGCCTTGAGGGATTTCGCAAATGTGGCCCCCCGAGGACAAAGAGGAGCAGCTGTAGCTGGCTTCATACTGACAAACCTGGAGGACGACAAGGTCCTGAGGTACGGAACTCATGAGGTCCAGTCTGTACGACTGGCAGATGGGTGCTGACCCCAGAGAAGGGAACACTTTAGAAGCCCAATAGATATTGTGGCCAAGTGAAGCCAGGTACCGAATGTGCCTTCCGTCCCCCAAAATGGCCTTTGTCTGTGGGCTAAGTGGAATTTAACAGCACCGTCTGTGTTTTCCAGTTCTTAGACACCTCTCAGTTCATCTGTGGACCCACATCCTAACACCAACAGCGTTCAGAGCCCCGTGCTGCTCTGCTATCTGTAGTGTCCTCACTGCTGTCAAGAGCTACCTGTGTCCTTTATTAGCAGGTAAGATTCCTAAGGCACAGATCTTCCCTTTTATATCACCAAGACTAGTATTAAGTAAAACGTGAATGGCCAAGGGTGACCCCTGCTAAGACTCCTAGCAATGGGGGATATGGACCCTGAAATGGCCATCTCCTGTAACCAGACAAGACCTCCAGTAGGGGGACTGGGGCACCAACCCAGCCACAAAACCTTCGACATACAATTTTTTCTGCCTGTTAGATGTGCAGGGATAAAGACGGAGCAGAAAATGAGGGAATGGCCAACCAATGACTGGCCCACATCGAGACGAATGCCATCAGACAGAGTCTGCCCCTGGCACTACTAATTAATGGTATTCCGCTATACTTGCAGAAAGGAGCCTAGCATAGCTGTCATCAGAAAAGCTTCATCCAGCAACTGATGGAAACTGATGCAAAGACCCAAAGCCAAACATTGAGTGGAGCTTGGGAAATCCTATGGCAGTAAAAGAGGAAGGATTGAAGGAGGCAGAGAGGCAAGGACACCCACAGGAAAACCTATGGAATCAACTAACCAGTACCCATATGAGCCCACAGAGACTGAACTGCCAGAGACGATGCATGGGCCAGAACTAGGCCCTCTGCACATATGTAACAGTTGTGCAGCTTGGTCCTCATGTGGGACTCCTGAAAGCAGGAGCAGGGGCTGTCTCTGACTCTGTTGCCTACCTTTGGATCCCTTTCCTCTGACTGGGCTGCCTTGTCTAGCCTCAACTGGAGAAGATGGACCTAGTCTTACTGCAACTTGATATGCTAAGGTGGGTTGATATCCATGGGAGGCCTCCCCTTTTCTGAGGAGAAAGTAGGGAAAGAAGGGTAGCAGGAGGCAGGAAAGAGTAAGGAGAGAAGGATAGAAAAGCTGCAATCAGGATGTAAAGTTAATTAATTAATTTTTTAAGTGTAAAAATGAATAAAGCAACAAAGTGAGTCGTCAAACATTTGTCAAATGAAAGAAAAAGAATCACGTATGAAAATCCTTAGATGTAGCACAGCTTTGTCAAATACTTCACTTTCCATATCCTCTATTTGACACTTTTCCAGAACTTCTGATGTGCCAGACATTTGCAAGGCTGAGGTGAACCTCAGATTAATACATCGATTTTATTCATTCAGTGAACTTAATTTAAGGTGATCCCATTATCGTAACCTCTTAATGCAATGTCATCTCTTATCAGCTTAATTCTGCAGACTGTTACCTGTATGTCACTCCCTGAGGGAATGATTTTCACCTTCAACCCATGGGGTCAAAACTCTTATGATTCAGCAATCTGCGTTCTAGGATCATACAGGGAAAATTGCGATCTTTGCTCTCGCCTGCCAAAGCTAAAAGAGCTGATCAAAACAGGCAGCTTAGCTGAGCAATTTTGACATATTTTATCTTGCAGCTATAGTCATCATGAAGTACTGTATTCACGATCAGGGTCTCTGGACCTGAGCTGCACATGATGGCAGACGTCTTACTATCTTGTTTCTTGGGAAATACAAGTAACATGCCTGCATACACAGGTTTGTCTCCCAGGACGCTGGTGAGAATCATAACCTCACAAAAATGCAGGAGCCTGAACAGTATTTGCACAATCCAATATTAGCTTGCAGAGAGCTTAACTCTTCTGTGTTGAGCATGCCGCACTTTTACGCTGATCTGTTCGAATGAATATGGTGGCACTTGGCAGTTCTTTTCCCACATGAGGGCACAAAGTTGATTTAATCAGGTGATACTTAATTCGAGGGAAATTTGAACAGTTTATGAGACACCAGAACCCTAAAGGACAGCCAGGTATTAATTACCTACCCATCAATGGGAGGAGAAGTAATTAAAGCAATTATCTCTAGCTCACTTCAGATTCCTCCCTTCCTTCCTCAGCCCACCTGAAATGGAGAGTATCTTGAACACTCCCCTCCCTGCTGTGAAAAAAATTTTACTTCTTGAAATTTTCATTGAATTGCTCTTTTATGCATATCTGATCATTCAAATCATCACAGCATCCCCACTGGGACATAAGCCAGTCTCTACTATCCTTCTTGGTCCTTGGCACAAATGTATCATATGTAGTAATGACAGATATTTGTTGACCATGAATTCTTAGAATTTTTTCTTAAATACTTTGATATTTTTTGTTGTTGAATCTTTTCAATTGTTCTATTGTCAGCTATTTCCAATGTTATTTATAATTGTGAGTAAAGACATACAATCTAAATTTCACCAATGCCAGGTGTGGTGGCACACACCTTTAATCCCAGCATTCAGGAGGCGGAGGCAGGTTGATCTCTGAGTACGAAGCCAGCCTGGTCTACAGAGCAAGTTCCAGGACAGCCAGGGCTGTTACACAGAGAAACCTTGTCTCAAAAAACAAAGCAAAACCCTAAATTTCATTATTATGGTCACCTTTAAGTGTGGAGTTCTACAGTTTTAGGTATGTTCGTGCTGTTGAACAACCTCTAGTACTTCGTCTATCTTAGAAAACTACCCCCAATTTTTCCTGCCTACAAGATGTGCACAGATAAAAATAGAGCAAAGATTGAGGGAATGTCCAACCAATGCCTGGCCCAACCTGAGACCCACCCATGGGAAACTGTAAACCCCTGACACTATTAATAATACTCTACTAAGCTTGCAAACAGGAGCCTAACATAGCTGTCCTCTGAGAGTCTTCACCCAGCAGCAGATCAAAACAGATGCTGAGACTCACAGTCAAACATTGGGCAGAGTGCAGAGAGACTTGTGGAAGAGTGGGGAAAGGATAGAAGGACCTGAAGGGCACAGGAACTCCACAAGAAAACCAGCAGAGCCAAGTAACCAGGGCCCAGGGGGCTTGTAAAGACTGAAGCACCAACCAAGGACCATGCATAAACTGGACCTAGGCCTCCTGCACAGATATATGGGCAGTTTGGTCTTCATGTGGGTTCCCTAGTAAGGGGAGAGGGGCTATGTCTGACATGGACTCTGTTATCAGTTTTTTGAACACTTCCTCCTGGCAGGGCTGCCTCTCCAGACCACGGAGGAAGAGGATGCATTCAGTCCTGATGTGACTTGATGTCCTTGGGTGGGTAGGGGGGGCACCCCCCCTTTTCTAAGGAGTAGGGGAGGGGGGATAAGAAAAAGAGGGAGGGAGGGTAGGACCCTGAGGAGAGGGGGGAGGGGGCTACAAGTGGGATGTAAAATTAATTAATTAATTCTAATTAAATAATTAATTAATTAAAGGAAATAAAGGAAAATTAAAAGTGTACCCATTAAAAGGATCAATCCGTCTCCTAGGCAGCCGGCCACTGAAACCACCATTCTACTTTTTGTTTCAATACACGTGTGTAATAGTGCCCTACCATGCTCTCCTCTTTGACTGGTTTATTTCATTTACCAAAATGCCCTCAAAGTTCATGTATGTTGTAACATGTGCTGGAATCTCTTTCCTTTTTAAGTTAGAATATTCCTGTGTATGCACTGCCCACTCTTTTCTCCCACCCATGCATGTTCCAGTGGTTGCTTGTATTATTCCAGCTTTTGGCGCCATGAAGGACAGTGCTGTGAACATGAGCATGCAACTGGCTCTCTGAGAACTTGTGTTCCATGCTTTGGGGCAAAAGCCCATAAGTAGAATTACTGGATTACACATCCCCCGTACAATATTAATATGTATACTGTTGGGTGATAATGACAGGAATTTGGGGTCTTTGTTTTTGTTTTTTTGTTTAGGATTAGAACTTCTCAAGTGGGAATGGTGCTCCTTGGACAGAGCTGAGTCTGTGGCTCTGAGGAGCTCTTGCATTATGAAAAGTTTCTAAAGATAAACATAATTCATGGTGAATTATGCCCCATGAACTACAGTAAGAACCCTCACTAGTAAATAGGGCACAGAAGCTATAAAATAAAGAGAAAGAAAAGAAGAGAGAGAGAGAGAGAGAGAGAGAGAGAGAGAGAGAGAGAGAGAGAGAGGGTAAGTCCCTGGGTATCATGAGAGAAAATAAATGCATTCGGTCTTAGGAAGCTTAGTCTTTGC